>NW_006921591.1:22663818-22686931 GCF_000298275.1 Orycteropus afer afer
ATATATATAATACATATTGTATGTTATGGCATTTAACTACTAACCAGAAGGCTGGTGGTTCAAACCCACCAGACACTCCTTGGAAGGAAGACTAGGCAATCTACTTCCAATCTACTTCCATTGAGAAGCCGTCTCAGAAACCTAAGGATGTGTTGCTAGGGGTCAGTTCTGACTCATAGTGATTTCCATTGGGTTTACAAGGCTATACATTTTTACAGAGGAAAGATTTATAACCCGATGGAGGTAACTATTATATAAATATATGTAGAAAGAAGGAGCTCTGGTAGCATAGTGTCTAAGGCATTTGACTGCTAACCAGAGGGCTGGCGGTTCAAACCCACCAGGGTTTGACTATGAGTCAGGTCCGACTCAATGGCACATAACATAACATGTAGAAAGAGAGAGATAGATTTATCTCAAGGAAATGGTTCACACAGTTTTACAGGCTGCCAAGTACCAAATCTGTGGGTCAGATGCCAGGCTGGAGGCTTCTGACTTGTACAGTTATGGGGGCTGAAGAACCAAAGATCAACAGACAATGTGGTACTTTACTGGCTCACAGGCTGTGGAGGCTAACAAACCTAAGATTGGCAGACAATATGGCAGGCCAGTCATTCAAGTCCAGAGAACTAGAGATCAGATGATGATGAGCTAAATGCAGTATCCAGAGGGGAGAAAATGAGAGCGAGCTTTGTCAGAATGTTCATATATATTGGAAGCAGACTACACACCTGGGGAAACTCCCTTTCAATTGATTGGCTGCTCATAGTAGATCTCATCATGAACATGATTATATTATATTGTATGTTGGGGGAAATTTCCAGAGAGTTTATGACAGCACTCACACCAAGGGATGAAAGACTAAAGAAATGACCTGGAGGCATTCTCTGTGACATGGGTTTATTGGGACTTACAGGGAGTCCATGGGTTGCAAGCTGGATGGGCAGGAGAGACAAAGAAAGAAAACTGCACCACCTTAAAGCTACAGGCAGTTTTTATATTGAAATATGCAAGAGGGGCACCTTGTCAGGGTCACATGACCTGTAATACTCACTTCTGCATCCCTGCATTTCAGAAGATAGAGCTCTGGGTCCAGGGATCCATGCAACTTTCTCAGGGCTGTTTCAAGGCCTGGTTTACAGCTGGCATGCCTGCAGAAACAATGTTGAGAATGAGCAGCATGATTAGGACCTTTGCCATCTGTGAGTATGCACAGTGTTTATCCTACACTGTATCCTTGCATACCCTAAGATATCCCTTACAATCTTATTGTGCCAGTCTTCCATGGTACTCCTCAAGCCAGAGCAGCAGAGGTGCATTGCAACCACACATTAAAAATACAATAAAAGCAATAGCAATATATCACAATAAAGACACAGATTTCAAGGCAGGATAAAGATGTGTAACACCAAGAGGCAGGGAGAGATTGAAATCCAAGCCACTGTGGGAAGCTGCTGTTTCACCAGCATAAGAGAGCTCTTCATATACATGTAGCTGTGTTGATAAGCCATGGGAGGAGAAAGACAGTTCACAAACTCAGCAGTTGCTGTGGCTAAGGAGTTCAGTTACAGTTTTTATCCAGTCAGCAAACAAGTTGGGGATCACAAACACATGGGTGGAAAGATAGATGTGTAGTAAGCACTGAGATAGGCAGGTTGTGTACATCCACCAAAAAGCATGATACCTGAGGGTGCTGACTCAGGACTGTGCAAGCCTTAGGAGAAATTGCAATACTCCAAAGAGACATAAATAACATTCCTTTGGACACAGGTGGACCCGAATTATGACATGTAAGGTTTTTGGTGGCCTTGAGTTTAAAAAGGGTATAACCTCTAAATTCCCTTCTAGTCCTAAACCCCATGGTGCAGAAAAGGCAAACCAATGGGTCCCTGTTTCCCAAATGCATGGCAGAGTGACTATAGTGTCTCCTGTGGCTAAGTCTTGTGGCAAGGGCAAAAGCAAGTTACCTTGTGTTCCTGTCTGGGGTAGCCCTATATCTTCTTTAGAAGGTGCTTCCACCTGGATGTGTAGGGTTGTGTCTGGTCCTCAAGTCAATAGTATGTATGCGTTTGGGCAGCTTTGCCAAGGAAATATATTTAAGACCTGAATGGGATCTAGAAGTCTTTTAGCCCATCCTGTAAGTGACTGAATTTCTTGTCTCCATTGCTTCTTCAATAATCCATTCATTCTTTCTATTAGACTGGCAACAGTGGGATTATATGGCAAATGGAAGTTCCAGTGTATGTAATTCTGGTCTGCCCAGGCCTGTACTTCATGTCCAGTGAAGTGGGTTCCCTGATCACTGTCCATGTCTGTAGGAGTCCCATAGACAACACAGAGATATCTGAGACAACAAACAGTGACTCTCTTGCTAGGATAGGCTTGGAGAAACACTGTCATGGTGTCCACAGAGGTCAAAGCATACTTATAGCCTTCAGACATAGGCATAGGTCCTATGTAATCCATTTATCATAGTCGGGCAGGTCCAACTGCTTGTGGTATGCATCCAGGATGATGGAAAGCATTCAAGTATGCTCTAAGGAACAACTGGTACAGTCATTGCAAGCTTTAACTACGTTTCTATAGGACAACAGCAAATCCAGGTCTTTGGTGGCCTAGAGAGTTCTGTGTCCCTTAAAGCTTGTTTTCTTGTGTTACCAGTAACCAGAGCACTATGTCCTCCACAGGGAAGTCTTCCACTGCTGGTATTCTGGCCAGCACAACTGCTTTCACATTCTCTGGTTCTCTGGCAACTGATAGGCCTGAAACATGATGTACCACAACGTCCATACTCTTGATTCAATCTAACAGTTCTTGACACATTTGTGCACAACATAAGGGATGACCAGCTATCATCCACAGCCTTTTGTAAACTGCCTAGCTGTCAGTGCACAAAACAATTGGGCTAAATTAATGCATTAGAACCATCCATGCTACTCGTAGATCTTCCCACTGACTCTTTTTACCCTTTACCCTGATCCAGCAAAATACTGTCTGTTTGTGGTTGTATAATGACAGCTGTCCACCATGGGGGATTACCCTGGGCTGACCCAGCTATGTGGGTTTAGGGGCAGCTCCTATTCATTCCTTAATAAAGGAAGGGAGTTCAGGGGCTTCAATAAATTACTGGGAGTCAGTCTCAGTGGTAGCATATGTTATTGGACCCAGGACAGCATGCAGTTCAGTTCTAAGGGGACAGTTGGTTAGAGTAGTTCTTTGCTGCAAATAAGAATACCACTTGGCCACAGAGCCAGTCTGGTCTGTTCCAGATTTGGATTTGTTGAATGCATCTTGCAACAATCCTAATACAGGGTACTGTGTTCTTACTACTGTGGGTAATCCTTTTGTTATACTTTCTACTTGTAGGAGACTATGATAAATTTCTCATAACTGTTTCTCCAACATGTTGTATCTTTGTTCTGCCCCTAACCATAACTTAGACCAAAAACCTAACAGTAGTCTCTTACACCTTTGCTTTTGTCACAAGCCCCAGACAAAACTTTCTAGATAACTGGTTACATCTAATTCACAGGGCTGTCCCTGAACGAAGACACCCAAAGCTTGTACCTATTTTATAGCTTCTGGTGCCACTTTTATCTTACCTAACCATACAACACCTAAGAACGTGACAGGCAAACCAGGTCCCTGGAGTTTATTTTCATTGACAGCCCATCCTCACTTCCTCAGGAGAGCAATTGGAGAGGAGTCTGATTGTTGCAACACAGAAAGAGAATCTGAAATTAACTTGATATCATCTTTATAAGGAAGCAGAGAAACCCCCTCTGAGTGGAACTACATAGTGAGGTCCCTGGCCACCACTGATAATACTTAGGGGACCTTTGGAATTATTAACATTCCCATAAATGAGATAACATTTGGCCCCAGTGTCCACCAGAGCATATATCTGCTGTTTGCTATGGGAGGTGCAATAGATGGTGAGTTCCACATATGGCCTCTGGTCCCTGGACACTAATCTGACAATGGGCAGAAGTTCTGGGGTCCTTGGCTTGATCCCTGCTCTGTGGGTAACTATATCTTCCATGCATCCTCTCTAGAGGGCACCATCGGTTATATAATTCTTCTTTTGTCTCCTATTGTGAACTTCTGCTCTAATTTCAGTTTCTGCCACAGTCTGACCAACACAGCATTAAGCAGTTTAGTTGTTTTTTTCTACTGGAGTCCCTGCCAGATCAAGTTCTGCCACATTTGCCTCCAAGTTACCAGTGCTGGTCCTTTCCCATTCTCTTCCCCTAGTAGTTTGTTCCCTCCCTTGGGCTGGTACACATCTGTGGGACATACATTCCATTTCCTTGTCCTTTCAGTTTCCTGTACATCAGCTACAGCTGGAGCAGTATGTGAGACCTGCTGCCCAACTAAGGGGCTTAACATAGAGACTAGAGCTCCATAGCACTGATTAGGGGCTGAATGCAAAACAGCATCCTTCATTACTGTGGTAAACAACTAATTGCTCAGGCCTTGATAGTGCTTGGCATATATGGCATGCTTTATCCCTAACTCCTTTATGACATCCTGTAATTCTTTCAGTGAAGCCCAATGAAGGGGGGCCATGTGAATGTCTCCTTCATTAAGTCAAACAGCCTTATAGGCAGCTACAGTAAAATTTAACAGACAAACCACTTGGTTCTCATTCATTACTATATACAGTCTCTGCTGCAAGGTGGGGTGCAGTGGGAATGCTCCTTGGAAGTAAGAATGGCCAGACTTTGCCTCACCTACTTTGGTCATGTTGTCCAAAGGGACTATTCCATGGAGAAGGGTCTCATGCTTGGTAAAGTCAGCAAAAAAGGGAAAGACCCAAAATGAGATGGATTGACACAGTAGCTACAACAATGATGGGTTCAAGTGTAGCATGGGTTGTGAAGATGCCATATGACTGGGCAATGTTTCATTCTGTTGTACATAGGGTCGTTATGAGTTGGATCCAACTTGAGGACACCTAATAATGACTCCTGAGAGGATAATACATTCTACCCTCATATCCCAGATCCACAATGCAAAGCAACTGTAGATTGATGCCCTTTCTAGTGAATTTTAGAGGCCAGATTCAATAACTCAGCAGCAGTATAATCCCTAATGGATGTAAATTGCTTTCTTTGGGGGTGGGACAGCTTTTCAGTGGTAATTCCAACAGGGCATTCATATTTGGCTTTCATTTTCATCACCTATCTCCTTCACTCATCCTTCTTCTTCATCAGAGGGGGAGGAGCTCTCATGCTGATCCCACTTCTTTGGGTCACAGTTGGCCCCTGTCACTGGTCTCACTCTCTGAGTAGGAAAATACTGTCCTTTTAGTTTAGCTACCCTACAAGCTAATGTCTTTGCCCAGGCTTCTTTCTCATGCAGGTGGGACCCTAGCATCTCAGTGGTATTAGCTTGAGCCACTCTGCCATCTCTTTCTAATGGTAATTCCTGTTCTAATTGCTGAATGTGGGCATGGGTGTCAGTTCCCAGTCAGCCCATTCTGCTACAGAGAGTAGCAGCCCCATCACTGCTGCTGTTGTCAAGTGCACTCTTGCTTTCTTGATACATCAAGGTTGCCTAATACTTCTTCTAAACCTTTTGTCATTTTCAGGGCAACCCTGTAATCACGTGGTGATCACCATTTTTCCACTAGGTCCGCTTTGGGCCCTCACATCAGCATGGAAGGCCACCCCAGAATTTCTCCAGCCTAGCTCTGGTGGCATAGTGCCTAAGGCACTTTCTAACCAGAAGGCTGGAGGTTCAAACTCACCAGCCACTCCTTGGAAGGAGGTTGGGCAATCTACTTCTGTGGGGATACTGCCTTAGAAACCCAAGTATGGGTTGCTATGAATCGGGGCCGACTTGACAACACATAACAAAAACAAAAACAACAATTCCCTTCTCCAGCCATGCTGGGGGCTCAAACAGTCTCCTGGCTGGCTCACCAGTTTCTGGGACAAATTCCAGTGAGTTTAGGGTAGCACTTGCACTAAGGGTAGAGACACTAAAGAAATGACCTGGAGCCCTATTACCTGGATTTACTGGGACTTATTTACAGGGAGTCCAGGGGCAGCAGGCTGGACTGATGGGGGTGGGGGGAGAGAGAGAGAGAGAGAGAGAGAGAGAGAGAGAGAGAGAGATTAAATAAATAGATAGATAGATAGATAAATAATTAAATAGAAACTGCACCTTAAAGCTGCACAGAGTTTTTATACTGAAGTACACAAAAGGAGTATCCTTCAAGGCTTACATGACTTTGACTTAATCCTGCAAGACTGCATTCGAGGAGGTAGAGCTCTAGGTGCAGGCATCTGTGGAACTTTCTCCAGGCTGTTTCAAGGCCTGGCTTACAGCCCAGCATGTGCTCAGAAACAATGCTTAGAATGAGGCAGACTGAAATGGCTCTTTGCCATCTGTTAGTATGTACACTGTTTACCTTACACCGGAAGATGAACGCTAAGGTTGGAAGGCACTCAAAATACAACTGGGGAAGAGCTGCTTCCTCAAAGTACAGTTGGACTTAATGATGTGGATGGAGTAAAGATATCTGGATCTTTGTTTACTGATGTGGTATCACTAAAAATGACAAGAAACAGTTGCAAACTTCCATTAACAATCAGAATGTGGAATGTACAAAGTATGAATCTAGGAAAATTAGAAGTTGTCAAAAATGAAATGGAACACAAAGATTGATATTCTAGGCATTTGTTGTTGTTGTTGTTAGGTGCTGTTGAGTCATTTCCAACTCATAGCAACCCCATGCACAGCAGAATGAAACACTGCCAAATCCCGCACCAACTCAATGATCCCTGCTATACTTGAAACCATCATCGCAGCCACTGTGTCAATCCATCTCGTTGAAGGCCTTCCCCTCTTTTGTCGACCCTCCACCCTACCAAACATGATATCCTTCTCCAGGGAATGGTCCCTTCTGACAACATGACCAAAATAGGTGAGACGAAGTCTGGCCATTGTTGCTTCCAAGGAACATTTTGGCTGCACTTCCTCCAGGACAGATCTGTTAGTTCTTTTAGCAGTCCATGGTACTTTCAGCATTCTTTGCCAGCACCACAACTCAAAGCATCAACTCTTCTTCAGTCTTCCTTATTCGTTGTCCAGCTCTTACATGAATACAAAGCGATTGGAAATATCATGGCTTGTGTCAGGCACACCTTAGTCCTCAAGGAGATATCCTTGCTCCTCAGCACTTGAAACAGTTCCTTGGTGTTTGACCTTCCTAGTACTACATGTCATCTAATGTCCTGACTGCTGCTTCCATTGGCATCGATTGTAGAACCAAGCAACATGAATTCTTTGACAACCTCAATCTTCTCTCCATTTATTGTCATGCTGCTCATTGGTCCAGTTGTGAGGATTTTTGTTTTCTTTATATTGAGACATAACCCATACTGCAGACTGTATTCTTCAAACTTCATCAGTAAGTGCCTCAAGTCATCCTCACTTTCAGCAAGCAAAGTTGTATCACCTGTGTGTCTCAGGTTGTTAATGATTCTTCCTCCAATCCTGGTGCCACGTTTTTCTTCATATAGTCCAGCTTCTCAGATTATTTGCTCAGCATATAGATTGAATAAGTGTGGAAAAAAGTACAACCCTGACACACTTCTTTCTTCATTATAAACCATGTAATGTCCCCTTGTTCCATTTGAATGACAGTCTCCTGGTCAAGGTAAAATGAGTACAATCAAGTGTTCTGGAATTCCCATTCTTCTCAGTGTTATCCATAGTTTGTCATGATCCACACAATCAAATGCCTTTGCATAGTCAATAAAACACAAGTAGAAATCTTTCTGGTATTCTTTGCCTTGAGCCAAGATCCATCTGACAGCAGCTATGATATCCACTGTTCCACATCCTCTTCTGAATCCACCTTGCACCTCTGAAAGTTCTCTGTCAATATACTGCTGCAACTGTTTTTGAATTATCTTCAGTAAGATCTTACTTGCATGTGATATTAGTGATATTGTTCTATAATTTTCACATTCTGTGGGATCACTATTCTTTGGAATAGGTACAAATATGGATCTCTTCCAGTCAGTTGGCCAGGTAGCTGTCTTCCAAATCTCTTGGCATAACCGAGTGAGTGCCTCCAATGGGGCATCCATTTGTTGAAATATCTCAATGGTTATTCCATCAATTCCTGGAGGCTTTTTCTTCACCAATTCTTTCATTGCAGCTTCTAAGCATCATTGAGCCTAAATCGACTGGTATTGACTATGTTGAATCAGACAATCATATGATCTACTATGCCAGAAATGGAAAATTGAAGGGGAATTGTGTCATACTCATCAAAAAGAACATATCCTGATCCATCTTGAAGTACAATGCTGTCAGTGATAGGGTCATATCCATAAGCCATAAGGTAGAGAAGTTAATATTACTATTATTCCAAATTATACACCAACCACTAAAGCCAGAGATGAAGAAAATGAGGATTTTTACCAACTCCTGCAGTCTGAAACTGACCAAACCAAGATGTATTGATAATTACTTGTGTTTGGAATGCAAAATCTGGAAACAAAGAAGAGGCATCAATAGTTGAAAAATATGGCTTTGGTAATAGAAATGACAATGGAGACCCCATGATATAGTTTTGCAAGACCAATGACTAATTCACTTTAAATACTACCTTTTTTCAATAACATAAACAGTGACCATACATGTGGACTTTGTCAGATGGAACGCACAGGAATCAAGTTGACTTTATCTGTGGAAAGAGGTGATGGAGAAGTTCAATATCATCAGTCAAAATAAAGCCAAGAGTTGACTGTGGAATAGATCATCAATTGTTCATATGCAAGTTCAAGTTGAAAAAAATTAAAACAAGTGCATAAGAGACACAAAACATGTCTTTGACCATATAACACCTGAATTTAGAGACCATCTGAAGTATAGATTTGATGCAGTGAACACCAATAACCAAAGACCAGATGAGTTTTGTATATGATATTAAGAATATCATTTATGAAGAAAGCAAAAGATCATTAAAAAGACAGGAAAGGAAGAAAAGATGAAAATGGTTGTCAGACAAGACTCTGAAACTTGATCTTGAGTGTTTTGGTTACCTCTGTGCTGTTCTCACATAAAATACCACAAATGAAATGGCTTTAACAAACAGGAGTTTATTCTCTACAGTTTTGGAGAAGTCAGAGTTCCAGGCAGCAGGCTCTAGGGGCTGGGTGAAAGCCCCTCAACCTTGGGCATTAGCTCTTCCTCTTGCTCCTGGTCCACTGCAGCTAGAGGCATCTCTTCACTCACGCAGCTTTTGGTTGCTGAGACTGAGACTGACAAACCCAAGGTTGACAAGTGAAAAGGCATAGTCCCGATATTATCAAACCACACAGCAGGCCATTATTTCAAGTCCATTAAAAGTCCCAAGATCGGCAGGTCAAAATGGCAGGCTGCTGAACGGTGACTTAGCTACATGCTGGGTTCAAACATGCCATCAAATGGAGACCTTCTTCAAAGTTGCTTCTTATATACTAAAGTGAATGGAAACAGTGATGAAACAGAAGATTTCAAAGGGCAGGTCAAGAAGACAAAATAACATATTACAATCAAGTGTGCAAAGACAAAGGAAAGAAGAAGCTTGGCATTTCTGATACTGAAAGAACTGAAGAAAAATCAAGCCTCAAGTTGCAATGTTGAAAGATCCTTAGGGTAAAATATTGAAATACCCAAGAAGCATCAAAAGAAGATGGAAGGAACTCAGAGTCATTCTAGCGAAAAGAATTGATTGACTTTCAACTATTTCATGAGGTAGCATATGATCAGACAAGGTTTCGTTGAATTGTACATAACAGCACTATGAATTGGAACCTACTCAATGGTACCTAATAATAATGATGACTCATTCTTATTTTAAGTAGTCCTGGTTTCACCGTGGTTAGAGCTCTTGCCTGCTAAAGGTTGGCAGTTCAAACTCACAAGCTGTTCCTTAGGAGAAAGTTACGGCAGTCTGTTTCTGTAAAGATTACATCCTTGGAAATCCTATTGGTCAGTTCTATTCTGTTTTATAGGGTCACTATGAGTCAGAATTGACCTGATGGCATTGAGCTTGATTTTTTTATTGTAATTATTACTACTTTAAGTGTAACTGGTATAAATATAGTATATCTAAGATAATTTATGTAAGCAGCCTAGAATCTTGATGATTCAGAACCTTTATAAATTTATGATCTATGTATCTATTATTTTCCTAAGTTAGTCTTTATTAGATCTTGTTTGTCTGTATTTATTAACTTACTTAACTCCTTTGACTGTTAAGTTTCTGCTTCTAATAAAATCCACATTGTATATAGTAAGTTAAAAATATAGACTATATACCCAAATTTTTAAGTTATTTATAAAAACCTCTTATTAAATATGTCTGTGTTCTCCCCTAGGTTACAGTGTCCAGTGCTAATAAAATTGAATTGAATTAAATATTTTGTGATCTTTTGTGACTCTGAATCAAATAATTTTAATATATAAACATATGATAATGTGTAGTTTACATGTAATATAAACTCAAACAATCACTGCCCTTACTCCATAACTGCCCTTACTTCATCTGTGTATCCTATATTCTTATTTGAAAAGCACACTTATGGCATCATTTGTTCAACTCAAACCATAATTTCTTTTGTTTAAGTGGGGGGGAAGAAGAAAACAAAACACTATATTCTTGTATTACCTTTCCTAAAGCCACATTTAAACTTTTTATGTAGTAATTGCTATATTTGATTTCTTCTGGTTGATTTATATGGTGGTGAGTTTTTAAAGACATTTCCCACAGGACATTCATTTTCTTTGGCACTATTTTGCTGCTGGACTCTGAATCTTTTTGTTTCTCAAGGCCATGATCACTGCAGGCTTTATTAATTGGTTGATGCACAGGAATTTATTTTGAATAAATATTGCTGAGTTTATTACAGTATGCATCTTTATTTCTGGTTATTTTATAGATTAACATCTCATCTAGTTTCTACTAAGCACTCAAGAAACTCCATTAAAAATTAAACTTTGAGCAAAGTTTTCATTTCACAGTCATCGATATGTAATTGGATAATTTCTTTCCAATAGTATCAATAGATTTATTTCAGACCTTTTCCTCTTTACTTTGCCAAAGGATTTTTTTTTTTTTTTTCAATCTTGAAATGATCCAACTTAAAAAAAATGCTTTCCTTTACTCTCCTTCTACTTTTCTAAGCTCCTTGGTGGGAGACAGAAAGCAGAGTTGCTTTTATTATTACGTTTATCCAAAGAATTTTGAAGTCAAACATGTTTTTAGTTGAAATTGAATTGGTGCCAACTCACAAGGACTTTATCAGCAACAGAGTGAAACATTGCCTAGTCCTGAATCATCTTCATGATCATTGGTATATTACATCCATTTCTCTGTCCACTGTGTAGTGCTTTCTAACCTAGGGGGCTCATCTTCTGGGGGTGGGGATATCTGAGGCTGTGTGTAAATAAAAATAGACATAGGCTGAGTTCCAATATACAAAGATTATTAATACCCCCACTTTTCCACTTCTCCACAACAATATTCTGTTGTGATCCATTGGGTCCATTAGTTAATTTTCTGAAGTGCATGACCAAGCCTTTCTTCCTAGTCTGTCTTAGTGTAGAACCTTGGCTGAAATATTTCCACCATGGTAAGTAACCCTGTTGTATTTTAAATGCCAGTGGCATAGTGTCTAACATCATACCAACATGCAAGCCACTACAGTACAACAAACTGACAGATTGATGGTGGCATTTTAATCATGGACTCATCACCTGTGAGTGAGCTCTGGTAGCTTAGCAAGTGCCTAAGACACTTGACTGCTAACCAGAAGGCTGGCAGTTCAAACCCACCAGCCACTCCTTGGAAGGAAGATGAGGCAATCTACTTCTGTAGTGATACAGCCTCAGAAACCCAAGGTCGCTATGAGTCGGGTCCAACTCGACGGCATGTAACAACAACAACAACATCACTTATGAACTGTATGGACTTGGAAAGTTACTTGGCATCTGCAAGCCTCATATCTCTCCTCTCTAAAATAGAGATAATAATATTTCTTACACTTAGTGAAGTTCAATTAAAAGTCCGAATGTGCTCACAGAAAAACACACAAGGATGCTGGATAATCAGTGACTTCTATCTCTATTAATGACCACACATTACAAACTGTTACTCATCTCTAGATAGGCAAATTCCCTGTTACAAATATTTGATCTTCCTTTTTCCAAAATGGCTCTTCAACTCTTCCTCTTGCCATTTTACACAACACTTTCTTCTGCCATCTTACTCCTACTATCAACTTAACTGCTAAAAACTTAATGGGAAAAGTATATACTTCAATAGGAAAAGAAGAGTGCCAGTTGGGAACCCCTGCTCTATCCACTAAGATCTGACTTACACTATCTGTGCTCTGTCTGGTTAAAGTGGGAAACCAGGACAAAAAGTCTCCTTCCACATAAAGAATTTTGCACTTGCAATTTTCTCTCCTCTCTCCTGCATCATTCTTTTCTTTTTTTTTTTTTTTTCTCTACAAACAATTCCAATTAGTATAAAAATAAGCTCTAGTGTGATCTAGCTGTGAATAAATTAATAAAGGTATTATTTGCCTCATTTCTCTGTTTTCCTTTTTAGCAAATCTTTCTGAAGTTGATGTTCTCTCTGTTCTGTTTTTTCACTTACACCATCCTTTCTTTCATTAGTCAACTTGGATTATATCCTCATCACTCAACTGCTAGGTCAAGAGTACTCTTAATTTCCTTCTGGCCAATGCCAGTGGTCTTCCCCCCCCCCCTTTTCTTCCATGATCTTTCAACAGCACTGCATGCAGTTAACCCCTTTTTTCTTGAGGAACTATTTTCCCTTGCATTTTGTAGCTTTGTGCTTCTGATTTTTCTTTCTGTCTAATTGGATTTCTTCCATTAAATGCTTAATGAAGCTCAGACTATTTTCTCAGTCTCTACTGCTTGGCTTTATCTCCGTCAGTCCTCTGAATATCAGAATATTTGAGAGTATTGGGAATGTTATGATGAAATGTAGGCATCAGTCTTGATTTCTGTCTTTTTCATTCTTATCCAATCCATCACTAAAAACTATAATTATGAAATACCTGTACGATATCTGTCTATTTTTATCCATGTTCCTCTTACCCTAATCCAAACTACTGTTTCCTGCGTATACTACTACAATCACATCCTAACAGGGTTCCCTGCCTCTGCTTTTGCTCTCCTTAAACTGATTCTCCTTACAGGAGTCAAAATGACCTTTTAAAAGCGTGTTGGCATTCTCAGCTGCCATAGAGTCAACTTTGACTCATGAGATCTTATACAAAAGAACAACAGAATATTACCTTGTCCTGGGCCATCTCCATGATCTGTTGCAGACTGGACAGTTGTGACTCACAGGGTTTTCATTAGTTGGTTTTGGGGAGTAGATTGTCAGATTTTTGTTCCTAAGCTGTCCTAGTCTGGAAGCTTCATTGAAATCTGTTCACGACAGGTGACCTCGCTGGCGTTTGAAATATCCTGGCACAGTTTCCAGCATCAACCAACACACAAGCCATCATAGTACGACAGAGTGAGATTGATAAGTTTAATAATTCAACCCATTGTACAAAAGTCATCAATGACTTTCCATCATTTTCAATGTCTGGCTAGGGGCTGGATGTGTCTATAGCAAGGAGCAAGCCCCATGCTTTTGGTGTCTGGGCAGGACAGGTGTGCCTATGGCTACAGTCTTGGGTAAGTATGCCACAGCATTTGTTGGACAAAGGTGGGTGATATTTTGGGGTTGTTTAGGGTAGATGAGCCCAGAAGGCAGACAGAGCAGAGCAAAAGCCACTTGGCAGTGTTCCTAACACAACACCCATGCAGAGTTTCTGTGGTGGGTCGTCTATCTCCCTGTGGGGAATTTGCCTGGTGGGCATCTCCTGCCATAGATAGCTGGGCTAGTTCAGGTTGGATGCCTGGGCCGATGAACATCCTGTGTCATTTCTGATAGATAGGCTCCTGGATGATGTGTGTTTATGGGACTAATTCCTAATGATTTCCCTCTGTTTTAGTCTCCAAGTTAGGACAGAACAAACCTGCACCTTCTATGTACTCCTCCCAAAGGGCATTTTCCTGCTGTTTACCTGGGAATTCCTGCAGTTCAGTCTGACCACTCTCCCCAGGCATTACACCTCTGGGGTTCCTGAGGCTCAACACTATGCCATACCCTTCTCTCCCAGGCTTGCCCAGTCCCAGTTCACACCATGCCCACCTTCCTGCTCCATTCCATGACCATTTTCTCAGTCTCACCACCATCTCAATCAGTATTTTTCTCTTTGCCCAAGTCCTGTGCTCTCTGCTTGAGGGTGAATTCTGCTGCCAGTTTGACAAGTCTGATGAGAATGGCCTGCTAACTTCTGCTTTCCAACGTGTGTGTCCTATTGTTCTCCTGATTAAGTATTCCTTTTAGTTCTCCAAACCTTTTGTTGCTGTCTAGAATTCAGAGATCTTCAGCTAACTGATTCTTAGTGTTCTTTTTTTTTTTTTCCTGATATTGTTGTGGGGGGCAGTGGAGATGTGATAGTGCGACCAACTATGCCACTATCTTGCTTCTCACTCAATCTTACTCACTGCCGGCGAGTCAGATCTGATTTATAGCAACCCCTCCTTGGATTTTCGAGGCTGTACCATTATGGAAGCAGATGGCCCAACCTTCCTTCTGAGGAGTGGCTGGTGGGTTTGAACCGCCAGCCTTCTGGTTAGCAGTCAAGCCTAAAATACTTCAAATTGTTCTAGACAATTTGGATACATTGGTGATGAAACACACAAAGGTTCTAGCCACCATAGGGCTTACATTGTTGGATAAGAGAAATTATTTTGAAAATAAACAAACAAATACATTATACAGTAAGTTAGAATAGAGTAATATAATGCAGCAAAAATAAAGGTTGAACAAGATAAAGGGTTTTAGGTCTATCTGTGTGTAAATATGTGTATATGTAGTAAAGAGGAAGGTTTTTGATTTTACAAAATAAAATAAAATAAATGTCATTGATAGGGCTTTTGAGAAGGTATTTAAGCCAGAGTAAGGGAGTAAATAACCCCCCCCCATAAAAACATTCAAGACAGATAATATATCAGTGCAAAAGCCTTAGTTAGGAGTGTATGTTGTGTTTCTATGGAACAGCAAAGCAGGCACTGGGTCTGGAGTGTAGCAAAATGGAAATTAATGGGAGAGAAGTCAGGTAGATCAGGGGGAACTCACATAGGTCCTTGTCTCCACTGTAAGAAATTTCTCTCACTCTGAGTAAAACGGCAGCCATTCTGGGGTTTTGAGAAGTTTCCCTTATTAAGAACATTCCATCATAGGTTCATTGACATTTTCAATTTTTTGAGAATTGCCTCCATATATCCTTTGTAGAAAGTCCTGGGGTGGTGAAAATGGTTAACATGCTTGGCTGCTACCTGAAAGTCTGGCAGTTAAAGTCCACCTGGAGGCATCTCAGAAGAAAAGCCTAGTTATTTACTTCCAAAAATCAGCCATTGAAATTCTATGGCCCTTATTTCTCTAGGCTATATATCTAGTAACGAGATTGTTGCATTACATGGTTTTTCTATTTCCAACTTTTTAAGGAGTGTTACACCATTTTCCACACTGGTTGTACCATTTTACACTTCCTCCAGGAGTGTATGAGGGTTCTAGCCTCTCTACATCCTAGCCAGCATTTGGTGTTTTCTGTTTTTTTTTTTTTTTTCTTTTTCTTTTCTTGAACTTTGCTATTTATGCTGGGGTGAGATGATATCTCCTTGTTTTGATTTGCATCTCTCCATGGGCTAATTATCACAAGCATTTTTTCACCTGTTTGTTAACCTCCTGAATGTCTTCTTTGGTGAAGTGTCTGTTCATGTACTGTGCCCATTTTTCAATTGGATTATTTGGGTTTTTTTTCTTTTTTTTTTTTTAAGGTATTTAAATTTTCTGTAAATTTTAGAAATTAGTCCCTTGTCCAATGTATTGCCATTTTTCTCCCCAGTGTATAGGTTCTCTTTTTACTCTTTTGGCAAAGTCTTTTGATGCACATAAATGTTTGATTTTTAAGAGGTCATCTAATTTGTTTTATATTGTTTGTGCCTTTTTAGACATGTTTGATAGTGTACTTAAGCCAAGTATAAAATACTTTAAACTTACCCATATTTTTTCTTTGATCGTCTTTATGATTTGAGGTTTTCCATTTAGATTGTTTATCCATCTTCATTTAGTTTTTGAATGTGGTGAGAGATATTGATCCTACTTCATTTTTCTACAAATGGATATCCAGGTGTGTTATTTGTTTTGTTTTGTTTTTATTTTTGTTGTTTTTCTAAAGTCACTCCCCCCTTTCTCATTTAAGGAGTTTTGGTTCTTTCATAAAGATCAGCTGTGCATAGTTGGAAGGATTTTCATCTGGGCTGTTTTGACAGTTGCAGCTTGAGTCAGGTGCACCTTAGTCTTCAAAGTGACATCTTTTCTCTTTAATACTTTAAAGAGATCTTGAGCAGATTCACCTAGTGCAATATGACAATTCTTTGACTGTTGCTTCCATGAGTGTTGATTGTGGATCCAATAAAATGATATGCCTGACAACTTCAACCTTTTCTCCATTTAACATGATGTTATTTATTGGTCAACAGTTTTGAGGATTTTTGTTTTCTTTATGTTAAGGTGATCCATACTAAAGACTGTAGTTTTTGATACTCACCAGTAAGTACTTCAAATCATCTTCATTTTCAGCAAGCAATGTTGTGCCCTCTGCATATCGCAGGTTCTCAATGAGTCTTTCTCTAATCCTGATACCACAACCTTCTTCCTATTTTCCAGATTCTTGTATTATTTACTCAGCATATAGATTGAATGACTATGGTGAAAGGATGCAAACCTGATGCCCATTCTTCCTGATTTAAAACCATGTGGTATCTTCCTGTTCTGTTCAAATGACTGCCTCTTGGTCTATGCACTGGTTTCTCATAAGCACAATTAAATAATTATGGAATTAATTATTATGGAATTAACATTCTTTTCAATGCTACCCATAATTAGTCAAGATCCACACAGTTGAATACATTTGCATAGTCAAAAAAACTAAGGTAAACATATTTCTCATAGTATTTGATTTCAGCCAAGATATATCTGACATCAGCAATGATATCCCTCATTCCACATCCTTTTATAATTTTGGCTTGAATTTCTGCAAGTTCACTGTCAATGTACTATGGAACCATTTTTGAGTTATCTTCAGCAAAATTTTATTTGTGTGATGTTACTTATATTTTTTGTCAATTTCCTTGTTCTCTTAGACTGACTTTCTTTGGAATGGGCACAAATATGTATCTCTTTCAGTCTGTTGGTCAGGTAGCTTCCAAATTTCTTGGCATTAATGAGTGTCTGCAAACATCTTAGTGAGTATTTAATAAATTTCAGAACTTTGTTTTTCACCTGTTTTTTTCAGTGCATCTTGAGCTTATTCCTTCGGTACCATCAGTTCTTGATCATATGCTACCTCTTGAAATGTTTGAACATCCACCATTTCTTTTTGGTACACTGACTCTGTATATTACTTCCATCTTCATTTGAATATTCCTGCATCATTCAATATTTTTCCCATAAAATCCTTCACTATTGCAACTAGAGGTTTGATTTTCTTCAGTTCTTTCAGCCTGAGAAATGTTCAACATTTTCTTCCCTTTTGGTTTTCTAACTTTAAGTCTTGCAAATTTCATTATAATATTTTAATTTGTCTTCTTGAGCCTCCCTTTGAAATCTTCGGTTCAGTTGTTTTATTTCATCCTTTCTTCCATTCTTTTTGATGTCATCTTATAACATGACTGGTCTTCAGTCATTGGTGTTCAATATGTCAAATCTATTCTTCATGTGGTCTGTGAATTCATGTAGGATATAAATAGGTTCATGTTTGGCTCTTGTGGACTTCAACTTCAATTTGCATAAGAGCAATTGATGGTCTGTTCCATATTCATCCCCTTGCCTTGTTCAGATTGATGATATTGAGCTTCCCCACACTCTTTTTCCAGAGATGTTTGATTTTCTATTTCAGACCTGTGTATTCCTTTGTGAACTTGTTCTGGTGAGGTCCATGTTTATACTTACCATTTGTGTTGTTGAAAAAAGGTACTTGCAATAAATAAGTTGTTGCTCTTGCAAAATTCTAACATGCAATGTGTGGTGCCATTTCTATCACAAGACTACATTTCCAAAGTCTGATGATTCTTCTTTGTTTCCTATGTTTGCATTCCATCACCAGTAATCATCAACATACCAATAATTATCAATTATATTGATCTATAATTTTCCTTTTTAGTAATTTTTTTTGCCTGGTTTTGGACAGAGTTATGCTTGCCTCATAGAATGATTTTGATAGTACTCTATCCTTTTCTGTGTTCTGGAATACCGTCTGTAGAAGTGGTGTCAGCTCTTGTTCTGGTTACCTAGTGGCACTCTGACAAGAATGTACCACAAATGGGATGGCCTTAACAAACAGGAGTTTATTCTTACAATTTGGAGGCTTTAAGTCCAAGTTCAAAGTGCCAGCCTCTAGGGACTGGGTGAAAGTCCCTCAACCTTGGGGTTCAGCTCTGCCTCCTGCTCCCAGCCCACTGGAGCTATAGGCTTTTCTTCACTCAGACAGCTCCTGGGTGCTGAGGCTGAGAAACCCAAGGTTGACAAGTAAAAAGGCACAGTACTGATGTTACCAAACCACATGGCAGGCCACTAATTTAAGTCCATTATAAGTCCCATGGTAAGCAGATCATGGCAAGCTTCTGAACAATGACATGGCTATATGCAGGGTCCAAGCATGCCACAAGCTAGAGACTATCCCCAAGGCTTCTCCTTATATATACGAAGCAGATCACATCCGAAAGGCAGCTACTCACCTGCTTGGGTAGATGCCACCATGGAGTTGATTGCCAGTCTCATCATGGGGAATAACTACCACCAGCTGCCCAGCCACTCAACCAGGCCCAGCCAAGTTGACACATAAACATAACCACCAAAATTCCACCCCTTGTCAACTTGGCACCTGTACAGATCTTCAATGGGTGTTATCTGTACAGATCTCCTTCACTGGGTGGCTCCAGTCCCCTGGTTCCTCCAAGTGGCATCTTCACCCCTTTGGCCTGGTGGCCCCGCTTCTCTCCCTCTTGAGCAGGGCAGCCCCGTTCCCTCACTGTTGGGCAGCAGCTATGGCTCCATTCCACAGGCTCACATAAACAAGCAACCCCACACTCCAGAACCACGTTGGTGAAGGTCTGGCTCTTTGAAACCTAGGGGGCTATGGTAGTTCCACCCCCAAAGGCCATGGTCCTACCCTTTCAGGCTGAGGCAGTTCTGCTTACGTTTCCTGGACTCTCTGCCTCTGTCGATTAATGCTGAGGCAACCCACTCCACTGGAAAACCCTGCCCAAAAAGCACTCAGCTTTCTTGCTCCGTGGGCCAACCAACCTGCTACTCCATGTCATGCTGGTCTCTTTTACCAATTAATACCCTAAGGGAACCCACTCCACCAGGAAGCCACCTACCCAGTGGCACTTGGCTTTCTCCTCCTTGGCTGGTAAGCCTGTTGCTGTTTAATGCTAGTCTCTGGACTCTGCTACTGCCATCCTTCATGCTGGTCTTTCTGCCAGTATTTCTCTGCCAATCTCTTGGCTCTGCTCCTGCCCTCTCTCATCCCATATGTCAGGGTCTTTCTGCCAGGGCCTCAGGTCAAGGATGGACTCCACTCCTGTTTCCACATTTTAGGCATCTGTCAGAACAGCTCCCCACTCTTGGTACCAAATGTGTTCAACTGGGTTCTCTAGAGAAACAAACCAGTAAAGCTTAGATAGAGAGAGAGAAAGAGAAATTTATCTTAGGAAAATGGCTCACACACTTACAGAACCTGGCAAGTCCCAAGTTCTTGGATCAAACATCAAGCTGGATGCTTTTCCTGACTCACAAAACTGCAGGGGTTAAGGAGCTCAATCTTGGCAGGCAGAATACTGGCTGTTGACTCCAACGAATGATGAATCCAAGATCTTCAGGCCACATGGTGGATGGTTCACTCACAGACAGTTGTAGGCAGAATCCCAATCCAGAGAAGAGTACCTCTTTTCCCAGAATGTCCCTAAAATATACTGGAAGCAGGCCATACCCCTAGGGAAACTCCCTTTCAACAGACTGGTTGCTCAAAATATATACATCTGACCCAATCATTGGAACGACCCACATCATAACTGCTTAAACCCCACAGAATTGTGTCCAGCAAAGTTGACACACAGCTCCAAATATCTCAGCTCTTCTCTGAATGTTTGGGCCAGGATATTTTTTCTTGTTGTTGGGATTATTTTTAGGATTTTTTTTTCAATATCTTCTGTGATACATCTGCTCAAATTTTCTACCAGAGATTTTGTAAATTTGTTCATTTCTTCTAAGTTTTCAATTTTGTTGGAGTATAGTACTTTAAATTATTCTGTAATTATCCTTTTTATTTCACTATGTTCTTTTGTGACATTGCCAATTTTATTTCTTATTAATGTTATTTGCACCTTCTCTTTCTTTTCCTTTGTTAAATTTGACAGTGGTTTGTCAATTTTATTAATCATTTCAAAGAATCAATTTCTAGTCTTGTTGACTTTCTATTGTTTTTCTATTTTATTTATTTCTGCTCAAATCTTTATTATACTCTTTCTTCTGGTGACTTTATGCTTTTCCTGCTGCTATTTTTCTAATTGTTGGAGACATTGTGTTAAGGTGTTGATTTTGGTTCTTTCACCTGTTTTGATGTGTGTTTTTATTGTTATAAATTGTCCTTTAAGTCCTGCTTTTGCTGTGTCCCAAATATTTTAGTATATAGTGTTTACATTTTTGTTTGATTGAAGGACTTTTTTATTATTATTATTTTATTTTTCTCTCAGCAGTAGTTTGTAAGCAGCATTTTATTCAGTTTCCATGTATTTGAATTTTTCCTTGATTTTCCCATTGTTGATTTTTAATTTTACATCATTGTAATCTGAGAATATGCTTTGTAGTATCTTGATGTTTTTAAACTTATTGAGACTTGCTCATTGATGTAGCATAGGGTTTATTCTGTAAAATATTCCATGTGCACTAGAAAATAATGTATACTGTTCTATTGTTGAGCGGAGTATTTTGTATATATCAGTGAGATTTTGTTGATTGATTCTGTTGTTTAGATCTTCTGTATCTTTGTTGAATTTCTTTCTAGCTGTTCTGTCCTCCATTGAAACTGGTATATTAAAGTCTCCTACAATTATTGTTGAGTCGTCTATTTCTCTTTGCCATTCTCTTAAAGTTTAATTTATGTAATTTGCGGCTGTTTCATTGGGTGTATAGATATTTATTATGGTTATGTGTTTTTGTTGGATTGGCCTTTTAATCATTATATAAAGTCCTTCATTGTCTCAAGGAACTCTGCAGGTGCAGTGGGTAAAGCATTAGGCTGCTAACCAAAAGGTTAGTGGTTAGTGGGAGAAAGATGAGGCTATTTGCTTCTGTAAAGATTAACAACCTTGGAAACCCTATAGGGCAGTTCTACTCTGTCCTTTTGGGGTGCTATAAATTGCATCAGCTTGATAGCTCTAGGCTTAGTTGGTTTGGGTTTCCTTGTTTCTTTTGTTGGTTCTTGCCTTAAAGTCTATTTTATCAGAAATTAACATTTTACTTATGCTCTTTTATTTTTTTTTTTCTCATTTGCTTCATATATGTTTTTCTTTTCTTTGTTTTTTAGCTTATTGTCTTTATGTCTGAATTAGGTCTATTTTAGACAGTATATTGATGGGCCATGTTTTCCTTTCCATTCTGCTACTTTGTCTCTTGACTGGTGCACTTAACTCCATTTACATCAGTGTAATTATCAATAGGTCTGAATTTACAGCTGTTATTTATTTATTTATTTGTATGCAGTGTTGATGGTTTCTCGGTTCAATATATTTTTCTTTGCTGAGTTCATTTAGTTTATGGATTTCCTTTATCATTTCTATTGTTGATATTGTTTTTGTAATTTCCATTGTTGATATTGTTTTTGTATTTACTGAGACTTTATAATTTTCTTATTTTTTGGGGGAAAGTTTATTAATTTTCCTTGAGGTATCCTGAAATTTAAAATGAGAGTTCTGGTGGCATAGTGCCTAAGGCATTTGACTGCTAACAACAAGGCTGGAGGTTCAAATCCACCAGCCACTCCTTCGGAGGAAGATAGGGCAACCTACTTCCGTAGTGATACTGTCTCGGAAAGCCAAGGAGGGGTTGCTATGAGTTGGATCCAACTCAATGGCAGTGAGTTTGGTTTTGGTTTTAAGTTTAAAACAATCTGTTATATCTGTATATTTTCTTTACTTTCTTTCTGTGTGGAAGTTCTATAACTGCATCATCATTTAGTCTGTCTTTATTTCATTATAAGTTTCATTTAGAAATTGACATTGCTGCTTCCCTATTTTCAGTCTCATAGGTTTATTTTATCTTTGCCACTTGTGTATCAGGGTTGATTCCCAGGTGAAATGTGTGTCTTAATCTCTGTTTATTGTCTGCCATTGTTGGTTTTCTGTCCAAAGAACTCTTTTTAAAGTTTCTTATGAATTTGTCCACTTTTTGCAAATTCCCTAAATTTCTGTTTATCTGGGAATAACTTAATTTTGCCATTGTGTTTTAAATACATGTTTCTTATATATACAATTCTTTTTGGTAATGTTTTTATTCCTTTCAGGATTTTATATATGTCATCCCATTGTCTTCTTGCTTGCATAGTTTCTGCCAAGAAATGAGAACTTAATTTATAGGTAACTTTTCATTTTTCCTGAGTAGCTTTCAGAATTCTTTGCTTATCTTTCATTTTGTAAAATTTGTTATAATACATCTTGGTAATTTTTTGGGTGATCTATGCTATTTTGTTGAGTTTCTTGAATACATATCTTCTCATCTTTCATGATATTAGGGAACTTTTCTTCCAACACATCTTTGACTATTTTTTCAGTTTTTTTTTTTTTTTTTTTTTGTCTCTTCCTGTTTTGGATTTCCAATCACACATATGTTATTACTCTTTATAGTGTTGCAGATAATTCTTCCAAAACTCTCACTGCCATCGAATTGGAT
>NW_006921591.1:22687031-22693536 GCF_000298275.1 Orycteropus afer afer
AGTGTTGCAGATAATTCTTCCAAAACTCTCACTGCCATCGAATTGGATCCAACTCATAGTGACCCCTCGTTGGGTTTCCAAGGTGATAGCACTACAGAAATAGATTGCCCAAACTTCCTTCCAAAGTTTGGCTCGTGTGTTTGAACAGCCAACATTTTGGTTAGCAGTAAAATGCCTTAGCCACTATGCCCCCAGATAATTCTTACATTTTCCTAATCCTTTTCATTATTTTCTTCTATTTGTTGCTATAACACATTAGTTTAAAGTGATATATTTTAAATCTTGCTAATTTTGTGTTTCATGAATTCAACTTGACTCCTTTGTCCTTCTAATGCATTATCTATATCTGAAATTTTAATATTAATCTTCTGGGTTTCTATTTGCTGTTTTTGTATGGTTTCTGATTTTCCATTAATTTTGTTAATTTGATCCTTTTTTTCTTTTTTTAATTGTTCTAGAATTTTGCCTGTATTTTCTTTGATTTTGTCTTTGGTTTCCTCAGACTTTCTCTCATCTGTTGAAAGCATCTAAATATAATTCCTTTGAGTTACTTGTCAGGTAATACCAATACTGTTTCTCCTTCTGGGACATTTTCTGGTCCTGTACTTTGGTCACTTGTTTGTACCATCTTGTCTTCTTCTTATTATTATTATTTTGTGCAATTTGAAGTTGTCTGTTGTCTACAAGACATTGTAGTGTGTTATTAATTTGTTGATGGAATGTTGGTTTGTTTCACTCTGATTTTTTGCTTTAATTTATTTGGGCAACATGGTGGGCATGTTACTCTGGTTGCTATTTTGGCAACACTAGGGCACTTATCAACTATTTCTCAGTGGATTTGGTAGCAGGTAGAGCATGAGCATGAATTTATGATCATAGAGTATAGAAAACAGCTCTGGGAAAGCTGAGCAGTTGTTGCATGCTGTCATTGATCCAGTTGTGCAGTAGCAGGTGATGTCAATCACTCCAAAGATGGGGCAGCAAGTGTTTTGGGTATGGCTAGGTCTGGTCATTGACTCCTAACTTCTGTAGAAAGATAGAAAGAAAAAAAAAAAAGAAAGGGGGGAAAGAAAAAAAGTACAGGTGCAAGTGCTAGCTGACGAACATGGCTATGGCAGAAATGTGGCACTCACTCCATGGGAAGAGGCAACAACAAATATGCAGAGCCAGGGCAGCACTGAACATATAGTGGTGGAGGTGAGGCACTCACTCAGCTGAATAGAACTAAAAGAAGAAGAAAGAGGAGGAGGAGGGTGAGAAAACAACAGGTGGAGGGAAGAGGAAAACAATAAAAGGAATTAAAATAATGGAGGAGGAAGGAAGAATTTAGGAGAAGAGATTAAAAAAAAAGATTGAAAAGTCAACTGCCACAAGTGTTAGCCAGCAAACACACCTGAAGCAGGAATATGGAGCTCACTCTGGGTAAGTGGACCCTACTGCCATGGAGGGCTGGGGGCAGACACTACTGAATGCAGATGGAAGGGACTGGCTTCTTCACCACAGGGGAAAAGTTAAAAAAAAAAAAAAAAAAAAACCCACCTCACTGCCATGAAGTTGATTCTGACTCATAGTGACCCGCAATGGGAGGATGAAGAGGAAAAAAAAAGAAAAGAACAAAGAGGAAAACAAAGGGGAGAGGAAGAAAGGAAAAAGAAAGAAAGGGAGAGGGTAAGAAAGGGAAAAAGGGAGAGAGGGAGAGAGAGAGAGAGAGATTGAGAGAGAGAGAGAGAGAGAAACAACAGAGTACTGGTAAAAGTACCAGCTCCTTGTGAAGGAGGACCTCTGACCAGGGATGGGTGAGAGTAGGCACTGCTGACCATGTAGGCAACAAAAAAGAGGTTCACATTCTTCAGGATTCCAAGTAAATAAATAAAAGGAAGAGGAAGAAATAAAACAGGGGGAAAAATGGAAAGAAATTGAGGGAAAAGGTGGAAGAACTAAAGAGAAAGATGAAGGGAAAAAAAGAAGTTAAAAAAAAAGAAGCAGCAGCACAGCCCTGGGGGTGAGGGAAGTTCAATCAGCCATCATGTGGGTGGGAGGGGGCATACCTCTGGGCATCAGGGAGTTGTGAAAGGTAAGGGAAAAGGTCACACCTCTCTGGTCACTTGATCACCAGTGTGGGCTCTGGAGTAGTCCTGGGTAAGTGGAGCCAGTTATCTACTCTGGATGGAATGATGCTTGAAATAATTCAAAATGGCCACACTGTCTTTGTTAGTAGATTGTTACTCCTTGTTCACTTTTCTTTTAGTCTTTTCCTATCGCTTGTACTTCTTTATCCATTCCTTTGAAGCTCTGGGATCCAATAAGGTCATCTGTCTTAGTTCTCTAGTGCTGTTATAACAGAAATACTACAAATGGATGGCTTTAAAAAATAGGAATTTATTCTTTTACAGTACAGAAGGCTAGAAGTCCAAATTCAGTGTGATAGCTCTAGAGGATAGGTAAAGGCCCTCCACCTTGGCCTTAAGCTCTGCCTCTTGTTCTAGATCCACTGGAGCTGGAGGCATTTCCTAACTCACACAGCTGCTGGCTGTTGAGGCTGATGAGCCCAAGTTTGGCAGGTAAAATGTCACAATCTCCAGATCAGCAGGCAGCATGGCAGACCACTGGTTTAAGTCAAAGAACAATTTCCAGATCAGCCGACAACAAGACAGACTTCTGGTTCAGGTCCAGTAACAGGAGGTGAAAGCGCCATAGGTATATCACTTAGACTTGTTCCATTAGAAATGAATCACAGTTGGACTTACACTTTTGTCTTGTATTGACCATTATTCTGTGTTATTTTTCACTGTAATTCCTTAGAAAACTTACAATGACACATTAGATTGAAATCCTTATAAAAGCCTCTTAAAATCTCAAAGTCTTCCAACACAAAAAGATGCTACATCCTGTATTTATTTATATTTTAGTTTATGTCCTTTCATAAAAATTTGTAGCTCTATTCTCATATTTCCTAAGTAAATAATGATAAAGCTTTCAAAGAAGGACATTTGTGATAAAAGTGTGTTGGAATAGCTACTGTTCCTGCTTTAAATAATGATGATCTTCGTATTTTCCCATTATTGCTATTTCTTGTTGGATATTGTTAACTAGCCTTTACCATTCCTGAAGAGTTTCCTTGTATTTCTGTTTCACTAAGCATTTTCATTGTGAGTGGCTTCTAAGTTTTATTACATGCTATTTCAGCATATGTGGGTATACCATATATTTCCTATTTTTCTCTTTAATTTGTTGGCCTACTAAGTTATATTGTTAATTTGTTTAAAATTGAATTGTTAGTCATAGAAGACTTGGTCAAATTGTGATGTTTTAAAATATGAGGTTATATTTACTCACTGCTGTCAAGTTGCATCCAACTCATAGTGACCCCTCCTTTGGTTTCTGAGGTGATATCATTATGGAAGTAGATTGCCCAATCTTCCCTCTGAAGAGTGGCTGGTGAGTTTGAACTGCCACCCTTCTGGTAAGCAGTCAGATGCCTTAGGCATATTTAGTTTATCATAATTCATTAGGATTTTTTAGACCTATTAGGAGCTCTAATGGTAGTGGAGAAGGCATTTGGCTGCTAACCAGAAGTTCTGCAGTTCAAACCCACCAGTCACTCTGTGGAAAGAAGATAGGCAACATACTTTTGAAAAGTGTATACCCCAGAAACCCAATAGGGACACTATGAGTCAGATTCAACTTGATGGCAATGAGCTTTTTTTTTTTTTTTTTGTCTTTATAAGATAAATTAGCTACAGGTTTTCATGCTATCTTTATTAAGTTTTTGTTGATTTTTTAACATGACTAATTATATATTGTACTACATATTACATGTACTGGACAATGAATAAGGAGGACCAAAGAAGAGTTGATGCTTTTGAGTTGTGGTGTTGGTGAGGAATGCTGAAAGTACCATGGACTTCTGAAAAAACTAATTAATCTGTCCTGGAAGAAGTGTAGCCAGAATGCTCCTTAGAAGTGAGCATGGCCAACTTCATCTCACCTACTTTGGTCATGTTGTCAGAAGGGACCACTCTCTGGAGATGGGTGTCATACTTGGTAAAGTGACAGGTCAGCAAAAGAGAGGAAGGCCCTCAACAAGATGTATTGACATGGTGGCTACAGCAATGGGCTCAGGTATAGCAGGGATCTGAGGCTGGCACAGGACCAGGCAGTGTTTTGTTCTGTTGTACATAAGGTCACTATGAGTCTGAAACAACTCAACAGCACATAAAAACAACATATTAATTATAATGATGTAAATAATTAAAAAATAATACTGTTGATGACACTGATGATGTTTATGAAGTTCGATAGAATTCAGTATAAAAGTATAAAAAACTTCTGTTTCTGATGCCTTTTTAAATGGTAGATTTGTACAACCTATGAATGTTTAATTAAAATGAATTAATCATAGGAATTTATATTTTCATAAAAATATCAATTTTATTTACATTTTCTAGTTTATTTTTATAAACTGGAACATATTCTCCTAAGATTGATACATTTTGCCTATTAAGGAACTGTCTCATTCTTTGTATTATATAGTTTATTTTTCATTCTTTTTGTTTTGAATAGTTTTACCAAGAGGCTATAGATTTTGATTGTGTGAAATAGGCCTAAATTTACAAAGACTTCTACTATTCTAATACTTCTTGTTGCTTTATTAGTTTTAAGTTTTCTCTCTACTGATTCATTTTACCAGATTATTAAAAAACAAAACAACAACAAAAAAAAACTTACTGCAGTCGAGTTGGATCTGACTCATAGAAACCCATCCTTGGGTTTCTGAGGTAGTATCACCAGAAAAGTAGATTGCCCAACCTTCCTTTTGAGGAGTGGCTGGTGGGTTTGAACCACCCTTCTGGTTAGCAGTCAAATAACTTAGGCACTGTGCTACCAGAGATCCCTTACTAGATTATATTAGTTACTTTATGATTTTTCTAGTCTTTACTCTTCCTCTTTCTTCTTTTTGCTTTTGGTGAAAATAAACATATCAAAACATGCTCCCATTCAACAATTTCTATACATAATGTTAAGTTAGTTACATTGGTTCCATTCTTCACATTATGTTGACATTGTTATTATTTTTACTCTAGTTGTTTCATTTCCATTAATGTGACTCTGCTCTCATCTAAATTTCTTATTTATGCTGTAGAACAAATGTTGTCCATTTGTTCTCATAAAGGTAACTTTTGAAAAGAACACAGTACTCAAGGATACCCTTTGCTTTTTGAGCTAAATTGCTATTTAGCATAAAGGTGACTCAGGGCACAGTTTTACTTAAAGGTATTTAATTGGTGTAGTAATTAGTACTTCTGTTCTAGGAGCTCTGGTGGCACAATAGTTAAATCATCCTGCTCTTAAGCAAAAAGTTGGTGCTTTGAGTCCTCAGCCACTCCATAGGTGAAAAGATGAGGCAATCTGCTTCTGTAAAGATTTACAGCCTTGGAAAACTTATGGATCAGTAAAAGATCATTATGGGTCAGAATCGATGACAGGGGATTTACTTCTGTTGTACATCCTAGTTTGTTGCATAGTATTCGCTGTCTTAAGATCTTCCAAGTGACCATTCAAGGCATGACAATTGGTCACCCTTTATGTAGAGCAACATGGGAAAAAGGAGAGACAAGAATAGGAGGATATGGAATGTGTGGGTAATTGCTTCCATGAAAAATTGCCTCCTTTGTTATGAGACTCAAAGAACTAGATTGTGCCAGCTATCATTAATGGACACTATCATCAAAGACACTATACAATAATCCTGATCAAAAGGGAGAAAATGCAGAACATAATTTCAAATTATCATGGACATTTAACATTCTGGATCCATGGAGTCCAGCTGAACCCTTGGAATTATTGTTCTGAGAAAATCTTTAAACTTTAAACAAAAAATATCCCCTGAAATCTTAAAACCAAATAATAGTTAACTTGACTAGCAAAAAATATCTACATTAAGCATTATTCTTTTTTATTTTAATTATGATTTGGGTGAAGATTTACAGAGCAAATTCACTTTCCATACAGCAGTTCACATATCCTTTGTCTCATGTCATTGACCACAGTTTACCACAGTGCAACAACTCCCCTCCCACTTCCTCTCCATAGTTACCTCTTCTCAGTGTCCATCCCTCCATACTCTCCTGCCCCCTGAGCTGTCTCCCTGTACACAAGCAGCCCTTCTTTCTCCCATGATTGTTCTCTACAAGGTGTGTATCTACTTGAGGTAAATGTTTAACTCACATGACTGTATTTTGTTTGGCTGGAAACCACAGGTTTGGGTTCAATTCCAGACCTGAAGGGCAGCTAGAGGACATAGTCTTAGTGGTTCCACCAGGTTCTATCAGAACAGCAAACCTGGTCCCCACCTTTTTTTTTTCCCCCCCCTCCAAATGCATTTGAGTTTTGTTCCACATTGTTATCCCTCTCTATCTAGGATCTCCTACAGAGATCCCCTTCCAAGTGGATGACAGTGGTAGCTGGGCACCATCTAGTTCTTCTGGTCTCATAGTTGTATAGG
>NW_006921591.1:22697041-22699034 GCF_000298275.1 Orycteropus afer afer
GTGTTTCTAGAAAACTGTCCATTTCCTCCAGATTTTCAAATATGTTGGAGTACAATTCTTCATAGTATCCTGATATTATCCTTTTTATTTTAGTTGGATCTGTTGTGATGTCACCCATTTCGTTTCTTACTCGTGTTATTTGTATTCTCTGCCTCTTTTCCTTTATTAAATTTTCCTGTGGTTTGTCAATTTTATTGATTTTTCAAAAAACCAACTTCTGGTCTTGTTGATTTTTTTCTATAGCCCTTCTATGTTCTATTTCATTGATTTCTGCTTGAATCTTGATTATTTTCTTTCTTCTGGTGACTGAAGGCTTTTCTTGCTGTTCTTTCTCTAATTGTTGGATGTGATCATTTAAAGTGTTGATTTTTGCTCTTTCTTCTTTTTTGATGTTTGCATTTATTGCTATCAATTGGCCTCTGATCACTGCTTTTGCTGTGTCCCAAAGATTCTGGTATGCTTTCTTTTCATTCTCATTTGATTCAAGGAATTTTTTAATTTCAATTTTGATTTCTTCTCTTACCCAGTCTTTCTCAAGGAAGGTATTGTTCAGTTTCCATGTGTTTACTCTTCCCTTTTTGATCTTCCTATTGTTGATTTCTAATTTGATAGCATTATGATCTGAGAAGATGGTATGCAGTATTTCAATATTTTTAAATTTATTAAGGTTTGCTTTATAGCCTAACATATGGTCTATCATAGAAAAAGTTCCATGTGCACTGGAGAAGAATGTATATTGTGCTGCTCTTGGGTGAACTGCTCTATAGATGTCTATAAGGGCAAGTTGGTGGATTGTATTGTTTAGCTCTTCTGCATCTTTGTTGAATTTCTTTCCAATTGTTCTATCTTTCAAAGAAAGTGGTGTATTAAAGTCTGCCACTATGACTGTGGAGTCTTCTATTTGGTTTTTCAACCTTTTTAAAGTCTGAATTATGTTTTTCAGGCTCTTTCCTTGGGTCAATAAATATTTATTATGGTTATATCTTCATGTTCAATTGATCCTTTAATCATCATATAATGTCCTTCTTTGTCTCATATGGTGGTTTTTGTCTTAAAGTCAATTTGATCAGAAATTAATATTGCCATTCCTGCTCTCTTACAGTTGACATATGCTTGATAGATCTTTTTACAATCTTTGATTTTTAGTCTATTGTCTTTATCTCTAAGGTGTGTCTCTTTTAGGCAGCATATTGATAGGTTGTGTTTTCTTATCCAGTCTGCAACTCTCTGTCTCTTGAGTGGTGCATTTAATCAATTAACATTCAGAGTAATTATTGATAAGTTTGAATTTGTTGCTGTCATTTTGTTATGTGTGTTTTCATGTGGTTTCTTTGTTCCATATTATTTTCTCTGCTGAACTCATTATGTTTATGAATCGTGTTATCATTTCCTAATTTCTGCTTGTTTTCTTTTTTATTATGATGTGAAGGTTTATCATTTTTCTTTGAGGTTGCCCTATGATTTATAATTTTACCCCCAGATTTAGAACAGTCCATTCTATCTTACAACTTTCTTAACTTCCTCACAATTTAGAAGTTCTGTGACTACACAGTCTTTTCCCTCTTTTTGTTTGTAGTTGTCCTCACTTGCCAATTGATGTCTCTGGTTCCCTGTTTACAATCTTGTAAGCTCATTTTACTTTGGATATGTCCATAGCTGTTGTTTCTGGGTTATGTTTTCTTGTGTATTAATGGCCGGTTTTTATTTGCTATTTTTGGTTCTCTGTTCAAAGGACTCCCTTTAGCATTTCTTGTAAGGTTGGTCTGGTTTTCACAAATTCCCTTAGTTTCTGCTTATCTGGAAATCTCCTAATTTCACCATCATATTTGAGGGACAATTTTGCCGGGTATATAATTCTTGGTTGAAAATTTTTCTCTTTCAGGGTTTCATATATACCATCCCATTGCCTTCTCACTTGCATGGTTTCTGCTGAGAAATCAGAGCTTATTCTTACTGGCTTTCCTTTGAAAGTAACTTTTTGTTTTTCCCATGC
>NW_006921591.1:22700033-22706375 GCF_000298275.1 Orycteropus afer afer
ATAGGGCAATAAGGAAAAAAAAAGTAGGGAAGGAGAATAATAAATGAAGAAAAAAGTGGGAAAAATGCAAAAAGAGAAACAAGGAATGGGCTTAATCATGAGCAAAAAGAGGAAAAGGAAAAAAAACAAAAAAAAAACCCTTAAATTTGGGGGATGGGGAGGGAATTCAACCAGGCACAGGGAAAAGAAAAAATGCTGAAAACTAGGACCTGGTAGAGGAAGATTAAGAATTATAGTGAATAAATAAATAAATAATAAAAAGATTAAGAATTATAGTAAAAAGTATTAATAATATTAGTTGCTTTAAAACAGACAAATACAAACAAACTAATCACCAGAAAAAGAAAGTGAAAAAGAAACAAATAAAAATAAAAAAACAGAAAGAAAAAAAAATTGGTGGAGGACAGGGTAGGGCACCCAGGCTCAGTCTGAGTTCACAGACTGTGATGGAGTTCCTGTAGGCCCAGATGGTATGTTGGAGTGGGGGGTGGCCACACCTCTGTTCAACAAGCGGGTGTAGGATGTAGTAACTAGAAGAATGTCGTACCTTTTCATTCTTGCAGGCCCCGAGTGTCCTTGAGGCTGCTGGAAAGCAGAAGTGTTCTTAAGCCCCAGAAATCTGTGAGAGCACTGTCTCTTTAAATATCCAAATAGTTAAGCTGCTTTTTAAACCTTCAAAATGGTGGCATCCTCCGGACTGGCAAAAGTCCACAGTTCAGCCCACCTTTCTCTTCATCTTCTCCGTTTGTTCTCCAGCCACCGTGCACACTCCTCCATGCAGTCCCTGGCTAGCAGGGTGATTTTTAGGTTAATTCTTAGGTCCTATCACCACTTGGGAATCTCCAAGCTGTCTGTGCCATCAGGATCACTGCCAGACCACAGCTCTGTATGTCTCCTTTTTTGGTATTTTCACGTAAATTCTTCTGCTAGTTGGGGTTTTGTCCATTTCTATATTCTTCCTTTCAAGGCTCAGGGATCCAAGATTATCTTCTGTGTCTGTGTTAATTGGTTTCCCTTTTCTTTGTGGAAGAGTGTCTGTGCAGTCTTTCTGCCTAGTCTGCCATCTTGTCGGAACCTGATTAAGCATTATTCTATATTAAGATCTACAGAAGATCAAAGTGACCACAGACACTTGACAGATTAGATAGGAAATTTAGGAGGTAGTGAGCATTAGTTAATTGGGTGAATACTTGAGACAGTATTCACCAAATTAGGAAGTAGTACATAAACTTTAAAAACATTGTTATGACAATTGACTAGATTGTCCCACAAGGCAATTACTGTAAATTTTCAAACCAAGAGAACTAATCACATGAGATAATTAGTTATATATAACAGTGTCACCATCCTTAGCCTCTATTTTATTTTATTGTTTTTGGTTGTTGTTGCAATGACTATTTTAACTTCACATTTTCCAATTCATTATTTCGTTTTTCATATAGCTTGTTGATGTCAATTGAATTATCAAGTTGTGCAAAATTCACCTACATTTGGGGGTCACTTTTCCCATTATCATAAACAAAATCTGACTAGTTCTTAATGGATGATTCACCTTCACACCCTCCACCCTTAGGAACACCAAAGAACATTGGCCTTTGTGTATATACCTACTCTTAACATTCCATGAAACAATTGCTTGGACATAATGAAATTATATTTTTAATACTTTGAGGAATTGCCATACTGTTTTTGACAGCAGTTGTACGATTTTATAGTCCCACCAGCAGTGGATGAGATCTAATCTCCCCACAACTTAGCCAATATTTGTTATTATTATTTTTTAAAAATATATTTTCCATAGTGGTATGTGTGAGGTGATATTTCATTTTAGTTTTGATTTGTATCTTTCTAATTGCTAATGGAGCTCTGGTAGCATAGTGTCTAAGGCACTTGACTGCTAACCAGAAGGCTGGCAGTTCAAACCCATCAGCCACTCCTCAGAAGGAAGATGGGGCAATCTACTTCCATAGTGATACCACCTCAGAAACCCAAGGAGGGGTCGCTATGAGTCAGGTCCAACTTGACGGCACATAACAACAACCATTGCTAATGTTGATGAACATATTTTCATGTGTTTGTTGGTCAGTTGGATATCTTCTTTGGTATAGTATTGACTCATGTCTTCTGCCCATTTTTATTAGGTTGTTTCTATAAGTTTTACATATGTTTTAGATTTAAGATCATTATCAGATATATTAGGAGCTCTAGTGGTATAGTGTCTAAGGCATTTGCTTGCTAACCAGAAAGCTGGTGGTTCAAACCCACCAACCACTCCATTGAAGGAAGATTGGGCAATGTACTTCCATAAAGATTTATTGCCTCGGAAGTTCAAAGGAGGTCACTATGAGTTGTAATTAACTTGACAGTTTTTTTTTTTCTTTTTTTGGTTTTGATCAGATATATGGTATTACATTTTTTCCCAGTCTGTAGGTTGTCTTTATCTTCTTTTGATAAAGCCCTTTGGTGAACATGAGTCTTAATTGCTATTCTTGTCTATTTTGTCTCCTGTGTCTTGTGCATTTTTTAAAATATTTTTATTTTGAAATAACAGAAATACAAAAAATAATAAAGTCTAAATGTACAGGTTAATCAATTGTTAAGAGCGAAACATCTGCATAACCACTCACATAGGTGACAAAAAATGGAATACTGCCAATTTTCCAGAGATTGCCATGTCTCTCCCAAAAAGTAAACCACTATATTGACTTTCATGGTGTTTACCTCCTTGTTTTCCTTTATAGTTTACCTCTTAATGAAATAATCCAAAACAAATAATTCAGATGTACGTTTTTAGAAACTTACATATGTAACACATTATTCTGTTATATTTGGCTTCTTTTTTCAACATTATGTTTCTAACATGTATCCATGTTGTTGAATATGGCCATAGTTAGTTTATTTTAATGGCTGTATAATATTATATCTTATGAAGATAGCACAACTTTTAAAATCAGTTCTAGCATTAATTGGTATTTTGGTAGTTCCCACATTAGGGATATTGATAAATATGGCTGCATTGAACACTTGCACATGTACATACGCTGGTACAAAGAAGCAGGCATTTCTGTAAAGCGTTTTGCTAGAGAGGAATGGCAAGGTCACATTAACATTACATGTTGTTGTTGTTATATGCAGTCGAGTCGGATCCTACTCATAGTGATCCCCCCTTGGGTTGCTGAGGCAGTATCACTATGGAAGTAGATTGCCCAACCTTCCTTCCAAAGAGTGGCAGTGGGTTTGAACTTCCAGCCTTCTGGTTAGCAGTCATATTCCAGGGAGACAGGACCCACCCTCACAGGCAAGAAAGAGAGGGAAAGCCAGGGACAACAAAAGCAGCAGGATTCAGGTAAGGGGCCAGGAGACAGGACCCACTTCCAGAGGCAGGAAAGGGAGGGAAAACAAAAGCAGCAGAATCTAGGTAAGGGGCTGTGAGACAGGAACCACCCCCAGAGGAAGGAAAGGGAGGTAACAGCGGGGAGGACAAAGCGACAGGATCCAGGTAGGAATTAGGTAAGGGGAGGGTGGAGAGTTTTCTAATAGCTAAGGGAAAGAAACTTGTTTGTCAATTTGTCATACTGTGGTGGCTTGTGCATTGCTGTGAGGGTTGAGCTATGCCACCAGTGTTTCAAAAGCCAGCAAGGTTGTACATGGTGCACGGGTTTCAATGCAGCTTACAGACTGAGAGACACTAGGAAGAAGCAATGAGAAACCCTTATGAATAGCAAAGAAACACTGTCTGATACACTACTGTGCAACTTTAGGAACTGCCTGGAAACATTGTCTGATGCAGTGCAGGAAGACGAGCCCCTTAGATTGGAAGACACTCAAAATACTACTGGGGAAGAGCTACCTCCTCAGAATAGAACCAACCTTCATGATATGGGTAAAGTAAATCTTTCGGAACCTCCATTTGCTGATGTGGCATAACTCAAATTGAGGAGAAACAGCTGCAACCATCCATTAATATTCGGAGCATGGAATGTTTGAAATATGAATCTAGGAAAATTGGAATTTTTCAAAAGTGAAATAGAATGCATAAATATTGAAATCCTAGGCATTGGTGACCTGAAATGGACTGGTTTGGGCCATTTTGAATCAGACAACCTTATGATCTACTATGCCAGGAGTGAAAATTTGAAAAGGAATGGCGTGGCATTCATCATTACAAAGGATGTTTCAAGATCTGTCCTGAAGTGCAATGCTGTCAGGTGATAGGATAATATCCATATGCCTACAAGGAAGACCAGTTAATATGAATATTATTCAAATTTATGTCATGCCATTCCTCTTCAAATTGTCACTCTTGGCATAGTAGATCATATGGGTTGTCTGATTCAAAATAGCCAAAAGCGGTCCATTTAAACTCGCTAATGCCTAGGATATCAATCTTTACGCATACCATTTCATTTTTGACAACTTCCAACAAACCAGCAAAGCCAAAGATGAGGAAATTGAAGATTTTTTATCAGGTTCTACAGTCTGAAATTGACCGAACATGGAATCAAGATGTGTTAATTATCATTGGTGACTGAAATGCAAAAGTTGGAAACAAAGAAAAATCACCAGTATTTGGAAAATTGGGCTTTGGTGACAGAAGTAATGCTGGAAATTGCATGATAGAATTTTGTAAGACCAACGACTTACTCATTGCAAATACCTTTTTTCGACAACAAAAATGGTGGCTGTATACGTGGACTTCACCAGATGGGGTACATGGGAATCAGATTGACTATATATCTGGCAAGAGGTGATGGAGAATCTCAATATCTTTAGCCAAAGCAAGGCCAGGAGCAGATTGTTGAACAGAACATCAACTGCTCACATGCAAGTTCAACTTAAAGTTGAAGACAATTAAAACAAGTCCATAAGAGCTACAATAGGACCTTGAATATATCCCTCCTGAATTTAGAGACCATCTAAAGAATAGATTTGATGCATAGAAAACCAATGACCAAAACACATCATCCATGAAGAAAAGAAGAGGTCATTAAAAATATGAGAAAGAAAGAAAAGACCAAAATGGATGTCAGTCAGAAGAGACTCTGAAACTTGTCCTTGAGTGAAGAGTAGCTAAAGTAAGGGGAAGAAATGACAAGAGAAAAGAGCTGAACAGAAGATTTCAGATAGCAGCTCAAACAGACTAAGCCAATTACTCTAATGAAACATGCAAAGACATGGAGTTAGCAAACCAAAAGGCAAGAACAGACTCAGCATTTCTCAAGCTGAAAGAACCGAGGGAAAAATTTAAGCCTTGGTTTGCAATATTGAAAGATTCTATTGGCAAAATAGTGAATGATGCAGAAAGCATCAAAAGAAGAAGAAGGAATACACAGAGTCACTGTACCAAAAAGAATGGTTGAACTGCATCCATTTCAGGAAGTGGCTTACGTTCAAGAATTAATGGTATTGAAGGAAGAAGTCAAAGATGCACTGAAGGAATCGGCAAAGAACAAGGCTCCAGGACTTGACGGAATACCCATTGAGATGTTTCAACAAACAGATGCCCTGCTGGAGACACTCACTCAGCTATGCCAAGAGATTTGGAAGACAGCTACTTGACCAACTGACTGGAAGAGATCCATATTTGTACCCATTCCAAAGAAAGGTGATCCCACAGAATCTGGAAATTATCGAACAATATCATTAATATAGCACGCAAGTAAAATCTTACTGAAGATAATTTAAAAAATAGTCATAGCAGTATGTTGACAGAGAACTTCCATAAATGCATCCTGGATTCAGAAGGGGATGTGGAGTGAGGGATATCATCACTAATGATGCCAGATGGATCTTGGCTCAAAAGTAAGAATACCAGAAAGATGTTTACATGTGTTGTATTGGCTATGCAAAAGATTTGATTGTGTGGATCATAACAAATTGTGGATAACATTGAGAAGAATGGGAATTCCAGAACAGTTAATTATACTCATAATTGTAGACCAGCAGGTTGTCATTCAAACAAAACAAGGGGACACTGCGCGGTTTCAAACAAAGAAGGGAGTGCATCAGGGTTGTATCTTTTCACCACACTTATTCAATCTGTATGCTGAGCAAATAATCTGAGAAGCTGGACTATGGAAGAATGTGGCATCAGGATTTGAGGAAGAATCATTAACAACATGTGATACACTGAGGACACAACTTTGCTTGTTGAAAGTGAGGATGGCTTGTGGCATTTACTGATGAAGATTGAAGAGTACAGTGTGGAATACATGTCAACATAAAGAAAACAAAAATCCTCACAACTGGACCAATAAGCAGCATCATGATATATGGAGAAAAGATTGAAGTTGCCAAAGACTTCACATTGTGAGGAGTTCCAGCAAGATGGCGGACTAGGCA
>NW_006921591.1:22713980-22723257 GCF_000298275.1 Orycteropus afer afer
CTAATCCCTTCGGCTGATTGCTCTTCTCTCTGGCTTCCTGGCTTTTAATCCCCTTTCTCCTGCTCTTCCTGCTTGCTACTTTGGGCGTCCCTGAGTTGTCTCTCCTCACCTGTAACCCTGGGGCTGCACTAGTGGCTGCAGCTGAGATGGAATTTGCAGGGCCAGAGAGCATTAGCCACAGTGGGCAGAGCAGCCCTCACTCCCAGCAGCCATGCAGGAACTTCGCCAGTGGGGCTTGTTGCTGGGGATCGAGCTGCCACTTTGCACACAATGGGAAGGTGTCCCAAGTCTGCAGGTACTTCAAGCAAGGCTTCTGCTTCCATGGAGATCAGTGCGGATATCAGCACCCACAGCCCCCCTGCCCCCTGGAGTGGATTCGCTCCCATTTGGAGCCACACCTGACCCTTCTGGAGCCCCGCCTGAGGCTGACCCGAAGGAGCTCTGAGCCCACCTACTTGCCCTCTTCAGCTGTGGCCTGGAGTTGGGCCCGGGCCTGGTGGGGCACTGAGGCTAGCCTGGACAGTCCAGCCAAAATGGTGGAGGAGGTTGGTGACAGTGCCTGGAAGCCCCTATTTCCTTCATCTGCTGACAGAGTATTTATAGTACCATTTTATTTATTTTTTTTAGGTACATGTGTTATTTATTATTTATTGTGATTTGGGTGAAAATTTATGGAGTAAATTGACTTTCAACTCAACAACTCACACACATTTTGCTTTGTGGCATTGATTGCAATTCCCACAAAGCTGCCTTTTTGAACTCATATAGTTGATTTCATTAATGAGCGCTTACCTCCCTGGTGTCACCTTATAGTCCTGTCTAGTGTTTGGCTGAAAGTTGAGCCACAAGAGATGACTTTTTGTGGCATCTCATAAGATTTTGTATGTTATGTTTTCATTTTTGTTTAGTTCCAAGTATTTTATTATTATTATTTATTCTTAATTTCTTTTAGGAGGTTTTTTTTTTTTTTACTTTCCATTCATTTATTTGCTTTTTATTCTTTCTACCATTAATTTCTAGTTTCAATCCTCTACGATCAAAGAAGATACTTTGTATTGTTTAAATATTTTTAAATTTGTTAAGGTTTATTTCATGGCCTGGCGTATGGTCTATCCTAGAAAATGTCCCATGTGCTTGAAAGAATCTGTATTGTTCTGATCATGGATGAAGAGTTCCATACATTTCTATTAGACCAAATTTCTTATTGAAATCTATTTCTTTACTGATCTTCTTTCTGGAAGTTCTGTCAGTATTGACAATGATGTATTGTAGTCTCCAACTATCATTAAAGATTTGCCTATAATACTTTTCAATGTTGTCAACAGTTGTTTTACGTATTTTGGTGAATTGTTGTTGGGTGATAATTAAATTGTCTTCATGAGATGTACCTTTTATTAATATATAATGCTCTTCTTCATCTCTTGTAGTGAATTTTTATTTAAAGTTTATTTTGTCTGATATCAATGTGGTCAGCTTTTCTCTTCTTTGGTTATTATTTGCATAGAGCATTCTTTGCCATCCCCTCACTTTTATATGTTGTGTATTTGGGTCTAAGATGTGTCTCTCCTAGACAGTGTGCAGATGGATAATTTCTTCTTATCCAACCTGTCACCCTCTGCTTTTTGACTGGACCATTTAACCCATTAATGTTCAGAGTAATTATTGATAGAATATTTACTTCTATCAACGTTTGTTGTTTTTTCAGATTTCTGTTTTGTTTTGTTTCTGTTTTCCTGCAGGGCAAGTTCTCTAAGTGGTCGTGCCCAAGTAGCTCAGCCCAAGGGGATGTAGAAGGCCCTCCTACTGGCTGCTGCCTGATGATATGGCCATAGTAGTCAGGACCCATTTTCCTGTCAGGCCAGCTTGACCTCCAGTTGGACAAGGTAATGCTGACCTTCCATACAGATCCAATTGGACAGCTTGATCCCAGTAATGGATATAAGTGTCTTAGTGCTGTGTGGTCTGTGGCCCTAGTGGGAGTTGTGGAACCCTTGCTAGGCTGCACTGAATCTGCTTTGGGGGTGTCATCCAGCTATTTCAGTGAGTTGCTTCAGATATGTGTGTCTCCCATACTAATTAATGAAGAGATCTCCTGATTGTTGAGTAGCTCAAGGGCATTTATGCTAGTACTTCTGTATTTTCCTTGTGCCCCTCTTCAGGTGTACATTACCTATATTTACTGTCTCTACCTCTGATGATAAGGAACTCTGGTGGCATAGCAGTTAAAGCGTTTGGCTGGTAACCAAAAGGGTAGTGGTTGGAACCTACCAGCTATTCAGTGGGGGAAAGATAAAGCAGTCTGTTTCTGTGAAGATTTACAGCTTTGGAAACCCTGTGGGATGATTCTACTCTATCCTAAAGGATCTCTATGAGTTGGAATAAACTTGATATCAATGGGTTTGGTTTTTGGTTTGGCTTGGTTTGCTCTTAAAATTCTTCATTTTAGCTTGCTTCAGTCTACCCCAGCAGTATTTTCCTGTGACTTCTTGCTTTCAATACTATGCTGTTCTTGTGCATCACTCTCACAGGCATGTCCATTCTTAGTGAGCAGCTTGTCCATCTCACTGTTCCCTTCTCCTGCTGACTATTCAGTATCATTTTCCCAAGCTTCATTGTCCTGTTGCTCTCTCCTGGGATCTTCACTCAAGGTTGCTTCTTACAAGTATACCAAAATATCCATGCTGTGCCAGGCTGGCAAGTAGAGTGTGGATGATTCATGAATCTCTATTCTCCTTTTGATTTTGTTTTCCTCTCTTCTGATTTGAAGTCCAGTCTGTTTTGTCAACAATTCATTTGTTATTCAGTGTTCTGAGGTTGCTGTTTTTATCAGTTTATGCTCATTTTCTTGTGTCATTGTTCTAGGGATATGTTAAGATACATCTACCCAAACCATACCTTGTCTCATTTCCTCTTCTTTCTTAATAGCAGTAATAAATATAAGCACTTTTTTGAAACGACAAGTTCCTCTGAGTATGGTTATCCCATATGCTGGACACAAAGTGATCTCTTTATAAATTTTCACCTATCTTGGTGGGTTTGAGTGCACAATTTTTGCATGAATGAATGAATGAACAAATCTATAATTTTATCTAAAGTTATTCTTTGAGTCAGAGATTTTTGAAGTATATTTTGTATGTCTGAGAGGTACATTTCTTCTGTCATATTTTTGTTGATACTTCTCAGTTTATTACATTTTAAGAATGAAGCATTTAAATTTTATTATCATCTACTATTGTTTCTTCCATATTTTTGAAATACCAGTGGCATAGCCTCCAGCATCACAGCAACACGTAAGCCACCACAATATGATAAATTGACAGGCCTGTTGTGTACAGGTTTCAGTGGAGCTTCCAGACTAAGACAAGACTTGCAAGGACAAGGCCATCCATTTCTTAAAAAAATTGGCCAGTGAAAACCTTATGAATACCAGTGAAAAACTGTCTGATATATTATCAGAAAGCTTTATAAGCTGTGAAACAATGATTGACATAGTGAAGAAAGATGAGCCCCTCAGGTTGCAAGGCACTCAAAATATTACTGGAGAGGAACTCCCTCCTCAAAGTACAGTCAAACATTATGATGTATATGGAGGAGACTCTTCAGGACCTTCATTAGCTGATGAGGCTTGATTCAAAATGGGAAGAAACACCTACAAATAAGAATCAGGACACGGAATGTACAAAGTATAAATCTAGGAAAATTGAAAGTTGTAAAAAATGAAATGGAACTCATAAATATTTATGTCATAGACATTAGTGAGCTAAAATGGAGCAGTCTTGGCCATTTTGAATCAAACAATCATATGGTCTACTATGTCAGGAATGACATATTTAAAAGGAATGTGTCACATTCATTATCAAAAATAATATATCAAGATCTATCCTGAAGTGCAATGCTGTCAAGGATGGGGTAATATCCATACTCCTACAAGGAAGACCAGGTAATATTATTATTCAAATTTATGCACCAACCACTAAAGCTAAACATGAAGAAATTAAAGATCTTAACCAACTTCTGCAGCCTGAAATTGATCAAACATGCAATCAGGATGTATTGTTTACTACTGGTGAATGTGATTGTGATTGGAATGTGAAAGTTGGAAACGAAGCATCAGTAGTTGGAAAATATAGTCTTGTTGATAGAAATGACACCAGTGATTTCATGTTAGAATTTTTCAAGACCCAAGACATATTCTTTGCAAATACCCTGATTCAACCACATAAACAGTGACTACATATGTGAACCTCATCAGGTGGAATACACAGGAATCAAATTGACACCATCTGTGGAAAGAGGTGATGGAGAAAGTTAATATTTTCAGTCAAGATAAGGCCAGGGGATAACTGTGAAACAGACCATCAATTGATCATGTCCAAGGTGTTTGACTGCTAACCAGAAGGCTGGCAGTTCAAACTCACAAGCCACTCCTTAGAAGGAATATTGGACCATTTACTTTCATAGTGATAGCACATTGGAAACCCAAGGAGGGGTTGTTATGAGTTAGTTCTAACTAAGTGGCAGTGAGTTTGTTTTTTTGGTTTTTGGAAGTACAACATGAAGCTGAAAAAAATTAAAACAAGCCCGTTAGAGCAAAAATATAACCTTGCATACATACCACCTGAATTTAGAGACTATTTGAAGAATAGATTTGATGACTTGAACACCAGTGATCACAGACAAGACGACTTATAGGATGACATGAAGAATATCAAACATGAAAAATGCAAAATATCATTAAAAACATGAAAAGAAAAAAAAGACTAAAATTGATGTCAGAAGAGAGTCTGAAATGTGCTCTTAAATGGAGAGTAGCTAAAGCAAATGGAAGAAATGATGAAATAAAGAGCTGATCAGAAGATTTCAAAGGGCAGTTTGAGAAGACAAAGTAAAGTATTATAATGAAATGTGCAATGATCTTGAGCTAGAAAAACAAAAGGGAAGAATACATTAGGTATATCTCAAGCTGAATGGACTGAAAGAAAAAATTCAAGCCTTGAGTTGCAATGTTGAAAGATTCTGTGGGCAAAATATTGAATGGTACAGCAGACATCACAAGAAGATGGAAGGAATACATAGAGTCACTGTACTAAAAGAATTTGTCCATATTCAACCATTTCAGAAGGTGACATATGATCAAAAGACAATGGTGTTGAAGGGAGAAGTCCAAGCTGCACTGCAGGAATTAACAAAAAACAAGGCTCTGGAAATTGATGGCCTTTGAGATGTTTCAATGAATGGATGCAATGCTGGAGATGTTCACTTGTTTATGCCAAGAAATTTGGAAGATACCGACCTGGCCAATCAACTGGGAAATAGATATTTGTGGCCATTCCAAATGAAAGTGATCCAACAGAATTTGGAAGTTATCAAACAATATCATTAACATCACATACAAGTAAAATTTTGCTGAAAAATAATTTAAAAATGCTTACAGCAGTATATTAACGAGGAACTTCCAGAAATTCAAGCTGGATTCAGAAGAGGACATGGACGTAGGACTATCTATCACTGAAGATGCCAGGTGGATCCTGGCTGAAAGCAAAAAAAATACCAGAAAGATGTTTACCTGTGTTTTATTGACTATGCAAAAGCATCTGACTGTGTGGATAATAAACATAATGGATAACATTGGGAATAAGGGAAATTGTACAACATTTCATTGTGCTCATGAGGAACCTGATGTAGACCAAAAAGCTGTCATTCAAACAGAACAAGGGAATACTGCATGGCTTAAAATCAGGAAGGTGTACATCAGCATTGTATCTTTCAACCATAATTATTCAATCTTCATGCTGCACAGACTATCCAAGAAGCTGGACTATATGAAGAAAAACACTGCATCAGGATTGGAAGAAGACTTTTAACAATTGGGGATATGCAGATGACACAACATTGTTTGCTGAAAGTGAAGAGGATTTGAAGCATTTTCTGATGAAGATCAAAGACTACAGTCTTCAATATGGATCACTTCAACACAAATAAAATAAAAATCCTTACAAATGAACCAATAAGTAACATCATGATAAATGGGGAAAAAGATTGAATTCGTCAGAGATTTCATTTTACTTGGATCCACAATCAACACCTATTTAAACAGCAGTCATGATATCAGATGCCAAATTGCACTTGGCAAATCTGTTGTAAAAGACCTGTTTAAAGTGTTAAGAAGCAAAGATGTCACTTTGAAGACTAAGATGCACCGAACCCCAAGCCATGTTATTTTCAATTGCCTCATATATATGTGAAAGCTGGAGAGTGAATAAGGAAGACCAAAGAAGTATTGATGCCTTTGACTTGTGTTGATGAAGAATACTGAAAATATCATGGACAGCCAGAAGAATGAACAAATCTGCCTTGGAGGAAGCACAGCCAGAATGCTCCTTGGAAGTAAGACTTGCCAGACTTAGTCTCACCTACTTTGGTGTTGTCAGAAGTGACCATTCCCTGGAGAAGGATATCATGCTTGGTAAAGTAGAGGGTCAGTGAAAAAGAGGAAGACCCTTAATTAGATGGATTGACACAGTGGCTGTAAAGATGTTCTCAAGCATAGCAAATATTGTGGGAATGGTGCAGGGCCATGCAGTGTCTTTTTCTCTTGCACATAGGGTCCCTATGAGTTGGAGTTGACTCCATGACCTAACAACAACAACCTTGTTTATTCTGTGCAGCAAATGACAATTAAAAGTAAGCTATGGAACTTATTGAAATGAAATGTATTATTCTCCATCTTCCAGTTCATATTGGTCAGGGGAGGGAAAACTGTTTGTTGGGGTGCTCTAGAGACTCAAATTTTAAACTTGCATCATTTCTTGTGAGCCTTATTAGGAAAACCCAATAATGTAATTCTTCTCAGTATTTCTTATGTCACTTTCAGACAACAAAAAGCTGGTGACAAAGAGTTTCTCTGATCCATGGTCCTCCCATGAGCCAGTGGACAGCTGTGAGACCTCTGGACAGATAAGGTGTCAAGACCATTTTCCCAGTGTCCACATGAGAGGCAAGATGTTTCATAGCTCACCCTTAGGTCTGTAGTGTACTAGGTTCCTCCTTTTTATTTGTCCCCATAGAGACACTGAAAACCAACACCTTCCTTCCCAGACTTGAGCAGGGAGCCACATGGTGGAAAGGCAATGAAGAGGATCACATATCTGAGTATATCCTAATATATTTTCTGAAATGATTAAGATAAGTGATTTTCTCTTTGAGGCCCATTCTAGTGGAACTTTTTTTCTTCCTTTTGGTGACATATTATCCTACCTTAAATGAGTGGTCTAGGAGCTCTGGTAGCATAGTGCCTAAGGCACTTGACTGCTCACCAGAAGGCTGGCGGTTCAAACCCACCAGCCACTCCTCGGAAGGAAGGTTGGGCAATCCTACTTCCGTAGTGATACTGCCTCGGAAACCCAAGGAGGGGTCGCTATGAGTCGGGGCCGACTCGACGGCAAACAACAACAACAACAACAAATGAGTGGTCTGTTTTACTCTTGGGATCTCTGAGGCATGCAAACAGTTAACACACTTGGCTGCTAACCAAAAGGTTGCAGATTTGAATTCACCCACAGCTACCTTGGAAGAACAGCCTGGCTATCGACTTCTGAAAAATCAGCCATTGAAAATCCCAAAGAGCACGGTTTTACTCTGACACAAATGGCTTTGCCATGAATCAGAATCAACAGAACAACAACTAGAAAACTGGAATCTTGCTCTGTTCTTGTTATGTGCCGTCAAGGCAGACCCGACTCATAGCGAACCCTCCTTGGGTTTCTGAGGCAGTATCACTATGGAAGTAGATTGCCCAACCTTCCTTCTGAGGAGGGGCTGGTGGGCTTGAACCACCAGCCTTCTGGTTAGCAATTAAGTGCCTTAGGCACTATGCTACCAGAGCTCCTTTGCTCTACTTTGGTGAATTTACCACTTTGATTTCTGCTTATAACATGTGTGACCTTGAGTGAATATCAAACCCTTCTTAGCTTTTCTGTCTTCATCTCTACCTTTTGGATTGTTGTGAGAAGTAGTGGTAATGTTTGCCAAATAAGAATCACAGTACATAATACATAGCAGGAGAGATTGATAGTGTTGTTATTATTATTAACTGTTTGATTGTTGTTTTGGCAGTCTACCTTAGCTGGACTATCTCTGTAACTGAGTAAGCCCTAATAATAAAGGAATGTATATCTCTTTTTGACCTTAAAGATGTTGTTCAACATTCTAATGTGAATTTGTTGATGTGAGAGGGGGCATCTGAGTTCATTCCGGCCACTGACACTTGTTCCTTGACCCCAGCTACTGGCATAAATAAATAAATAAATAAATAAAATAAAAAGTCAGAAAAACTGTCTCTGGAGGTCATTTAGAAATACAAGGTCACAAACAATATCACAAAAATGGTATTATTTAAATTCTGGCATGGCCACTGTTAGATTTGCAGTATTATTTGAGCAATTTTAGCAGGCCCAGGAGTGCAACTTGTTGTAATTAAAGGTTTCCAATAACAACCCTGTCAAGTCCTTGTATGTCTCACATTTGGCACACGTTTCAAAGCCAAGAGCAATATTAAATAGACCATCTGTTGGTTTTCATTAGGCTTTCTCTTATCTATAGCACTATTAAATATAACTGAACCCATAAAAAAAAAAAAATCCATGACATCTGTGCTTTCAATTGAAATGCTGATCAATATTAATAACAATACTACTTCACCTGAATTTATTATTAATGAAAAGTTAAATACACCATAAATATGAATGTTTTCCCTACAACACTTCTAATAGTACTCATCCAAACAAAGATAGAGAAAGGTATTTCTATCCTGTCTTAAGAGCAGAGATAATGAAAATGCTTGGGTACTTGTGTTTTACTGAACTCCACTGGCAGTAGAATATTTGCAGTACTGGGGACTTCGTTTATTCACATTTCTGTCTAGAAAGCCCATCCTAGCAAATTTACCTGTCAAATTCTTATATGTCCTTCAAGAATCAGCTTGGACATGACCTTCTCTTAGTAGGCTACATTGTTTCCACTACTGTTTATTTTTTCTTTCATCCTTCTCCAGTTCTTCTATATCTCTCCATATATGTTTTTGACTCCATCCTTTTATTGTAGTATATCTATCAACTATCTATCTATCTATCTATCTATGGAACTCTGGTGGCTTAGTGCCTAAAGTATTTAACTGCTAATCAAAAGGCTACTCTTCGGAAGGAAAATTGGGCAATCTACTTTGGTACAGATACTGGCTCAGCAAACCAAGAAGGGGTTGCTATGAGTCGAAATGACT
>NW_006921591.1:22723782-22736734 GCF_000298275.1 Orycteropus afer afer
ATTAGTTACATTCATCATTTTCTGTTGCCAACAATTTCCATCACTCTTAACAGAAGCTAAGTGGTCTCTAAGCAATGATCAATGATTGCCCCCATTGCAAAAAACAAACAACACAAAATAAAAACCTAACAAACAGTTGCCCTCAAGTCAATACTGTCCAATGGTGATCCCATGTCTGCAGAGTAAAGCTGCACTCCATAGGGATATCGAGGATGTAACATTCCAGAACCAGATCACCAGACTGTTTTTCCAAGACACTTCTGTTTGGTTTTGAGCTATCAACTGTTTGGTAAATGTTCCAGCCTTTAACCATTTGTGCCATACAGGATCAACCACCCTACTCTCCACTCAGTAACTATTAATAAACTTAAGTCTGTATACATTTGTCTATTCTAGATATACATTGGTTGTATAATACAAATCTCTTTTCCAAATTGTTTCTTTCATGTCTGTCTCCCTAGGAAGAGCAGAATCATGGCTTATACTTTAGTCTTAAACTTTGTGCATAATAGGTGGTAGTTGATGTTACCTGAACAGGTAAATAAATGAAAGAATGAATGAAATGAAATTCTAATAGAAAAAGGAGAGAAAACTTGACTGAGATCACTATTTGATGTAGGATTTTTTTTTTTTTTTGCCAGCACACCAGTGAGAAGCATACAAATCTAGAAGGATTTATTGGATGATATCTGATATTAACTCTCAAGTAGAGTCTACTTTTTTTCATGTTTCTTTCCTCCTTTCTCCCACTGCACCTTGTCCCACAAGAAGACTTGCTACTGTCAGATTTTCTTTCTTTGGATAATTAAAAAAACCTCAATTAAGTGGCTAATTTTGAGCCAAAGGTAATTGGAAAGTACCAGGATCCTTACATTGAGTGCCGATCTTTCCCCTGAACTTAGATCTGCTTAAGGGTGAGAACCAATTTGAATTTATCTCCGGATCCCTTGCACCTAGCACAGTGTCTGGTTGAACTGAGTTAAACAAAGAACAGAGAACTACCTGAGTTGTGATGAGTGATGGGCTCAGTAATTCCACAGCCTATGGAAACAACAATGTATCTGTTCATTCACTCACTCATTCATTAATATACTTATTCAAAAATATTTCCTGCTTTTGGCAGTGTCTCAACATGGAATAAAGCACAGGCCTTTTCACTGATTATTCACACTCAAGTAAGGGAAATGAATAAATACTCACTATACAGAATAATTGGACCATGATGGAGAAGAGAATAAAGGCAATCAAACTAGACAAGAAGTAAAACACAGTCAGTGTTTCTGGAGGGATTGAGCTAAATTTAAGAATAAATTTTGTTGTGTACAGTGAGATGGAAGGCAATAGAGTCAGAGGCCATACAAAATCAAGCTTGTCTAAAGAGTGTCTTAAGGATTGAGTGATTCACTCTCACTGGGATAGAGACTGGGAGAAGAGGCTTGTTGGGAAGAGTCCCACAAAAATAAGGTCAATTTTAGGCTCTGAGACAGCTTTAGGTCTGGTTGATTTCCAAGGCATCATCAGAAGGTATATATTAGGAGATCTTGGCAACAGCTTGTATCCACACAGTTCTTTCTATGTGCTTCATACTTATTTTCTTATGTGGTTAATACAGAAAACTTAAACAATAGGGAGGGGCAAATATAATTATATTTCTACACTGCATTTTATTATAATCACATGTCTAAGAAGGTACTTACACAAATAAGAGTAGGCTTCCTGAAGGGACTGATAATATCTTTGTTTACGTCTTTGTAATCTAAGAGTCTACTTTATGGTAAATTGTAATTGAAGAGTTTTATCACATACATTTTGGTCATAAAAAATGAATATGTATGAACTTTGAGACAGAGAAGAAAGAATGGCCTATAGGGAAATGGAAGGTAGGGATGAGGTGGTTGGGAATATGTGAATCCACTTTAGACTGCTTTGGTTCCATAGAACTTCACACAACATGAGTATGTTACTATAAAAAGGGCAAGGAGGCAACATGTTCTGACTTCCTGTAACCCCACAAGAGGAAGACAGAATCAACATCAATAGCCCAAAGCCTGTTACTGCATGGCCAGACATGATGCCTCCCTCTAGCCCTTTCACCAACCATTTCTCTCAGAGCACCCACCACTTCTCTCCTGTGTTTGATAATTCACTGCAGTGGACACACAGAACTCACAGATTATGTGGCTTATTAGGGAAGCACCAGGCTACCATTCAAGTTCAGGAAAAATGTTCAGACTCTCTCTCAGCAGTGCATGTCCCTCAGTGTCTCTCTCAGCAATGCATGTCTCTTGCATCTCTTTCCCAGCAGTGAGTGTCTCTCAGGAGTGCTTCCTTCCTCAGCCAGCAGTCAGAAAGAGTTCTGACTCTAGGAGGCCTCCTTTTGAGCCTGACAGAGTGGCCAAACCAACCAATCATAACATCAGAATTCTAAACACCTGTGAGAGAAAAGGAACCTCCCAGAACATTGTTTAGTGCCACTCCCAAGAGAAATACCCCAGGTGAACAACTTTAGCAATCAGGAGCTCCTCAGTTGCTCATGGCAAATTCCACCTCAGAGTTTACAATGACTTACGGGTAGAAAAGCCACACTAAGTAATTTACTACACCACAGTTATCAAGCTGAGAATATCTACTATGAAAATTGACTGAATATCCATTGAGATGTTTCAACAAACGGATGTCCCACTGGAGGCACTCACTCAGCTGTGCCAAGAGATTTGAAAGGCAGCTACTTGGCCAACTGACTACAAGAGATCCATATTTGTACCCATTCCAAAGAAAGGTGACCCACTGAATGTGGAAACTATTGAACAATATCATTAATATCGCATGAAAGTAAAATCTTGCTAAAGATAATTCAAAAATGGTTGCAGCAGTATATTGACAGAGAACTTTTGGAAATGCAAGCTGGTTTCAGGAGAGTACATGGAATGAGGAATATCATTGCTGATGTCAGATGGATGTTGGCTCAAAGCAAAGAGTATCAGAAAGATGTTTACTTGTGTTTTATTGACTATGTAAAAGCATTTTCTGTGGATCATGACAATTATGGGTAATATTGAGAAGAATGAGAATTCCAGAACACTTCATTGTACTCATGAGGAACCCATACATAAATAAGGAAGCTGTCATTCAAACAGAACAAGGAGACACTGCATGGTTTAAAATCAAGAAGGGAATGCATCAAGGTTGCATCCTTTCACCAACTTGTTTAATCTGTATGCTGAGCAGATAATCCAAAAAGCTGGAATGTGGCATCAGGGTTGGAGGAAGAATCTTTAACAACCTGTAATATTATGTAAAAGCTATCTATTATTTATACACATGCTTCTATGTCTCAGTCTTCTTACCTGGAGAATAGGGAGATTACACGTGAAAAATGTTTTGTAGTAATTACAACTACTAACTTATCGACTATCTCATTATCTGACATTTTGCATTTGCCACATCTTTGAAAAATATCAGGCGATGCCTCTGATTGTATTGCCCCTACATAAGGCCACAGCTGGGCCCCGTTCTGGAGGCCATGATATACTGAAGGCCCTGTTGATGACTAGGCCTTGTGAAGGATAGCAGCCAACCCACCAATGGATGACTTTTCCTGTTTGTTTATGCAATCTCAGTCTAGCAGCAGAGAAAGCAGGATAACAACAAGACAAGGAGTGGTGGTGGGACAACAGGGAGAGGTTGGGAGAAGGCCCAAAGGTGCAAAGAAGGTTGCTGGGGGATGATAGAAAAGTGATTAGAGAGAAGGGACCTACATGGGGATGCAGGGCTAGGGCAGATGGAGAACAGGCAAGATTCTTACTCGAGGTGGGCAGTGGGATATGGTGGGTAAAGGACAACTGGAATTCCTACCCAAGGAAGGTAATAAGAGGAGGGAGGCAGGAAACAACACCTGATCACTGCACCCCTTCAATCTCCATGGATTCTGCAATGATGAGAAAATCATGGTGAGGAAGGGGAGCCCACCACATAGCAAAAATTCCAAGCTGCACTGGAACTCCTGACTGATGGTGACGTGGGTTGGGGGTTGGAAGGGGATGCCAGAGATGGAGTATGGCCTGACTCTCATGTAATGCTGATCTTGCATAATGACTTTGTCTTTGAAACCTAACCATGTTGATAAATGAGGAGTGAATGTAAAAGAAATGACATATACAAAGTGCTTAGAAAAGTATCTGGCATTTAATAGATGCACAATTAAACCGTAATTCTTTTTTATACATTGATACCTTTATTTACATAGAATTTATTTTCTCAGATTCTGGAGAAGACAATGAAGCACTTTAATACGCAATACAAAACCAAAGACCCTTATTATCAAGATGAGGATTTAAGGATAGAATTTCTGAAAGTTTCTCACTGTGCAACTTAGTAAATGGTACAGAATAAATCAGGGTGAATGTAATACATGATAAATAGTTTCAATGGCAAGAAGAAGAGTTTATAGATAGGTGGTTAGGGAAGGATTAGTGGATTTACATTTATCTTATGCTTGGACAGAGGGGATTTAAACATTCAGTATATATCCTTGCCTGCTTCAAATTCTGTGTAGAACAAATTAGAGTTTAAAGGAAAACTCATAGATTTGTAAATAAAATTAAACTTAATGTAGGAGATACAAATCATTTATGTAGGGAACTGGAAACTAAGGCTGCAGGTAGAAGGAGGGGTCAGATAGGGAAGATTAAAAATGCCATTGGAGGTGGCTGGACTTTGCCCTGAATGCCCAGCCCAAGAAGTTTCATGCGGCTGTTAGACTAAGGAAGGAGACTGAGTCATTGGTCACACACCACCAAGATTTTCCCTTTGACTAGTGTTACTTATACAGCCTATAATATAGCAAAGAATTGAGTCTAGCTTGGTAATAGGTGTTAAATGAAAGCTTTCAGACACAAAATTATTTTAACATTATATAAATTAATTATAACACTAGATTTACTTTATTTTGCTTTAGGTCTCAAGAGTTGATTTTTCTATTTACTTAATGTTTCAGTAAGGCCCATTAACATTTCATGCATATTTCTGCAAGATTTAAAAATTATTCTTAAACTATTCTTTAATACTATCCAGAGAATGTGTTTCTATAGGCGGACAGATATTTGAAGAAATTTGTTTCTATACATAGGAATAAAATTATATGCACACACATTACTTGGTTAGGACTGATGGAAAAACATGGAAACCAATTGTAAGTGGAAGCTAAACATGAACATAATTTATATCACATAAATATTCATGCAAATATTAAAATGAAAATGAACTTATATACGTGTGTGTGTATATATATATATACACACACACACACAAACATTATATATATGTAACTACTTCCATAGTAATACCATCTTGGAAACCCAAGGAGGGGTCTCTATGAGTCAGGTCTGACTCAACGGCACATAACAACAACAAAAATATATGTATAAGCTCTGGTGGCATAGTGCCTAAAACCTTTGACTGCTAACCAGAAGGCTGGTGGATCACACCCACCAGCCACTCCTTGGAAGGAAGATTGCATGATCTACTTCCATAGAGATACCATCTTGGAAACCCAAGGAGGGGTGGCTTTGAGTCGAATCAACTCAATGGCAGAGAGTTTGGTTCTATATATGTATGTTCTTAACACATTAAAAAACCAAAATTGATATTTTAATAACATTGTTATTATATATCAATAAAACAACAAATGTTCTCTTATAGTTAACATGAAATTCCAAATTGATATCCAGCATTGATCAAAGGTAATGCGTGCCTTTTTCTGTAAATGTTACACAATTGAACACACAATCACAAATACCCTTACTATTCTATAAGGGAGAATAAGTTATGTGCTATCTAAAACTTCTTGTTCTTCTTTGAAGATGATACTGATATAAAGAAAAAGTTATGGAAAGGAGAGCATAAAAGATATTTTAGCAGCTCTCACATGTCTTTTGAGATTATGTTGGTTTGATTGTGTTCTTATAAAACCAGAGTTAGATTAACTTAGTAATATGTGTTTTTTTAATTTAGGTAATAAAATCAGATCCTGTTTGAATTTGTATTAATTATCCAGATAACAGGAATAAAACAATTCTGGGGCTCTATCCAGAAAATTTCCCTGAATAATTTCTAAATCTCAACCTTCCTTTGTTTGTATATGGAAAGGAGGATTTCTTAAGGTTCCTTTTGCCAGTTTATGCTTGTGTAGATGACTGTAGATTTGGCTTCTAAGATTGGGAAGTTTGATGGTTAAGATTGTGTGTCATTTTGGCTGGGCCTGGTTGAGTGACTGAGCAGCTTAATGTAGTTATTCCCCATGGTGAGATTGGTAATTACCCCCATGGTGGAATCTATTGGAGCAGCTGAGTAGCTGCTTTGGGTATATGGTCTGCTTCCCATATATAAGAAACAGCTTTGGGAATGATCTCTAGCTTATGGAATGCGTGAACTCTGCAGGTAGCTATGTCATTGTTCAGCAACCTGCCATGCTTTACCGAACTTGGGACTTTCAATGGACTTGAATTAATGGCCTGTCATATGGTTTGGTAACATCAGGACTGTGCCTTTTTACTTGTCAACCTTGGGCTTGTCAGTCTCAGTAGCCAACAGCTGTCTGAGTGAAGAAAAACTTCTAGCTCCAGTGGGCTGGGAGCAGGAGGCAAAGCTGAAGTCCAAGGTTGAGGGACTTTCACACAGCCTCTAGAGCCTGGCACTTTGAACTTGGACTTCTAGCCTCCAAAACTGTAAGAGAATAAGCTCTTCTTTGTTAAAGCCATCCCATTTGTGGTATATTCTTCTCAGAGTAATACTAGGTAACAAGAACAGGAAGGGTTTCAGGAGTTGGAGGCTTCTAGCATGGCTAGTTCCCAGGGAATAAAATCCTTAAGCCTTTAAAGAATAACCTTGAAACTCTTAAATCAATTATTCCTAAACAGGCATACACACATCAGCTTCTATTGTGAAATCTTTTGAAATGCAGATTTTCAGACCTAGATTCTGATTCAGTAGGTGTGAGGGTGGGCAAGTGACATCTAGGTATCTAAAAGGGTTCCACCAGCAAGTCTTACATGGACTTCTGGTTGGTAGTTACTCTACGTATAGCTCTCAGGCCAAGATTAATGTGGAAGATGTTTTGCCTGAGGAGTGAGAAGGTCAAGTTCATGGACATTATGTTCCTGTTTCCTCTGAAATGTATCAAGCTTCCCAAGTGTCTCTCAGCAGTAAGTGAAGAATCAAGTTTTCTGTAATTACTTAGATGTGGCAGGAGATATTTAGGTGGACTAGAATCTCTCCTGGGATGAGAGCTTTTGCCTGGATTTGCAGCCAGTGGATGGGTTGGGGGACCAAAGTTCTAATAATCTGGCCCACATGGGCAAACAAAGTATGACTATATGTTATTGCTATCCATTGATTCTTTAAGCAAGTCACTTAAGAAACATCTGTTATGTAGAGGGTTAAATAATATCTTCACCCCAAAAGTATATCTATGTTCTAGATTGGGCAATCTACTTCCATAGAGATTAAAAAAAAAGAAAGAAAAACCTCACTGCCACCCAGTCGAGTCGACTCATAGCAAACTCCCCCTCATGCTTGGGTTTCCAAGGCAGTATCTCTTTGGAAGTAGATTGTCCAATCTTCCTTCCCAGGAGTGGCTGGTGGGTTGGAACTTCCAGCCTTCTGGTTAGCAGTCAAATACCTTAGGCACCATGCCACCAGAGCTCCACTTCATAGAGATACCACCTCTGAAACCCAAGGAGGGGTAGCTATAAATTGATTTGACTTGACAGCAGTGAGTTTGGTTTTGGTTTACCCTGAAGAAACTGTGAATATGACCTTTTGGAGGGTGGGGGAGAGCCATTTCAGGTGAAATTAAGTTAAGAATCTTGAGATGAGATCTTTAGTTTGACTGGCCTCTAAACCCAATGACAAGTGTCCTTATAAGAGACGGAAGAGAAGAAGCTCAGGTGAAGATGAAGGCAGAGATTGGAGTTGTTCTGTCACAAGCCAAAAATTACCGGAAGATGGAAGAGGCAAGGAAGAATTCTTTCCTAGATATTTCAAAAGTAGTATGGCTTTGTCTACAACTCATCTTGGACTTTTGGCTTCCATAACTATGAAATAATAAATTTTTGTTGTTGAAGCCACTTCATTTCTGTAATATGTTAAGGCAGCCCTAAGAAATTAATATAGCTAACAAGGCATTTCAGTCCAAATCAAGATTCAGTCAATATTGAAAGACATAAAAACAATGCAAATCATAATGCAGAATTTTGTATTTGCCTTTTTAATAAAAATGGAAAATTATATCAATTAATTCTGGTAAGGCTGTAATAAGCTAATCACTCACATACACTAACTGCAATATGCACCTAAGACTTAACATGCATGCCCCTTTTAAACACTGTTTTATTGTGCTGAAATAGTGTATAACGAAACATTTATCAATTCAACATTTTTTACAATGACATTTGTTAAGTTCATCATGCTGTGCAACCATCAACATTATGTTTCCATATTATTCGACCATCACTGACAGTGCTCCTATGTTAAGATTTGTCTTTTCCACCTCCTTCCCATCCTTGGTAACTGATTATAAATTTAAGTTTCTATATTTTTTTCCATTTCATATAAATAGAATCATACTATATTTGTCCCTTTGAGACTGATTTATTTCACTCAGCATACTGTTTTCATGCTTCTTCCATTTGTGGAATGTATTAAGACTTATTTCTCTTTATGACTGAGTAATATTTCATTGTATTATGTACCACATTTTGTTCATATAATCATCTGTTGGTGAGCACTTAGGTTATTTACACCTTTTTGCTAGTGTGAACAATGTTGCAATGGACTTTGGTGTAAAAGTTTCTTTTTGATTTACAGCATCTGATTCTTTTAGATATGTATGTACTTAGGATCAGGATCTCTGGGCCATATTGTTTTTCTATGTTTAACTGTATTATGAACTACCAACTGTTTTCTACAATGGCTGTATCATTTTGCATTTCCATCAGCACTGGATGAAGGTTTCAATTTCTCTACATCTTCATGAACACTTTTTATTTTCAATGTTTTTTTTTTTTTCATTGTTGTTTGTTTGTTTTTAATCATAAGCATTCTAGTGGAGGTTGAGTGGTGCCTCATTGTGGTTTTGATTTGTGTTTTCCTAAAGACTAATGATAGAAATCTCTGTGTGGTGCAAATGGTTAGGCACTCAACTAATAGCTGAAAGTTTGACAGTTTATATTCACCCAGAGGCAGGGTTTGGTAATCTACTCCCATAGTGATACTGCCTCAGAAGCCCAAGGAGGGGTCGCCATGAGTCGGTGATGACTAGAGGGCACATGACAACAACAAGAGAGGCATATCAGAAAAAAGACCTGGCAATGATTGTACACCTGATAAACTAAAAGAGAAAGAGTGGCCATACTGATATAAAAAAAATATATATTTTAAGCCAAAATCTGCTATAAGAGATGCAGAAGGGCATTGCATAATAATGAAAGGGTCAATCCATCAATAAGATATAACAATACCATGTTCATCAACACCAGTACAACAAAATGTATTGAAACTAATACTGACAGATATGAGAAGAGTGCCATATATATATGTGTAAATAACATATGCCTTCTATGTTTGTTTGCCATCTACTTCCTCAGCACAAGAGATCTTTTTCTAGATGTGCTATGCTAATTTTTTTTTTTTTTTTAATAGCAACATGTTAAAAAAAAAGTGACAGTAGTGCTTACAAAAATACCTCCCATAGGGGTGGGAACAGCTGGCAAACAAATGTAAGCAACATGTTATTTGTGTAAAAATATAGTAATAGACAATTCCTAAATAATAACTGGGAGCTCTGGTAGCATAGTGCCTAAGGCACTTGACTGCTAACCAGAAGGCTGACAATTCAAACCCACCAGCCACTCTTCGGAAGGAAGATGGGGCAATCTACTTCCTTAGTGATACTTCCTCAGAAACCCAAGGAGGGGTCACTATGAGTCGGGTCTGACTCGACGGCACATAACAACAACAACAACAAATAATAATAATAACTGGGGAGTTAAATATACTACTTGAAATACTGGACATGACATCTAAAAGAAGATAAGTAAGGACATGGAGGACTTAAGCAAACATCATAAGCCACCTGCACATGTTGGACATATAAACCACTCTATCCTTCATCAGAACAACACATCTTTTTCTCCTGTGTGAATAAGGTCACTATGAGTTGGAATCAACTTCATGGCAATGGATTTTTTTTATTATTATTTCACATGGGTCATTTTAAACAATAAATTATATACTATGCCACAAAACAAGTATTAACAAATTTAAAATGATTAAAATTATGCAGTCACTTCTCTGACCACAAAGGAATAATAGAAATTAATAGCAGAAGTAAAATTAAAAAAAACCCATAAATACATGAAAATTTAATGATGGACTACTAAACAACCAGTGAGTTAAGAAATAAATCAAGAAATAATTTAAAAAAAAATGCTTAGAGATAAATGAAAATGAAAACACAACACATGAAAATTCATGGAAAACAGCAAAGGCAGTCCTCAGAGGAAAACTTATATGAATACATGCCTATATAAAAAAAAAAAAAAGAAGAAGAAAGGAATCAAATAAATAATAAAATGTTACAGCTTGAGGAGCTAGGAAAAGAAGAAAAAACTAAACATAAAGTTACTAGAAGAAAAAGAAATAATAAAAATTAGAACAGAAGTAAATGTAATAGAAAAACAACAGAGAATCAACAAAACCAGAAGTTAATTCTTCGAAAAGATCAATAAAACTAAAAATTAATAAGCTGACAAAGAAACAAAGAATGAAGATGCAAATGAACAAAAAAAAGAACAAAAATGAAAACATTACAACTGATCCAACAGAAGTAAAAAGAATCACAATGGAATACAAAAAACAACTATACTCCAACAGACCTAATAACAGATGAAATGACCAAATTCTTCTAAACACATAACCCACCTAAACTAACTCAAAAGGAAGTAGAAAATCTCAACAGAGCCATAACAAGTGAAATGACTGAATCAATCATCAAAAACCTTCCAACAAAGAAAAGCCTCTGTCCAGATGATGCCACTGGAAAATTCTACCAGTCATTTAGGGAAGAATTAATACCAATCCTGTTCAAACTCTTCCAGAGATCGGAGGAAGAAGGACTATCTCCTAACTCTTTCTATGAAGGCAGCATCATCTTGATACCAAAGCCAGACAAAGACATTAGAAGAAAAGAAAATTAAAGATCAATAACCATTATGAACATCAATGGCAAAATTCTCAACAAAACACTTGTGAACAAAATCCAACAGCATATTAAAAACTTTGTACTCCATGACCAAGTGGGATTTATTCCAGGAATGTAAGGACAGTTCAATACTAGAAAATCAATCAGTACAATGCACCACATTAGTTGAATAAAGGACAAGAACCACCTGATCATTTCATTGTTACAGAAATGGCATTTAATAAAACCCAACACCCTTTCTTGACAAAAACTCTTAACAGGACAAGAAGACAAGGGAAATCCTTCAACATAATCAAAGTCAGTACAAAAAACCAACACTGACATTATACTCCATGGAGAAAGACAGAGAACTTTCACTGTTCCTATTCAATATTGAATGGGAAGTGTTAACTTGACTAATAAAGAAGAAAAAAAAATGTTGAAAAGGAAGAGATAAAACTATCTTCATTCGCAGGTGACATGATCTTGTATAGAGAAAACTTCAAAGAATCTACTAAAAAGTTTCCAGAGCTAATAGAGGAAGTTAGAAAAGTTGCAGGATTCAAGCTCAATACGCAAAGATCAGTTTGGTTTCTATACACCAACAATGAGAAATCTAAAATGGAGATTAAGAAAAAAACTTCATTTACAATATCATCTAAGGGCATCCCTTTGTTGTCAAGTCAATTCTAACTCACAGCAACGCAATAAAACAAGAGTAGAACTGCTCCATAGAGTTTACAAGGCTGTAATCTTCACAAAAATAGACTGCCATGTCTTTCTTTTGTTGAATGGCTAGTGGGTTCAAATCACTGACTTGTTGGTTAGCAGCTGAGCTCTTAACCACTGGACTACCAGGGCTTCTTAGAGAACAGAATACCTAGGAATAAATTTACTCATGATAAACTTATAAGTGTGAAAGACTTATGCAACAGAAATTATGAATCATGCTGAGACTAAAGAATAACTAAATAGATGGAAGAACATTACATGTTTGTGGTTTGAAAGACTAAAAATAGTCAAGATGACTATATTACCCATAGCTGTCTACAGATTCAACACAATCCTGATCAAATTTCCAACATCATTTTTTTACAAAAATGGAAAAACTAATCCTTAACTTTAAAGAGAAAGGCAAGAGTTCATGAATATCCAGAGTAATCTTGAACAAAAACAACAAAGTAGAAGGTCTCAAACTTCCTGACTTTAAACATACTATACAGCTTCAGTAATCAAAACAGCTTGGTAATGGCTTAATGATAGACACAGAAACCCAATGTAATAGAATTGGGAATCTAGAGATAAATCTGTACATCTATGGTCAACTTATTTTAGATACAAGTGCTAAGTTCATTCAATGGATAAGGGAAAGGCTCTACAATGAGTGGTGCTGGGAAAATTGAATTTCCACATGCAGATAAGTGCACCAAGATCCATATCTCATACCAAACAAAAACTAGTACTTTGAACACTTTGGGATCATGGACATAAATGTTAAAGTTGAAAATATAAAGTTCTTGGAAGAAAATATAGAGTTAGGTTCTGGAACCTAGTATCTTTTCAGTGATAGGTTTTCAAACCCCAAAATGAGTGTATGAGCAGCAGAAGACAAAGTATTTTACTGGGACCTCATAAAAATCAAATAGCTATCTTCTTCAAAATTCTTTGTCAAAAGAGTAAAAAGAGATCCTGCAGATTGGGAAAAAAATCTTC
>NW_006921591.1:22736873-22738531 GCF_000298275.1 Orycteropus afer afer
ATATGAAAACATACTTCACCAAAGAGGATATTCAAATGACCATCAGACACACGAAAAGATGTTCAATGTATATAGCCATCAGAGAGATGCAAAATAAAACCACAGTGAGGTACTATTTCAATCTAACCAGGGTGGGTAAGATTAAAAACAATAAAAAAGGAAAATCACAAAAATTTGTGGGTACTGATACATACTACAACATGGATTGTGTTTGAAGTCATTCTGATGAATGAAATTAATCAATCAAAAAAGGGCACATATTGCATGACCTCACTTACATAAAAAGACAAGAACAGACAAATATATAGACCAAAATTTTTAGTGGTTATCACAGATAGAATGGAGGGGTCAAAGGGTAGTTTTCTTATGGATCATGGAGTGTTTGTTTATAGTGATGGAAAAGTCATACTGGAGGACTTCCAGTAAGATGGTGGAATAGGCAGACAAGCTATGCAGAGCCTCTTCAACAAAGAAAAGAGAAACAAATTGACAGAGATACAGAAGATAATCCTGGAGCCCTGAGCACAAGTGGATTAGGTACCAACTAGTGGGAAAACCTGAATGAAAACAGTGAATACAGAGATTGATGGAGCTGTGGACTGTCAGCTACTCTGATGGCAACAACAGCCTGAATGTTTCCTAGTGGTTTGGGGACTTGAGATCAGTCCAGTCACCAAGGACTGTAGGGACAACTGCACTGGTGACCTATGGCTAGGAGGGGAAACAGCAAGGTGGGAAATAACATGGGTTGTAGACTTTTGACTGTCCAGAGGGTGCAGCCATTTTTATTTTTTACAAGCTGTGGTCATTTTGGATGTTTAAAGTGACAGAGGGAACAGTCATTTTGAATATTTACAAGTACGAGTGGTGGCCATTTTGGATATTTAAAGTGACCGAGGATGTAGCTTTTTTGAATTTTACAAGTGGCAGCCATTTTGGATATTTAAAGTGACAGCATTCTCATTTGGATTCCAGGGACCTAAGAAAAATCTCTGTTTGACAAAGATGGCAGGGACATATGGAAGGCTGACTACAGGAAAGGAGACAGGTGGTGAGTGTGTAAGTGGTGCCAACTACCAAATAAAGGAGCACAGTACCCTGCTTATATAGATAGCATTCTACCAAAACTAAGAAAACAAAAATTGTGAGCAAGTCATTCCAGCATACAATCACCAATTGAATATAAACTCAAAAACATCACAATGTCTTGGAGACAGCAAAGCACTACAGTCCACACAAAGAACCAAGGTAAAGGAGGAGAATCAAGGGATCAAGATATAGACCCTGAACACATCCCAAGGAAGAAGCAGTGATGGAACTCCCTGATAAGGAATTCAGAAGAATTATATTTAGGTACCTTTGATGGATTGAGAGAAAGATCAAGGAAAAACTGACAAGAATGAGGAAAACAAAGAGAAAACCCAAGAACAATTTCAAAAGACAATAGAAAATAAATGAAAAATTAGAAATGATACAAAATTTACAGATAAAGGAGGCGGGGCAAGATGGCGGACTAGGCAGAAGGATTGCACAGACCCTCTTCAACAAAGAAAAGGGAAACCAATAAATACAGACACAGAAGATAATCTTGGACCCCTGAGCCTTGAAGGAAAGGATTTGGACTAAACCCCAACTAGCAGAAGAATTTGTGTGAAAAT
>NW_006921591.1:22743136-22747536 GCF_000298275.1 Orycteropus afer afer
GCATATGAGGCGATTGGAAATATCATGGCTTGTGTCAGGCACACCTTAGTCCTCAAGGAGATATCCTTGCTCCTCAGCACTTGAAACACAAGAGGAAGACAGACTGATTAAAAATAGCCAACAGACCATCACTGTGAGAAAAGACATGCTGCCTCCCTCCAGCCCTTTCACCAACCCTGATGCCAACCGTTCTTCCTGCAGCACTCACCACCTTTCTGCTGGGTTTGATAATTCACTGCAGTAGCCATAAGTCTTTGTAAATTTACGGTGGAATTTGCTGTGAGCAACTGAGGAGCTCCTGATTGTAAAAATCATCCACCTGGGGGTATTTCTGTTGTGAATAACACAAACTAATGTTCTGGGAAGTTATCTCTCCCTCAGGTGCTTAAAATTCTGATGTTATGATTGGTTAGTTTGGCCACTCTGACAGGCTTAAAAGGAGGCCTCCTAGAGGCAGAACTCTCTGTGACCTCTGGCTGAGAAAGGCATGCTGCTGAGAAGAAACATGCTAATGAGAGAAACATGCTCCTGAAAGACATGCACTCCTGAGAGCACGTGCTTCTGGGAAAGAGATGCAAGAGACATGCACTGCTGGAAGAGAGACTGTGAGAGACTGTTGGCTGAGAGACAATGGGCTGAGAGAGACTGAGCGTTTTTTCCTGAACTTGAATTGTAGCCTGGTGCTTCCTTAATAAACCCATAATCTGTGAGTTCTGTGTGGCTACTGCAGTGAATTATTGAACCCATCAGAAAGGTGGTGAGTGCTGCGGGAGGAATGGTTGGCATCAGGATTGGTGAAAGGGCTGGAGGGAGGCAGCATGTCTTTTCTCACAGTGATGGACTGTGGGATATTTTTAATGAGTCTGTCTTCCTCTTGTGTGGTTAGTGGAAGTCAGAAGATGTGGCCTACCTGTCCATTTACCAGAGGGTATATATAAAGCCCTGAAAGAGAAACATTTCCAACCAAGAATTATATACCAGCAAAATTGTCCTTCATATATCTTGGTCAACTTAGGACATTTCCAGATAAGCAGAAATTAAGGGAATTTGTTAAAACAGACCAATCTTACAAGAGATGCTAAAGAAGTTCTTTGGACAGAGAACAAACAACAGGAAACAACAACCAACCATTAACACACAAGATGACATAACCCAATAATCAACCCAGTTATGGAAGCATAGACAGTAAATAAGCCGAAAAGGTTGTAAACAGGGAACTAGAGACATCAGTTGGCAAATGAGGACAACTACAAAACAAAAAGAGGGAATAAATTGTATAGTTACAAAACATCTATATGGTAGAGAGTCAAGACAACAGCAAGATATAATGGACTACTCTAAACTTGGGAAGAAAATTATAAATCACAGTGTAACCTCAAACACAAATGATAAACCTTCACATCAAACAAAAAAGAGGATAAGCATAAATAGTTAGCAGATAATAAAACAGTGGCAATGGAGAAAGTAGTAACAGGATTCATAAACAAAATGAGCTCAACACAGGAAATTACATGTTGTTGTTGTTGTTGTCATATGCCGTCAAGTCAGACCTGACTCCTAGCAACCCCTCCTTGGGTTTCCGAGGCATTATTACTATGGAAGTAGATTGCCCCATCTTTCTTCCGAGGAGTGGCTGGTGAGTTTTAACTGCCATATTTCTGGTTAGCAGTCAAGTGCCTTTGGGCACTATGCTACCAGAGCTCCTAGAAAATTATATAGAACAAAGAAATCAGCAACACCACAAAAAACACATAACAAAATGACAGCAACAAATTCAAACTTGTTGATAATTACAATGAATGTCAATGGATTAAATGCACCACTCAAGAGATGGAGAGTTGTAGACTGGATAAGAAAACATAACCCATCAATATGCTGTCTACAAGAGGCACACCTTAGAGAGAGAGACAAATATAGACTAAAAATCAAAGGTGGAAAAAAAGATATATCGAGCAAATGACAACCATAAAAGAGCAGGAGTGGCAATATTAATTTCTGATAAAATTGACTAAGACAAAACCACCATAAGAGACAAGGAAAGACATTATTTAATGATGAAAGGATCAATTGAACAAGAGTACATAATAATAATGAATATCTATGCACCCAATGAAAGAGCCTCAAAATATATAAAGCAGACTCTCACAGAAGTGAAAAGACAAAGAGATGACTCCACAGTCATAGTAGGAAATTTAATACATCACTTTCAATCACAGATGGAACAAATGGAAAGAAACTCAAGAAAAACACAGAAAAACTAAACAATACAATCTACCAACTGGACCTTATAGATGTCTACAGAGCACTTTACCCAACAACAGCATGATACACATTCCTTTCCAGTGCCCATGGAACACTCTCATGTTCTACCTCCTATTCATTGTAATAGACCTGATGTTAGGTCACAAAACAAACCTAAATAAATTTAAAATTATTGAAATACTGTAAAGCATCTTTTCAGATCACAATGTCATCCATCACATAAATAAAACAAAGGAAAAGAACCACATGTTTATATCATTTATGCAGAAAAGCCATTTTATAAAATCCAAAACATTTTTCTGATTTAAAAAAAAAAAAAAAAAAAAAAACTCTCAGCAAAATAGCAATAGAAGAGATATTCCTCAACATAATAAAGGGCATCTATGCAAAACTAACAGCCAACATTATTCTCAATATAAAGAGAATGAAACCATTCCCTCTGTGAACAGGAACCAGACAAGGATGGCCTCTATCACCACTTCTATTCAACATTGTATTGGAAGTCTTAGCAGAGCAATAAGGCAAGAAAGGGAAATCAAAGACAACTGAATTGGTAAGGAAGAAGTCAGACTATGCCTATTTGCTTATGATATGATCCTATATGTAGAAAAAGAGACTCAGCAAAAAAAACTGCTAGAACTATTTGAGAGATTTAACATAGTGGCAGGATACAAGATCAATATACAAATATCAGTTGGATTTCTCTACACCAACAAAGAATTGCTGAAAAGGAAATAAGGAGATCAATACCATTTGTAATAGCTAACAAAAAGTAAAATGCTTGGGAATAGGTCTCATTGTTGTTGTTGTTGTTGTTATGTGCCATCCAGTCAGCCCATAAATCTTATTAGGGAGTCAAAAGACAAAGAAAACTACAAATCACTATTCCAAGAAATCATGAGATCTACATAAAGGGAAGAACATACTAGGTCATGGACAGAAAGATTGAACATGTGAAAATGTCAATACTACTCAAAGCAATTGATAAAATCAATGTAATCCCAATCCAGATCCCATCAGCATTCTTTAAGGATATGGAAAACCAATCATTAAATTTACATGGAAAGGAAAAAGACCTCAAATAAGCAAAGCACTATTGAAGAAGAAGAACAAAGCAGAATGTTCACATCCTTGGATCTCAAAACCTACTATACAGTCACAGTATTCAAAAAAGCCTGGAATTGGTAAAATGACAGACACATAGACCAGTGGAACAGAATTGAGAACCCGGAAACAGATCCATTGACAAAAGGCTGAAATTCATTAAATGGGCAAAAGGTGGTCTCTTTAATAAATGATGCTGGCAAAACTGGATATCCATTTGCAGATAAATGAAACAAGATCTATATATCACACCATACACAAAAACTAACTCCAGATGGAAAGACTTAAACATGAAGCCTAAAACTATAAAGATCCTCAAGTCAAAAAAAAAAGGGGAAATTTATGGCCCTAACTTATGGTGTAAATAGACTGTCAAGCATAATCCAAACTGCACAAACACCTGGAGATAAACTAGATTAATGGGACCTTCTAAAACTTAAATGCTTACGTGCTTCCAACGACTTTTCCACAAGAGTAAAAAAAGAACTTACATATTGGGGAAAAATGTATTCAGCAATGATATATCTGACAAGGGACTTATTTCTAAAATTTATAGAAAACTCCAACACATCCACAACAAAGAGATTAACAACCCAATGAAAAATGGGCAGAAGACAAAGAGATCTTTGTCCTCTGCCAAAGAAGATATTCAGGTGGCCAGCAAATACATAAAGAAATGCTCACAATCATTAGCCACCAGAGAGATGCAAACCAAAACAATGAGATACCATCTCACCCCAGCACTAATGGTAAAGTTCAGCAAGACAGAAAATAACAAATGTTAATGAAGATGGAGAGAGATTGGAACTCTCATACACTGCTTGTGGGACTGTCAAATGATACAACCGCTGTGGAAAACATTATGGTAATTCCTTAAAAAGTTGGGATTAGAAATACCATTTGACCCAGCAATCCCATTACTAGATATATATCCTAAATTAGTGAGAGCCAGGACAAGAGCAGATATATGTACACCCATGTTCATCACAGCACTATTTAAATAGCAAAAAAAAAAAAAAAAGTGAAAACCTAGG
>NW_006921591.1:22747837-22765552 GCF_000298275.1 Orycteropus afer afer
ATATATATATATGCATCGACCCATGTCACTTTAGTTTTGTGTGTTTCACTGTACATAATTATATTTCAATAAAATGTACTGAAAAATAAAAGTCATACTGATTAAGGGTAATGTTCAACAGCCATTTAATACAGTTATTGGTCAGTAAATTGTGCAACTGTAAAAAATTGAATTAGCCAATCTTGTGTAATATATATTTTCACCAAAATGGGCAGGACGAAGAGAGAGACTAGCTGCAGAGGCTGTTTATGTATGAGTTAGAGGTTTAGGGTCATGGTTTTATGGGACATGTCAGGTAATTGACATAATATCATTTTTAGTGCATCTGTTCTACCTCCTATTCATTGTGTAGTACCTAGAGTCTTAAAAGCTGGCAAGTGGATTTCCAAGGTGCAAACGTTGGTCTCTGCCTCAATCACCAGAAGAATAGGGAGAGTCTGATATGGAGGGGGGGGCGGGGAGTGGAATGTGTACATGATTGTCCCCTTGACTGTGATACTACAAAAATTGGATTGTGTACCTAATATTACTGAACTTTTAATTAGAAATTCTGTAGAAGAGTCACCACAGAATTCCAAATTCTCATTTAATCCGAACTTTCTGGAACCATTGAGGCTGTATGAACTCCAAAAATTATTTCACTGAGGTAATCTTTAAATCTTAAACCAAAAGTATCCCCTGAAGTCTTCTTTAAAACATCACATCAGATAATTTGGTAAAGAAAGTTTGCCTTGGACATTGTACTATTTGAAAGAACTGTCTGCATCAGAAAAAACTGACAGCAGCAACTCAAAAGTTCAGAAAGTTTAGGGGCTGGTGAGTTCATGCTGATGGGGGAAGAATAATTTGGAAATGGAGGACAAGAATAGTTGCATAACTTGAAGAAGAATATAATCAACATCACCAAATTGAACATGTAGAGAATGTTGAATTGGTGTATGTTTTGCTGTGTATACTGTCAACAATAAAAATAAAGTAAAGAAAAAAATATATGGTCGGTAAATCCTCAAGAAGCAGTTCTACTCTGTAGCACATGGAGTTGTCCTGTGTTGGAATTGACAGCATTAGGCTTTTTGCTATTTGGCAGGCAGAATAATGACCCTCCCCACAAAAAAAGATGTCCAAGTCTTCACCCCAGGAACTTGTGAATGTTACCTAATATGGCAAAAACAACTTTGCTAATATGATTAAAGGTAAGGATCTTGAGATGAGGACAATATCTTAGATTATCCAGGTGGATCTAATACAATCACACACACACACACACACACACACACACAAAACCTCACTGATGTGGAATTGGATCTGACTCATAGTGACCCCTCCTTGGGTTTCTGAGGCAGTATTACTGATGGAAGTAGATTGCCTGATCTTCCTTCCAAGGAGTGGCTGCTGGGTTTAAACGGCCAGCCTTCTAGTTAGCAGTCAAATGTCTTAGGTACTAAGCCACCAGAGATCCAATATCATCACAGGAAACCTTAAAACCAGAAGAGAAAGGCAGAAGAGTGGGCCAGAGATATGCAACATGAGCAGGAACCATCACTGTTGTCTGGGAAGATTGAGTGTGAGGTCCAAGAACTGAGGAATGTGGACATCCTCTGAAAACTAGAAACAGCCTTCAGCTGACAGTCAGTAAGCACATGAGACCTCAGACCTTCAAAGCAAAGCTGACATCAAGCTGAATTAATAAGGAGGTTTCTCCCCTAGAGACTTCAGACAGGAACACAGCCTTATTAGCACCTTGAATTTAAACTGGTAAGATCTGTGTTGGATTTTGTTCTGTTTTATTTTGTTTTCTGTAAAGGAAACATAAAATTTCTTGATTTGTTAAAAGGTTGTTTTTTAAAAGAGCTATAAAGAGTTTGAATTCCAATTAATGTTCCTACAAAACTGTAAGATAATAAATTTGTGTGGTTTTAAGCAGCTAACTTTGGGTAACTTGTTACAGCAATGATAGGCAACTATTAATATTCCTGACAAGCTTCAAGTCCTGGTTCCACAGCTCAGGAAGTTAGAATATTCCAGTGACAAAAAGATGTCATTGAGTTGTTTCTGACTCACAGCAACCCCTCCTTGGGTTTCTGAGGCAATATCACTATGAAAGTAGATTGCCCAACTTTCCTTCCAAGGAGTCACTGGTGGGTATATAATATATATGTACCATAAATTTGCTGTAATGGCGTTGTGGGACCATAACATGAGTGCTGTATTAGAAATTGTTTTGTTTGTCATCAGATCCTGAGATCCTCACTATTTTGTGGTTGTCACTTTTTAAGATTCTCACCTCATTCTGAAGATCCTCCTATCCTGTGCCTGAAAGAAACTCATTGAGCATTTTAGGAGAAGTACCAAGGGATCTGCTCATTCAAGTCCAGCTAAGTCCCTACCTGCACTTGAAAGGAACCTCTACCCCCAAGAGTAGAATTACTCCTTCAAAAGTAATATCCTTCCCTAGGGGCAGCCCACATCAATGAATGGCCAATGCAGGAAATCATATGTCCTTTGTATCAGTTCAGGGTCACTTGAGGGAACACCCCAGCTCCAGAACACATTGGGGATGAGCTGTGCTTGCTGTTGCAATTGAATGGCAGTCTGACTCTTCCTTCAGTCAAATTCAACTTTCCTCACTCCTTCTCTGATCCTCTTCCAAGGGCCCTCTGTGAAATTTCCACCTACACCTAATCTCTTTCTCAGAGTTTTCCCCCTAAGAAACCCAAGATTTTCTTCTCAGAAACAACTGGATACTGCTCTAGAGAGAAGCAGGAAAAGAAAGGAGGGTTTTTCTGATAGTGGAAAAGTGAATGATTTAAAGGATTAACTACTTCATCTTCCAAAATCACTGGGAAGTGTGGTCCTACTTATATACATGCACATAAAAAAAAAAAAAAAAAAAAAAGCCATACTCACTGCCATCGAGTCGGATATGACTCATAGTTACCCCTCCTTGGATTTCCAAAGTGGTATCACTACGGAAGTAGATTTCCCAATCTTCCTTCTGAGGATTGGCTGGTGGGTTTAAATTGCCAGACTTCTGGTTAGCAGTCAAATGCCTTAGGGGTTGTGTTAGGCTGGGTTCTCTAGGGAAGCAAAACCAGTAAAGCTCATACACACACACACACAGAGAAAGAGAGAGAGAGAGAGAGAGAGAAATTTACCTTAGGAAAATGGCTCACATACTTATAGAAACTGGCAAGTCCCAAGCTGAAGGCTTTTCCTGACTCTTGCATCTGCAGGGGCTGATAAGCTCGAGGTTGGCTGGCAGTATACCAGCTGCTGACTCCAATGAATGACTAATCCAAGATCACTAGTCTGAACGGTGGATTGTTCACTCACAGACAGTTTCAGGTAGCACAACAGGATCCCGATGCACAGAAGAGTGTCTCTTTTCCCAGGATGTCCATAAATATATTGGAAGCAGGCCACACCTCTAGGGAAACTCCCTTTCAATGGATTGGATGATCAAAACATATACATCTGATCCCATCATGGGAATAACCCACCTCACAACTGCTTAAACCACACAAAATTGTGGTCTAGCCAAGTTGACAGAGGGGAGGAAACAGGAAACCCCCAAAACATCCTGGTCCTGACTTCTAAAGGGAACTATCTCTAATCCTGTGCTACTGGTAAAATCTAATTGCAATGCCTCAATTATACCATATTTCCCTAATTTATTTTTTCATCTCTTATTTTCCTAAAACAAAAGCCTGACCATAACATAGTCCTTATCAAAAACTTCCCCTGAAATGCTATTTCATACAGGATATAAATTTAAGCTCTTTAGTATGGAATTCACTCCCTCCATGATCTGGTCCAACTGATTCTTCCAACATCAATTTCTCTCCTGTTTCTTCTGATTGCCTTCCTTCTAGTAACATTGAACTACCCACTTGTTCTAAACCTATTCCATGTGCTTTCATACTTGATGTCTGTTCTTTCAACTTCCTTCTCACCTAATGAAATATTATTATTTTTAATTGTAGGGAAGACTTGTGAAGTTTCTCTAACTCTCCTATAGATACAAACTCTTCCCCCCCCCCCGTTCTCCCTTAGACGTTGCTAGCACCTCTTTCACAAAACTGACATGGTGATGCAAGCTGTTATCATGTCAGTTGCCCCTCCTGGTCTTTAGAACATTTGGACCCCAGCAACCAAGACCTCTTCATTCCACAATCCACATACCATAAAGCCCAGCAAACAGTGCTGCATAGAGATCAGAGAAAGAAGGAAGAGGGAATGAATTCAATACAATGAATACATTCAAAATCTTAAACTCCTAGGAGCTACTAGTGGATCTAACACTATGCTAAGAGATAAAAGTTGATGGTTGCCATTAAGTCCATTCTGACTCATAGATACCCCATGTATTATAGGGTAGAACTGTCCCATAAGGCTTTCTTGGCTGTAATTAAGGAAGCATAATGCCACATTCAGGTGCTAACCAAAATGTTAGTAGTTCAAACCCACCCAGCCACTCTGCAGGATAAAGAGCTAAATGACGAAGGAAAAAAATGAGAACAATAGAAAATGAAATATTTAACAAATCAGTGAAGTATGTTACAAGGGCTTTATTCCTAAAGGCAACTTGGAATGATTCTTTGCACTGATATTAAAGAGAAATTTAGCAAAGTTTAAGATACACACACACACACACACACACATATGGTGGTCTTACTTGCTGACTTATTATCTACATTGTTTTACATATCTAGTTCATCTTGCAAAGGTGATAATTGGGTATTATTTTATTGATATTCAATATGTATCACCGCGTGATAAAAAGGACTTGAATTCTGGCATGAGACAGGATTACAATGTTGTCTCTGCCCATAATTAGCTGTATGGCCTCAGAAGTGTACCCTAATTTTCTGAACCTCAGTTTCTTCATCTCTAAAATAAGGACAGTGATAATCCCAACATTAAAATAATACATTACAAGTAAGTATTGCTATATTTTTTATTGTTATAAGTTACAATATAAAGCTATTACAAGTTTTATTGAGTGTCTGTAATGTCTTTTGTTTTTGCATTATATTTTTCCTGTCTTTCTTTCTCTCTCAGAGGAACCTATTAAATATTCAGCATACCACCATTATTTGTGATATGGGAATTTTCATTATTTAGAAACAGTCAATAAGCAGGGAATATCAAATATTTAGTACCCACTTACCACCTCTCCAGCAAACCCACTCTCCACACTGCACCTCAATAGAGCTTTACAAATCTATATATTTAAATCAATGCACAATCATTATACCCACAATATAATCTATCTTCCATTTTTTTACATCATTTAATGTGCTGATTGACATTTATGAGTATATTAATACAAACTTGAATAAATTGCTAATAAATTGCTAATATGAAACTAAAGATGTACATGAAGCCAGAAACATTTAAGACCTGGCAGCAACTAAACTGTACTAACTGATAACTAGAAGCGAAATTACTCTTTTGTCATTTGGCATTTTGAAATCCATTGACCTTTATCTCACTTGCAACTGTATTATGATTTTATTTTATTGGTCTTTTTTGCTCTATTTCTAGATTTTTTTTCCTCCTCTTGGTTTTCAGAGGACAAAATATGCCAAGCCTGCAATCTTGCTGTTGCCCATTGATATTCATGTTATTTGGAGGAACACAAATATTTGTTTCTATATCTAGGGAGTAAGGTACAGCAGGTACCAGTGAATACGCAAAATATTACTTGAACATTTTGTTAACAGGGAAAGGCTGAGACAAGAGTTGTTTTGTTTTGTTTTGTTAATGTAAAATGAAGGAAAAAAATATCATATGAGAGAACAGAGAAAGAATGACTGAAAGAGGTTGATAAGTAAGAGAAGTGTCAGAAAGTAATTATTAGAAGGGCATAGGATATTGGAGAGGAACCATTTTAGCAAGCACTAGATATGATTCCTGTACTTGTCTGTCAATTTGTTCTACTGTGGTGGTTTTCATATTGCTGTGACACTGGGAATTATACCACTGGTGTTTCAAACACCTACAGGGTCATCCATAGTGGACAGGTTTCAGTGGACCTTCCAGACTAAGACAGACTGAGAAGAAGGACAGGAACATCCACTTCTGAAAAAGTTGGCCACTGAAAACCGTATGAATAGCATTGAAACACTGTCTGATTTGTTATGGTACACGACCAGGCAGTGTCTTTGTTTGTTGTTCAGAGTCACAACGAGTCAGAGTCGACTCACTAGCACCTAAGAGCAGATATGGTTAAGAATCTCTGGTTGGTGCAAATAATTAGCAGTTTGACTGTTAATCAGAAACTTAGAGGTTCCAGATATATGTTGGAAGAAAGGACTTGTGATCTACTTCTGAAATACCAGCACTGAAAATCCCATGGAGCAAAATTCTACTCTGACTTACATGAGGTTGCAAATGAGTCAGAATCAACTTAATGGCAACTGGTTCTTCTGCATAGTGAACAGTGCCAAGTCTTTCATTACAAAAAAAAAAAAAAAATGTATAAAATGCTAACCCAGCCTGCAAGGAGCAGACACAGTATTTATGATCACAAAACATGCCTACAAAATCAGCCTATGCAGGGTGTGCTAGCTCCTCAGCAATGTAGAAGTGATTTCTGGCCCCTTTTTGTTTCTTTAACCTTCAGAAGATTTGATTCAAATAAATGTTTTTAATTTCAATAAAAAGAGGTGGCTCTGGTGGAGTTCAACCAGGGGTTATTATTGCCATCATAGGCTGGGTTGTAATATTCCACTACTGTGGCTCTAGAGGACTTCCCAGGGAACCGGGATTCCAGGCCTGACAGCAAACATTTCTGCTTTAGTGGTTAACTTGCATTGTCTTTAGCACAATGCTCCAGCCTCCAGCCATCCTCTGGCCTGCCATTCTGACCACACCCTCATCACCTTCCTAGGTAAAAACCGTCTTGAACATTGGCAGTAGCCTGGATATTTCTTGACCTGTGACCCTGTGCCACTCCTCATACAGTTCTGTATCTAGAATGATTCTTTCTACCTTATCTGCCTGGTGAAAAAGTGTCTTGTCATCCGCAATACTCGCCTCAAGAGTGTCTTCCTCTGTTGAGCTACCCATGAGCTCTTTCATGCTGGGAAAACTGGCCCAATCCTTTGTATTCTTCCTTTGTAACTTTGTGACAATTACAGCCTTGCATGTCTATATTCCCTTTCAAATTTTCTGCTTCTCTAATTGGAGGACTTTCCCTAATCTCTTATCCCACCTGTGCAAGGAATAGATATGTCCTTTTCTTTTTTGGAGAAGTTTATAAGAAACTGATCCAATGGCCCACATTCCATCTAAGAAATTACCTCAAAAACAGAAAATGTACCCATCACTTTTCTTTTGCTGTCAGCTTCAAAGTTCAGGGAGTCAGTTCAGCTCAATATACAAAATGGCAGCAGGGGCCCAGGGCTGAAAACCTTCTAGACCCAGAAGAAAGAGCTGTACCACTGAAGACAGCATGACATAGTGAGAAGTGGTGGCAAGTACAGCAGAGCCCATAGGCAGAGAAGCAATGGCAGCAGTAGCAGTGGTGGGAACCATGAGATGAACAGACAGCTGCAGTGGGTTTGTGAGACCATGGGGAAAGAATTGAGTAGTTTTGAACAGGAGAATTTTGGTGGAGCTGGGTATCTCAGGGTACTTGACAGCTGAGCTTAAGGAGCTGTCAAACTTTCCTATGCAGGGCAGAGGCCTGAGTGTGCCCGATGCTGGAGTTGTATCTCCCTACTCCCCCACTCCTATACCCCTTGCAATTTGGCAAAAGCCATGCAGGCCTTTGGGCAGCACAGACCCTTGTACTATAATGCAATCTGGTGGCAGAGGTTTGGAACAGCCCAATGACTGAGGTGTGGGAAATCCTCTGTGTGGCTCTTCCATCTGGCAAAGCAGGCCCATCAAAGCCTTGAAGAGCAGAAGCCTTGGGTAGCATGGTAGTAACCATGATATGAATACAGCATTTGGCCTGAACCACAGTATGTCTACCTAGTGACATATGAATGGATATGGGGAGGTCTGGAAGATGATGTCATACCTATAACCTGCACATTTGATCCTTCTCCCAACTTCTCACTGCTGTCAAGTCAATTTGACTCATACTGAAATGTCATCTACAATGGACATCCAATAAGACTAAGTTCTGATTTCTCAGTAGAAACCATGCAGGCAAGAAGGCAGTGGGATGGCATATATAAAACTTTGAAGGAAAATCACTTCCAACCAGGAATTATATATCCAGCCAAACTGTTCATCAAATATGAGGGTGAAATCAAGACATTGTCAGAAAAATAGAAATTAAGGGAATTTTTTAAAACTAGACCAACCCTGGTAGCATAGTGGCTAAAACACTTGACTGCTAACCAGAAGGCTGGCAGTTCAAACCCACCAGCCACTCCTCGGAAGGAAGGTTGGGCAATCCTACTTCCGTAGTGATACTGTCTCAGAAACCCAAGGAGGGGTCGCTATGAGTCGGGGCCGACTCCACAGCACATAACAACAACAACAACAACAAGACCAATCCTACAAGAAATGCTAAAGTAGTCCTTCCAATAGAGAAACCACAAGAAAGAACAACAAATTGAAATTAAGACACTAGACACCATCACTTAGAAATGAAACCAGAAATAGATGCTCAAAATAAGCTCATAAAATAATGTCCATGGAGAAATAAGGGAGTCAATATGCAGATGAGATCAGCAACAAAGCAAATAACAGAAATAAAAGTTTTAATTACAAAATTTCCAAATGGAGAGAAAGACAGGACGATGTCTATATAGAACTGACTGTTCCAAAGTAAGGGAGATAAGAATTTATTTCAGGGTAACCACAGAAAATCAACAATCCTCTTAAGCAAACTCAGAAAAAAGAAAAACATTTGAGTTTAGTAAGTACAAAACCAACAATAATGAAGAAAAGAGAAGAAACACTTGATAAAAATACAAGCTCAGCACAGAAAAATATTTGGGAGAAAAATATCACCAACAAAACAACAAAAACAAAATAGAATGACAACAATAAGTTCATATCTATCACTAATTACATTCAATGTGGATGAATTAAACGCACCAGTCAAGAGAAAGAGAGTGACAGACTGGATAAGAAAAGAGGACCTATTGATACATTCCTTACAAGAGAGCCACCTTAGACACAAGGATAAAAACAAATTTAAAATTAAGGGGTGAGAAAAATTTACCAAGGTAATGAAAACCAACACGGAGCAGGAGTGGCAAGATTAATTTATCATAAAAGAGGCTTCAAGATAAAAAAAAAAAACAGCACAAAAGACACAGAAGGACAATACATAATGCTAAAAGGGTCAATTGACCAAGAATACATTATGACAATAAATATTTATGCAGCCAATGAAAGTGCTCCAAAATATGTAAAGCAAATATTAACTGAATTGAAAGGAAAAATAAACAACTTTACAAACAATGAAAGCAGCAGTCAGGACATCAAGCAACGTATAGCACTGGCCAAGTCAGCTGCAAAAGACCTCTTTCAACTGCTGAAGAGCAAAGATGTCTCTTTGAGGACTAGGGTGTACCTGACACAAGCCCTGAAATTTTCAATCATCTCATATGCATGTGAGAGCTGGACAATGAATAAGGGAGACCGAAAAAGAATTGATGCTTTTGAGATGTGGTGCTGGCAAAGAATGCTGAAAGTACCATGGACTGCTAAAAGAACTAACAAATCTGTCCTGGAGGAAGTGCAGCAGGAATGCTCCTTGGAAACGAGAAAGGGCAGACTTTGTCTCACCTTCTTTGGTCACCTCATCGGAAGGGACCAATCACTGGAGAAAGATGTCATGCTTGGTAAGGTGGAGGGTTGATGAAGGAGGGGAAGACCATCAATGAGATGGAATATGACACAGTGGCTGGGTGATGGGCTCAAGTATAGCAGGGATTGTGGAGGTGATGCAGGACCAGGCAGTGTTTTATTCTTCTGTGCATAGGGTTGCTATGAGTTGAAGATGACTCAACAGCACCTAATAACAACAACAACAACAACAACAATAACAACAAACAATAGTAGTAGGAGACTTTAACACACTACATTCAAGGAAGGACAGAACAACAACAACAACAACAAACCACCAAAGATAAAGAAGAACTCAACAACACAATCAACCAACTTGACCTCAAAACATACACAGAGCACTTCACCCAACAAAAGCCCAATACACATTCTTCTTCACTGCACACAGATTATTCTCCAGAATAGACTGTAGGTTAGGACACAAAAGAAGTCTCAATAAATTCAAAAACATGGAAATACTACAAAGCATCTTCTCATATGACAATGCTATAAAATTAGATATCAATAACAGGAAAATCAAGGAAAAAATATCAAGTATGTGGAAACAACAATACATTGCTCAAAAACTACTGGGTTACAGAAGAAATAAAGTGTGAAATAATTATAATAATTAAAAAATCCTAGAAACAAATGAGAATGTAGATGGAACTTAACAAAATCTTTGGTAAATGGTGAAAGCAATACTCAGAAGTCAATTTATAGTGATAAATGCACATATCAGAAGAAAAAGGAAAGAATCAAAATAAAAACTCTAACTTAATGACTCCAATAATTAGAAAAAGAGCAATAAAAGAAACCTACAGCAGATAGAAAATACATAGAGGAAATAATAAAGAATAGAGCAGAAATAAACTAAGTAAGGGGTAAAAAAATAGAGAGAATCCACAAAACATGAGGATGTTTCTTCAAAAAGTTAACAAAATTGACAAACTTAACAAAGGAAAAAAAGAGACGATGCAAATAACACAGATAATAAAGAAAAATGGGAACATCAAAATGGAAACAACTGAAATAAAAAAGATAATAACAGAATATTATGAAGAACTGTATTCCAATAGATTAAAGAACCTAGAAGAGATGGACAAATTTCTAGAAGCACAAGACTTACCTAAACAATCCCAGGCAGAGATAGAATACTTGAACAGACCCAAAACAGAAGAAGAAATAGAGCAGGTCATAAAAAAAAAGAAAGAAAGAAAGGAAAGAAAAGAAAACTCTCCTAACAAAAAATTTCCTGGCCCAGATGGCTCCACTGGAGAATTTTTGCCAAACATTTCAGGGAAGAGGTGATACCTATACTACTCAAATTATTTCAGAACATAGAAAAAAGATGGAGTACTCCCAAATTCATTCTATGAAGCAAGCATAGCACTGATACCAAAACCAGGAAAAGACACTTCTAAAAAGGAAAACTACAGACCAATATCCCTCATGAATATAAACACAAAAATCTTCAATAAAATCCTGGAGAACAGATTCAACAACACATCGTGACCAAGTGGGATTCATACCAGGTATGCAAGGATGGTTCAACATCAGAAAAATATTCAAAGTAATTCACCACATAAACATAACAAAAGAACCACATGATCATATAAATTTATGCAGAAGAGACATTTGATTAAATCCAACACTGATTCCTGTTCAGAACCCTCAGCAAAATAGGGATAGATAGGAAAATCTTCAATATAATAAATGGCATATGTGCAAAGCCAATAGCCAACATTAGTGTTAATGGAGAAAGACTCAAAGCATGCCCCTTGTGAACAGGAACCAAACAGGATACCCTCATCATGACTTCTGGTTAACATTGTATTGGAAGACCTAGCCAGCTCAATAAGTCAAGAAAGAGAAGCAAAAGACATCTAAATTGGCAAAGAGGAAGTAAACTATCTCTATTTGCAGATGACATGATCCTATACATAGAAAACCCATAAGACTTAGAATAAAAAATACTGAAACTAGTAGAAAGGTTCAGCAAAGTGGCAGGATACAAGGTCAACATACAAAAATCATTTGGATCCTCTACATCAACAACAACAACAACAACAACAACAACAACAACAAAAACTCACTGCCATTGAGTCAGATCCAACTCATGGAGATTCCTCCTTGGGTTTCCAAAGTGGTATCAGTATAGAAGTAGATTGCCCAATCTTCCTCCCAAGGAGTAGCTGGTAGGTTTGACAGCCAGCCTTCTGGCTAGCAGTGGAGGTCTCTGAGAAAGAAATAAGGAAAACAGTACCATTTACAATAATGACCAAAAAGATAATAATATTTAGGAAGAAATCTTACCAGAGACACAAAAGACCTACACAAAGAAGACCACAAAACACTACTACAAGAAACTACAAGGGATATACTTAAATGGAAGAACTTGTCTTGTTCATGAAAAGGAATACTGAATATTGTGAAAATATCAATAATATCCTAAAGCAATCTATACATTCAATGCAATCCTGATCCAGATACTATCAACCTTTTTTAATGACATGGAAAAACTAATTATTAATTTCATGTAGAAAGAGATGAGATCTTGGATAAGCAAAGCACCACTGAAGAAGAAAAACAAAGTAGGAGGTCTCACACACCCAGATCTCAAAACCTACTATACAGCCACAGTAGTTAAAACAGTGTGGTATTGGTACAATGATAGACAGATAGACCATAGAACAGAATCAAACCCAGAAATAGACCCATCCAGCTATGGACAGCTGATCTTTGAAAATGGACCAAAACTCATTAAATGGGGGAGAGATAGCCTCTTTAACAAATAGTTCCAGCAAAATTGGATATCCACTGGCAGAAAAATGAAACAAGACCTATACCTCACCCCATACACAAAAATGAACTCAAGTTGGATAAAGACTTAAAAGTAAAACCCGAAACTATAAAGCTCATCAAAGATAAAATATGAGAAAATCTAGGCATATTAATCTAAAGCATAAATAGACCATCAAACATAACCCAAAACATACAGGCAGTGGAAGAGATACTAGATGACTGGGGCTTTTTAAAAATGAAATTCTTATGTGCATCAAAAGACTTCTCCAAAAGGATAAAAAGAGAACCTACAGAATGAGAAAACATATTTGCCATGACATATCTGATAAAAGATTTATCTCCAAAATTTATAGAAAACTTCAACACCTCAACACCAAAAAGATAAACAACCCAATTCAAAAATGGGCAAGGGACATGAACAGACACTTTTCCAAAGAAGATATACTGGGGCCAACAAACACATGAGCAAATGCTCACTATCATTAGCCATTAAAAACATGCAAAACAAAAGAAATCAAAACAACAATGAGATATCATCTCAAGCCAGCAATAATAGCAAAGTTCAACAAGACAAAATAAGTACTGGCTAGGCTGAGGAGAGATTGGAATTTTCATACACTTCTCATGGTACTGCAAAATGGTACAACCATTATGGAAAATTTTATGGTGTTTTCTTAAAGAACTGAAAATAGAAATGCCATTTGATACAGCAATTTAATTACTAGGAATATATTCTAAAGAGTTGAGAGACAAGATATGAACAGACATATGCACACCCATGTTCATTGCAGCAAAATTCACTGTAGCAAAGAGATGGAAACAACCCAAATGGCCATCAACAGATTAATGGATAACCAAACTATGTTACATTCACACAATGGAATACTCTGCTACATTAAAGAATAATGAGGAATACATAAAACATCTCACAACCTGGATGAAGTTGAGGAACATTGTGCTAAGTGAAATGAATCAGTCGCAGAAGGACAAATATTGTATGAGACCATTATCGTAAAAAGTAAAGGTTTACTTAGGGAAGGAAGCTCATTTTGTTGGTTACCAGGAATGGGAGGAAGGGGTGGGAAAATTTTGAACTAACTGGGGTTCATATGTTCATTTAGGTAAGGGGATTGATGGCATGGAAAGAGTCTGTGACCAGCATAATGACATTGGGGGAAGAGAAGACACTGAAACATGCACATAAGGTATAGACAACAGAAGCAAATACTGGTATATGCACAATACTGCATTACCACTAACACCAAACACCAGGCTACAAATAAATGCACAGACAAGTGAAAAGTTTAGGTGGCAGTTTGTGAACAGGAATATGCCTTAGACCAAGTATAGATTTGGCTGAAGATAATCTTACATATGCTCTTGTGCTATAAAATTTGTCACACACATTATAGAAACAACAGAAGACAGAGTTGAAGTAACCTCTCAGAGAAAATCAACCACCTTGAGAGTGAGAATCACCAAGCCTGCATACTCGTGACCATAGTCTCAGGGGACATCTCATTCAATTGGCACAACGTAGTACATAAACATCTTGTTTCACAACCAACTTTGGTGAATAACAACTGGGGTCTTAAAAGCTTTCAAGCAACTATTGGTCTCCTCTCATCTGAAACAAGGAAGAGTGAAGAAAATCAGACGTAATTAGTCCAAAGATAAGATCAACATGATGACCTCAGCCTTCATGACCTGGAGACCAGAAAACTAGATTATGCCCAGCTACCAACGTCAAACACTCAAAAAGGATCAAAACTTCGAGATCCTGGATAGAGTGGGAGGAAAAATGTGGAATGAAATTTAAAAACTCATAAATGACCAGAATTACTGATCAGATAAAGTCTGGTGAAACCCCCAAGACTATGGCCACTGGTTACCCTTCAGCCTAGAAATGGACTCCTATGGATTCCCTCTCAGCCCAACAGTAGAAAGATCTACATGCAGAACACCTACCACAGGGTGAGGCACTCATGTACTCTGTTGAGATGCACCCCAGAAATGGTAGGTGAGGAGAGTTCATTATGGTTGGGGATGGTAACTGGGGCAATAAATCAGATGTATATAAACTGTTGAATGTAAAACAAATTTGCTCCATAAATTGACAACCAAAGCACAATAAAATTAAAAAGAAAGAAAGAAAGAATGGGTACTTTAGGGAATGTGTTTCCCTTTATTTGCTATTGTGTTCTATAAATAATAAAATACTTTTCACTTTGTCAACACTGTGTAAGTGCCTCATGTGTCCAGCTTGATTATAGATGAACAAAATACCCAGAGAATGGTTGATTCCATTGCTTATACATGCCTCATTCCTAGTAGTCTATGGCTGGCTGATAATTTGAGGTATAGCCTGTCTTCATGTCAATGCAAATAGCTAGATAGGCAGACACCAAGCTGGAGAAATGTAAGAAAACAAAACAAAATGGAAAAATGCACATGCCCTGTCTTGAATTGGGTGCCACAGGGCAATGTAGCAGAGAGGTTCCTAGCAAAAGCTCTTGAGCCAGGCTCTCATGGCTTGAATACAGCACTACCATGTACTAACTACATGACATTCTAAAAAAACACATACTGTTATCAAGTAGTCAAATGCTTTAGGCATTATGCCACCAGAGCTCCCAACTATATGACATTGGGCAAGTTATTTATTTTATGAATATTAATATTTATAAATATTAAATTAATTCTGGAAAAGTACTCAAGATAATGACTATTGTTGTTGTTAGTTGCCATTGAGTTGAGTCTGACTCATGGAAACTGTGTGTTGCAGAGTGGAATTTCTCCTTATGATTTTCTTGGCTGTAAGCTTCTGGTAGTGTAGTGCCTACAGCACTTGACTGCTAACCAGAAGCCGTGGGTTCAAACTCACCAGCCACCTCTTGGAAGGAAGGTTGGGCAATCTACTTTAGTAATGATACCACCTGGGAAACCCAAGGAGGGGTTGCTATGAGTCAGGCCTGACTTCATGGTACATAACAACAATCTTAACAGAAGCAAATCACTAGACCTATATTCTGCCACAGGGTGGTGCAAACTCTTTGAATCACCTAGGAATCTCAAGATAATATCTAACCTCCTATAAATGTTAGCTAATATGATCAAGAATTTGATGTCATTTGTACCTACATTTAACAAAGCATATATCCTTCAAATGTTATTTTAATTTCATGTATAATATTTGGATTGTCTCATATTCACCTTTCATAGAATATTTTACTACACATATCAGTGGTAATAATAAAAACATTCCTTTAAATTATCCCATTCTACTTAAAAATGGTGTCTGTACTGTAGTGCAAATGCTAGTTCCCTCTTGCATCTTCGTGGCTGAAAACTAGGTGCAGCAGTTTGAAATGGGGATTCTGGTGCTCTGAACAGCTCATTAAGTCAGAGTATGCCAAACTCAGGGGAGTAGGATTAGAAAGGAGAAAACCAAAAAAATCAAACCACTGCTATCGAGTTGGATCTGACTCATAGCTACCCTTTCTTGGGTTTCCAAGGCAGTATCACTACAGAAGTAGATTGTCCAACTTTCCTTCTGAGGAGTGATTGGTGGATTTGAACCACCAGCCTTCTGGTTAGCAATCAAATGCCTTAGGCACTATGCCACCAGAGCTTCTAGAAAGGAGAAAGGGGCAGTGCTATTAGCCAGAGGGGAAAAAAATAGCAAAAGCAGGTGAACCTTCCCTGTGGAGCACTCACTGGCAGGAAAGAAAGGGCATAGGATACCTCCCTGGGGAAGTGGAGAGAATGCACTATGCCAAAGAACTTGTGGGAACTCCATGGATCTACCTTCTGCACCTGCTTTTATTGGTAAACTTGGGACTACTGGGAGGCAATTGATATCCCTTTGGCTCTAGGTACCTCTGAAGGGTGGGAACAGAGAGGAGAATAAAGCTACAGGTAGGTGGGCCCTGGGATGAATCCCCATTGCAAATCATGGCAATTATCCTAGTTCAGCTTTTTGGCATGGAAGGGCCTGGAGAGCGGAGTTTCTGTGGCTGTCGAACTTGGTGAAAAGTGGCAGCCCCCTAACATTGGAGTTTTTGCTGAACTTTAGCTGCAGACCTCCAAGTAACATTATAACATCATCATTAGCAGCCCACTCAAAGCCCTAGAAACCACTCCTGGCACCTTAGAGCTTTTCTTTGTTTGCTCTTTGCTTATCCCTCCCTCTGCCTCTATCTTGCTTCATCCAATAGAACCATATCCAGTCACCATAACACCTGCAGGCTCAAATCCTAAACTTGCTTTATGACAGAGACCTGCATCCACATTCCACCCAGCGATTCCATCATCACAAAGAAAATAGCATAGCAACCCAGCACACCTGAATTAATAGCCGAAAAATAAAATACACCAGCTCCACCTTTTCAAAATATTAAATCATAACACCAAGACAAAACAAATCAATACATAACTAACAGTTAAAGGCAATTTCAAAATGTCTAGGAAATAACAGGCAACCTCAAAACAAACAAGAAACAGGATAAGACATTAGAGGTAAAATCCCAAGCAAAAATCTCATTAAACATGGTGGAAGAAGAAGCAGTAGAATTGAATTATCTAAGAAGGAATTTAGAAGATATGTTTATAGAGCTCTACAATAGCTTAAGAAAACCCCAAACAGAAGGAAAGAGAACACAGACAGTACCCTGGAATAACTCAGGAAAACCATTCAAGAACAAAATAACAAGATTAATGCACAATCAGAACCTACACAAAAACAGGAGTTAAAAGTCCAGAAGATGAATACCAAAATTACAGATTTACACAATACAGTGGAAGACAAAAGAATAGGATAGAAATGGCTGAAGAACAAATTTCCCAACTAGAAGACAAATCCCTGGAGCACTTTCATTGGGTGCATAAAATTTATTATCGTAATGTCCTCTTTGTCAATTGACCCTTTCAGCATCATATAGTGTCATTCTTTGTCTCTTATGTTGTTTTTCAGAACAAAGAAAACTCAAAATAAAGATTAAAGAGAAATGAAGAGAACCTGAGTTATATGGGATGACATGGAAAAAAACAACATACACCTCATTGGAATTCCAGAAAAAGAAGAGGTGGGAAAAAATTATTAAAAAAAAAAAA
>NW_006921591.1:22765656-22767680 GCF_000298275.1 Orycteropus afer afer
ATCATGAAGGAAGAAAAGATATTTGTCCAAGAAGCTCATAGAACCCCATACACTATAGATCCCAAGAGAAAAACACTGAAGCATATCATAATTAAACTTTGCAAAACCAAAGGCAAAGGAAGAATTTTGCAAACTGCCTGGGACAAAAGTAATATTACTTTAATCAAACAGTTAGGCTGAGCTCCAGTTACTCAGCAGAAATAATGTAGGCAAAAAGGCAGTGGTACAGCATATATAAAACACTCTAAGGAAAAGAACTTCTAACCAAGAATCCTATATCCAGCCAAATTGTCCATCAAATGTGAGAGCAAAATCAAGGCATTCTCAGACAAACAGAAAGTAAGGGATTTTGTAAAAACCAGACCTACCCTACAAAAATGCTTAAGGAAGTCCTTCCAATAGAGAACCCACAACAGAGATCAACAAAATCAGGATACATGGCATCAACACTAACACTAAATCAGAAATAGAAACTCAAAATAAGACCATGAAACATTGTACACTAAAAACCAAGGAAGTTAATCACCACATAACAACAGCAACTAACCTATTAGAGGGAATAAAACTTCTAGGTACAAACTTCCAAGTAGAGAGGAAAACAGGACAATGTCGTCATAGAACACACAGTTCTAAAAATGTAGAGACAAGAATGTACTTCAAGGTAACCACAGAGAAAATTATCAATCCCTCTAAGCAAATCCACCAGTCACTCCCTGGAAGGAAGATGGGGCAATCTACTTCCGAAGTGATACTGCCTTGGAAACCCAAGAAGGGGTCGCTATGAGTTGGGTCCGACTCGACGGCACATAACAACAACAACAACAAGCAAATCCAGAAGGAAGGAAAACATATGGGTTTAATAAGCACAAACCAATAATAAAGAAGAAAAGGGAGGAAGCATTAGGAAACAAACCAAACTCAGCACAGAAAAGTATATGGACCAAGGAAACACCAACAACCTGACAAAAAAAAAAAAAAAAAACAATAGAATGACAGCAATCAACAATCAATTCATACTTATCACTGATTACACTCAATATGAATGAACTAAATGCACCTATCAAGAGGAAGAGAGTGGCTGACTGGATAAGAAAAGAGGAGCCATCGATACACTGCCTATAAGGGACTCACCTTAGACACAAAGATAAAAACAAATTAAGAGTTAAGGGATGGAAAAAAATATATATATATCAAGCCAATGGTAACCAAAAGAGACCAGGAGTGGCAATATTAAGTTCTGATAAAAGACACATTAAGGTGAAAAACATCATGAGAGACAAAGAAGGACATTATATTATGCTGAAAGGGTCGATTGACAAAGAAGACATTACAATAATAAATGTTTATGCACCCAATGGAAGTGCTCCAACATACGTGAAGCAAATATTAACTGAACTAAAAGGGACAATAGACAACTCTACAATAGTAGTAGGAGACTTTAACACACCACTTTCAAAGAGGGACAGGTCAACTAGAAAAAAAACTTAACAAAGGTAAAGAAGAACTCAACAATACAATGAACAAACTTGAACTCATAGACAGGTACAAAGCATTTCACCCAATAAAAGCACAATTCAGATTCTTCTCCAGTGCACATGAATCTTTCTCCAGACTAGATCATATGTTAGGACATAAAACAAGCTTCAATAAATTCAAAAACATTGAAATATTCAAAGCATCTTCTCAGACCACAATGCTATGAATTTAGAAATTAATGATAGGAAGAGCAAGAAAAAAACATCAAACACATGGAAGCTGAACAAATCACTGCTCAAAAACTACTGGGTAATAGAACAAATAAAAACTGAAATAAAAAATTCCTAGAAACAAATGACAATGAAGATACATAATACCAAAACCTATGGGACACAGTGAAAACAGCACTCAGAGGACAGATTATAGCAATAAATGCATACATCAAAAAAGAGGAAAGAAACAAATCAATAGTCTAACTCATCAACTCCAACAACTAGAAATAGAAAAACAAAATAATTCTACAGTATCTAGAAGCAAGGAAGTAACAA
>NW_006921591.1:22767780-22781226 GCF_000298275.1 Orycteropus afer afer
AAAAAAAAAAAAAAAAAAAACGGAGAAGATCAACAAAACAAAAAGCTGGTTCTTTGAAAAGATTAACAAAATAGACAAATCATTGGCAAATCTAACAAAAGAAAAGAAAGAGAAGATGCGAATTACAAGAATAGTAAATGAAAAGGGTGTCATCACAACAGAAACAACTGAAATAAAAAATATACTGACAGAATATTTTGAAAAACTGTACTTCCACAGATCTGAAAACCTAGAAGAGAGGGACAAGTTTCTAGAATCACAAGACCAACCTAAATTATCCCACTCAGAGATAGAATACTTGAATAGACTTATAACAAAAGAAGAAATTGAACAGGTCATAAAAAACTCCCCACAAAGAACAATCCTGGCCATGATGGCTTCACCGAATTTTACCAAATATTCAGGGAAGAGTTGATACCTATACGACTCAAGCTATTCCAGAACACAGAAAAAGATGTAATACTCCAAGCTCATTTTATGAAACAAGCATAACACTAAAACCAAAAACAAGGAAAGATGCCATTAAAAAGGAAAACTACAGACCAGTATCCCTCATGAACATAGATGCAAAAATCTTCAACAAAATCCTAGCCAAAAGAATCAAACCACACACCAACAAATTGATACATCCTGACCAAGTGGGATTCATACCAGGTATGCAAGTCTGGTTCAACATCAGAAGAACAATCAATGTAATCCACTACATAAATAAAACAAAAGAAAAGAACCATATGATTATACCAATCAATGCAGAAAAGGCATTGGATAAAATCCAACATCCATTCCTGTTCAGAACTCTCAGCAAAATAGGGATAGAAGGGAAATTCCTCAACATAATAAAAGACATATATGCAAAGCCAACAGCCAACATCATTATTAATGGAGGAAGACTCAAGGCATTACCCTTATGAACACGAAGCACACAGGGATGTCCTCTATAACCACTTCTATTTAACATTGTATTGGAAGTCATGGCCAGGGCAAAAATGCAAGAAAGAGAAATAAAAGGCATACAAATTGGCAAAGAGGAAGTAAAACTATCTCTATTTGCTGACGTTATGACCCTGTACACAGAAAACCCAAGAGACTCAGAAAAATAAAATAAAATAAAATACTACTGGAACTTACAGAGAGATTCAGCAAGGTGGCAGGATATAAGATCAACATACAAAAATCAGTTGGATTCCTCTACACCAACAAAGAGTCCTCTGATAAAGAAATAAGGGAAATAATACCATTTACATACAATAGCTACTAAAAAGATGAAATATCTAGGAATAAACTTTACCAGAGACAAACGACCTATACAAAGAAAACTATAAAACACTACTACAAAAGACAAAAAGGGAAAGACAAAAATGGAAGAACCTACCTTGTTCATGGATAGGTAGACTGAATGTTGTGAAAATGTTAAAACTACCTAAAGCAATCTACACATTTAATACAATCCTGATTCAGATACCAACAAAACTTTTTAAAGACATGGAAAAACTGATTGCTAACTTAATTTGGAAAGGAAAGAGACCTCAAATAAGCAGAACACTTCTGAAGAAGAACAAAGTGGGAGATCTCACACTCTCAGATCTTAAAACCTGCTATATAGCCACAGCAGTCAAAACAGCGTGGTATTGGTACAATGATAGACAGATAGACCAATGGAACAGAATCGAAAGTCCAGAAATACATCCATCCATCTATGGAGAGCTGATGTTTGACAAAAGTCTAAAACCCATTAATTGGGAGAAGAGACAGCCTCTTATAAATAGTTCTGGCAAAACTGGATATCCACCTGCAGAAAAATGAAGGAAGACCAGTACCTCACCCCATACACAAAAATAACCTCAAGCTGAATTAAAGACTTAAAAGTAAAATCCAAAACTATAAAATTCATCAAGGATAAAATAGGTGCAAATATGGGAGCCCTAATTTACACCATAAATAGACTATCAAACATAACCCAGAATGAACAGGAAATAGAAGAGAAGTTAGATGACTGAGACCTCTTAAAAATTTAAATTCTTACACACATAGAAAGACTTTGTCAAAAGAATAAAAAGAGAACTTACAGATTGGGAGAAAATATTTGTCTATAACATATCTGGCAAAAGATTTATCTCTAAAATCTACAAAAAAACGTCAACACCTCTACAACAAAAGGACAAACAACTCAATTCAAAAATGGGCAAAAAAATTGGTACAGACACTTTACTAAAGATGGTTGCTGGAGGCAAACAAACTTGTAATCATTTGTCATTAGAGAGATGAAAATCAAAACAAAGATGAGATAACATCTCACCCCACAAATAATACCCAAGTTCAACAGGACAGAAAATATCAAATGCTGGAGAGGTTGTGGAGAGATTGGAACTCTTGTGCACTGCTGGTGGGATTGTAAAATGGTACAACCATTGTGGCATATGGTATGGCATTTCCTTAAAAAATTGAAAATAGAAATACCATTTTAACCAGCAATTCCATTACTAGGAATATATCCTAAAGAGGTGAGAGGCAGCACATGAACAGACATATGCACACTTATTTCATCACAGAAGAATTCACTATAGCCAAGAGAGGGAAACAACCTAAATGCCCATCAATGAATGAATGGATAACCAAATTATCCATTCACACAATGGAATATTATGCTACATTAAAGAAAAATGAAAGATACATGAATCACCTCACAAAGTGGTTAAGCCTGGAGGACATGCTGAGTGAAATAAGTCAATCACAGAAGCAGAAATACTGTATGAGCCCATTATTGTAAAAAGACAAAGAAGGGTTTGCTTAAGAAAGGGAACTCACTTTTTAGGTTACCGGGTGGTGGTGGGAAGGGGGGATTAGTTTCGGATTAGTTAGGGCCCACACACTGAAGTGGGTAAGGGAAGGAAAGAGTCTGTGCCCACCATGGTAACATTAGGAAAAGGAAGAACACTGAATTGTGCACATAAGAGATAGATGGCAGATGCTAATATCAACCAGTATATCCACAATAATGCATTACCGTTAACATCAAACACCAGGCTACAGATAAACACATAAACATCTGAGAAGATCAGATGAGGGTCAGTGAACTGAAATATACTCTAGACCAAGGATAGATTCAGCAGTGGCTAATCTTGCACAAATTCCAGTGGTAAAAAATACCTGCAATCCTTGCAGAAACAACAGAAGACAGACATAGAGTAATCCCTCACAGATACCCAGAAACTGTGGGAGAGAGATCCAATGGATCTACTGACTCAGGACCATAGTACTGGGGCACACAAGACTCAATTGGCACAACAAAATATATAAAAGTCTTTTTCCTCATCCTAAATTAGTGAGCAGTGACTGGAGTCTTAAAAGCTTGCAAGCGGCCATCTAAGATTCAGGTAATGGTGTCCTATCCTCGGAAGTGAAGAAGAGGGGGAAAAAAAAAAAAAAAAAAGAAAGGTATAAAGGTATTTGGAAGCAATCAGCCCTAGGACATGAAGGTTCTTGAGACCAGAAGAACTAGATGGTGCACAACTACCAATGCCAACTATTCAGAAAAGGATCAAATATGGAGATCCTGGATAGAGTGGGAGGGAAAACATGGAACAAAATCCAAAAACTCAATAATGAGCAGAATTACTGGTTGGATGGAGTCTGGGGAGACCCCCAATACTATCGCCCAGGGATGCATTCTGGGCCTGGAATAAAACTCACACTCAGGGGCTGGGTCTCAGCCCAATAATAGACAAATGTACACGCAGACCATTCAACCCAAGGTGACACACCCACATACTCTATGGAAATGCATCCCTTGGAGCAATTGACCATGGGGCACCAGAGAGGCAACATTCTCAAGGAGGAAATGTAGGACACAGGAGAGTGCATAACTATGAGGGGCATGGAGGGGAAGGGGGATTACTGGGCAGGGAGGGGAGAAGACTGGGTTAGGGTTGGGGATGGAAAATGGGGAGTGAAACTAAATATACACATAATGTTGAATGTAAAACTAACTCTACTCTGTAAAAATAAAAGAAGATAAATAAATAAAAGCAACATAAAACAAATCTTGGCCTGTCCTCAACGTATGAGATTTCTAAAATAAATAAATAATAAATAAAATTAATTATCCCGAGCTCTGGTAGCATAATGCCTAAAGCACTTGACTGCTACCAGAAGGCTGGAGGTTCAGACCCACCAGCCACTCCTCGGAAGGAAGATGGGGCAATCTACTTCTGTAGTGATACTGCCTCGGAAACCCAAGGAGGGGTCGCTATGAGTCAGGTCCGACTCGACAGCACATAACAACAACAACAACAACAACAACAACAACAACAATCTATAGATATGCAATGCTCTACTCTCTTTTATCAACACACTTTCTTTAAAGGCATAATGAAGAAAAATTGCAGAGACCTTGCTCATATTTATCCAGAGCCATAGAAATTAGTTGTGTTACAGGACTGAGAGTATTAGCTATTGCAGCAGATGTCAGAAAGGACATTATATTGAAGCTAATGGTCACCACATACCTGAAGGAAGACCTCCTATAGTAAAGTAATAGCTATTCATAAGCTAAATCTTTAAGATATCATTTAATTTGAGAAATGGGAGAAATTAAATTATTCTTAGAATGGCAATGGGAATCCCATTGCAGGTAATAGAATTAAATATTGATTTAATTCAGGCTGAGTGCAGACTGAGTTACACCATGTCCTGAAATGTAATCAAAGAGCACAGGCTCTCAGTATTTATTTACTCCTGTAACTACAAAACATGAACCCTCCTTTCTATTGCTATATGATGCCAGTAGCGAGGGCATAATATTTGAAGGAAATGTTTTATAGGATACATAGTAAAAAGGAACTATGGCTGAGTAGAAGAGAAGGAATAACTCCGTATGAGTGTCTAAAGATATGAGGATTGGTTGCAATTCCAAAATATATCTTTTGTAACTTAGGCTTGGGAAAGAGAGAGTGTATTGTTCAAGTTACATACTTCAATGCTGATTAACAATCCTCTGTAAATCCTTGATCTCCTCATCAATAAGTCAGAATCAACTCAACAAAAGTGTATTTTATATATATATAGATTAAAAAAATGTTGTTATCGAGTCAATTTTGATTCAGAATAACCCCATGTGTGTTAGAACAGAACTGTGCTCCCTAGGGCTTTCAACAGCTGATATTTTGGAAGTGGCTCAACAAGGCTTTCTTTAGAAATACCACTGGGTGGCTTCTAAACTCCACTCCTTTGGTTAGTACCTGAGCATGTTAACTGTTTGTGAGACCCAAGGACTCCACCTAAGCAGTAGGGATAATAATATCTATTTATTTGAGAACTTATGATCATGGAGGAAATGAGATCATACATGCAACTAGTAAACATGACTTTCATTTTCTACTATTATATAAGTAAAGATGGGTGTGGGAATTTATCAAATATGCAGCCATATTCTAGTGTGCTAAAAGAAAGTATCCTGAGTGCAGTTATGCCACCTAGTTCTATGGATTGTGAGGTGCAATGTATGCTCATACAGCCTCTCTTCAATTATCAACTGTGTTATTGTCTGACAATAGTAAAAAATCTGCTCTATGACTATTTTTTTGCATTAACAACATATGTCTGGCAGTAACAAATGCTGAGGTGCAAGGTGAGGGTAATTATGATAAGTGAGGAAAGTGTGTAATGTAGTGATCTCAAATCACTTATGCATGATGCATGCAAAGTGTGACTTGAATGTTTATGCTAGCTGTGAATAACTTGAAACTAACAAACAACTTCTAATATTGTAATATACGTTGTTGCAAATTTCTATCTATCTATGGAAGACATTGTGGATAAACCTCTAAATATGAAATTCTGCCATTAAATGTCCTGATGCAATATGAACTGGACATTCTGAATAAAGCCCTAATTATGAACCTAAAACAGAAGTTACTCTGTTGAAATATGAACTGGACATTCCCAGAACATGAAAGACCAGAGGGACTAAATCACATAAAAGTCCCAAACGTTTGCACTTCCAACAAGAGTAAGGCAGAGGCAGAATCACTCTCCATTGATTGAAACCTCTAGGACATACTGAGACTCTGTCCTAAACTCTGGCTGTCACAATGAACTTCAGAATTCAGCTACAAGGTATCTCTGCCACAGACAAACCACTTGTCATAACTTTCCCCCAAGACCCCATGTTGAAGAAAATATCTGAAGACTGAAGCTTTGTACTCTAAATATTGAACTTTTAAACCCTATTTGGATTCTCCAAGTCAAAGTTAATGTTTTGAGGTCTTGTGTACTGAGCCATGACTACCTTGCAATAAATGTAATGACTTTATGCATGACAAACCTGAGGGGTTTCTACTTATTTTAAAATAGAATCCCCACAGGACAGGAGGGTTGAGAGAAGAAATACTATTGGGTGTTCATAGGGTTTCCTCTTAGTTACTCTGAGCAAAGTTATTAGGTGTTGCCCAACTTTTCTATCTTGAATATTCAAGTTATTCTATTTCAAGGAGATGGGGAAGTTAATGTCAGCCTTACAATTTTATGGCTTCATCATTATAAATCTGTCACTGTATTATATACATATCATGTCATATTAAAATAATAGAAACATGTCAAGAATTACTTCATTTAAGATTTTATCAAAATTATAAAGAGGCAACCAGAAGTATAGGCAGTAAGAATTCATGGTATTTCAATGAGGAAGGACACTATTATCCTTCTAGAATCTTGATAAATTAAATAACCAGGATTGTCTTCAGCACCCTTAGCCTAGTAGTTTCTCATCTTTTTCTAATCTTCTTCTTCTTTTTAATAATTCAGCCCATCCAATCATCTATCCACCTGCATATCCATGTTTCTTTTCTAATGTTCTTACCTTCTTCCCCAAATATTCTACCTTCAGAAAGCAGGATCTCCTGGTCAAACAAGAAAAAATGGATTTCAGGAAGATGCAAAGTGGGAATCCCAGTAGAAGAACAAAATGGATAGAAATGCAACTCCTCTGTATGAGTCTCTTAATTCTCTTCTCTCACAGTTTGTAGTTAGATGGGTCTACTGTGCTTCCTCTTTGGAATTCTCTGGAATGACCATGAAAGGGATGAGGAGAAAGGAGGCACAGATAAGGGTTTTGTAGTCTTGAGTGCTACTAAATCCATAGTCCATCCTCAATTCCACCTTTGGATTCCCCATATTGCAGTGAATTCTCTACTCAGAGGCTGCAAGTTTCTCTTAGCAGAAGAAGGATGCCCTAGAGGGGCAGATATTCATTCACACAAGTGAGTAGTTCTTTAGTAGCCAGGAAACTAGCTGAAAACAAAACAAAAAACAAACAACAACAACAACAAAAAAAAAAAAAACAGGAGACAAACATAACTTCCCCTTGCTATGTTCCCTTATGTGGAATTTTCCACCTGTCTTGGAATAATTCTTCTTAGGAATAAGTGATTCTAAAAGCACAGTTCAGTGCTGACAGGGGTAAATAAGGCAAAGTCACAACAAAAGCTGCTTTACTGAGGCACAAAAAATTGCCCTATATGCTTTGGAAATTTCAGTTTCTGACACATCTCACTATTGGTCTTCCTCAAAGGACTGATCCTTTTCCTGTAATAGTCTTGGTCCATCATTAGTCAGTCATGAGTTGGCAGATAAATTGTCTGACCATTAATTAATTTTTTTTTTAAAATTAATAATAATTCTTTATTATCATTTGTATCTAGTCCCTACTCAAAATATTATCAATTCCCTTAAAAACACCTTACAGAAGGCTAGTTTGCATAAATCAACATCCAAACTAGTATCCTACGTTTCCTTTGATTGTGAGGTACTGTGAATCTATCTTCATCCTTTCTGTCACTTGGCTTGTTGATGAAACCAGATCATTTATCCTGTGGAATGTTCCATTTTGTGGATTTGTCTGTGAGTTGCTTGTCGTGTGCTTTAATTTATTCCTTTATCTTCCGTAAAATGATTACTTTTTGATGTTAAAGTTGTCACAGATTTGGCCAGGGCTTGTGGTATCAGTCTGGTTTCCAAATCCTTTTAACGTGATCCCATTGCTTGTTGGAAGATTATTTTAATGTTGGTACAAGCTGTCCTAGAATTAGTTCCATGCACAACCAGGAGTCAGCCATTTCTTAGAAATATTATGATCGTCAAAGCTAATTTAAATTCCATTTTGTATCGTATTAAGATTGTTGCCTCAGCTTTCATTTGAGTTGGTTTATTTTTTGCCTGCTATATATTAAGTATGTATATTATTACATACCCACCTTTTATGTTAACTATGTTCCTCCACTGAGAGATATTTTTGTAAGCACTATGCTGTTTTTTTTTTCTTTTACATATTGGTGCAAGAAAATTGTCATAGCACACTTATGAAAATATTTGAGAGGAAGAAGGGAGCAGTTGGCAAATAGATGTAGAAATCCTGCATTATTTGAGTAAAAACATGATATACAATCATCCTCTGGTGGCATAGTAATGAAAACATTTGGCTGGTAACCAAAAGGTCAGCAATTCAAGCTCACTAGCCATTCCATGGAAGAAAGATGAGGCAGTCTGCTTCTGTAAAGATTTACATCCTTGGAAACTCTATAGGGAAATTCTTCCTCTGTCTGATAGGGTAACTACGAGTTGGAATTGACTCAATGGCAGTTTTTTGTTTATTTTTTAAAAATCTTCTATTCAGTACCTTTAGAGTAATAAGCACACAATTTGAAATAAGGTGGTATAAATAATACCAATATAACTGGTAGTGTAGTGCCTAAGGCACTAGACTGCTAACTAGAAGGTTGGGGGTTCAAACCCACAAGCCACTCCTCTGAAGGAAGAGGGGACAATCTACTTCCTTAGTGATACTGCCTCAGAAACCCAAGGAGGGGTCGCTATGAGTTGGGTCCGACTAGATGGCAAACAACAACAATAACATAGTAAATTTAAATAGGTTAAATAATCAGTCAAAAGACAAAAATTCTCAAAGAACTTTAAAAAAATCCAAATATAAGTTTACTGGAAGAAAAACTATTAAAGAGAATCCACATCTGATGATATAAACCTGTCTCTAATGCCTCAAAACATGAGGCTTAATCTTTTAGCTACCATTAGTACAGCACAATTAGTAACCAAACTGTGTCCTAAGTATTTGACATATTGATCTCATTTTATCTTTATCTCAACACTGAGAAGTAAGAACTCTTATTATTTACCTCATTTATAAATGAGGAAACAAACCCAGAGAAGTTAAGAAAGTTGTCTAAAAACATAAAGTTCTTAAGTTGTCTTTTAATTTTATGTCTTAACCAGTTTCTATTGAGTTAATTCCAATTCATTGTTACCCCAATTGCTGCAAAATTTAACTGTTCTGATAGCATTTTCAATGGCTGTGACTTTTTTTCCTCAACATATTTTGTTGTGTTTTTGATGAAAGTTTACACAGGAAATTAACTTTTCATTTAACAATTTCTATACATATTGCTCTTGAATATAGAGTAGCTAAAGTGGATTAAAAAAATAATAAAGTAACAGAGCTAAACAGAAGATTTCAAAGGGCAGCTTGAGAAGAAAAAGTAAAGTGTTAAAATGAAATGTTCAAAGACCTGGAGTTAGAAAAACAAAAGAGAAGAAAACATTTGGCAAAAGTGAAGAAAAAATTCAAGCCTCACATTGCAGTATTGAAGATTTCTATGGGCAGGAGCTCTGGTAGCATAGTGGCTAAGTCACTTGCCTGCTAACCAGACGGCTGGTGGTTCAAACCCACCAGCCACTCCTCGGAAGGAAGGTTGGGCAATCCTACTTCCGTAGTGATACTGCCTCAAAAACCCAAGGAGGGGTCGCTATGAGTCGGGGCCAACTCGACGGCACATAACAACAACAACAACAACAACAACATTGAACAACACAAGAAGCATCAAAAGAAGATGGAAGAGGAAGAGTTGGAACGTGTGATTATTTGTCTCCAGGAACAAATGCTTCCTTTACCATGAGACCAGAAGAATTGGAGAGTGCATAGGTACCATTAGTGAACATTTTGATCAATGATTCTATAGAAAAATCTCAATCAAAAGGTAAAAAATACCGAGAAGTTCAAATTCTCATAAACTCCAGACTTCTTGGTATTGTAAAGGTAGAGCCCCTAAAACTATTGCCCCCTGAGATAATCTTCAAACCTTAAAAAAAAAAAAAATCCCTGATTTTTTAAATCTGATGTCTTAAAATCAAACAATAACTTACCTTAAGTAGAAAAAAATCTGCCTTGATGATTATGCTTTTTTGAAAAATTATCTATATGGGATCAAATTGACAATGACAACTCAAAAGATTAAATAGGAAACTTAGAGTGCAGTGAGTTTATGTAAATGAGGGAGGAACAACTCAGAAAAAGAAGGTTGTACAACTTGAAGAATGTAATCAATGTCACTAAATGATATATATATATATAGTAACTGTTACATTGGAGTATATTTTGTTGTGTTTATACTCAACAACAAGTATAAAATAAATAAAATTTAGGGAGCAAAGAGTTGATGTGAATAGAGGAGTAACAACTCAAAAAGAAGGCTGAAAATAGTCACAGAAATCAAAGAATGTAATCAATGTCACTGAATCATACATGTAGAAATAGTTAAATTGCTGTATGTTTGCTGTGTATATTTTCAACAATAACAAGAAAATAAATAAAACTTAAAGAAAGGAAATGGAAGAAAAATAGAGTTACTGTACCAAAAAAAATTCAGTGTTTAAACATTTCAGGAAGTAGCATATGATCAATAGAGGATGGTATTAGAGGAAAAACTCCAAATCTCACTGAAGACATTGATGAAATAAAGCTCCAGGAATTGATGGAATACCCATTGAGATGTTTCAGCGAACAGATATAATGCTGTAAGTGCTCATTCATAAATGCCAAGGAATATGGAGGAAAGCTACCTGACCAACACACTAGAAAAGATACATATTAATGCCCATTCAAAGAAAAATGATCCAATAAAATGTGCAAACTATCAAACAATATCCTGAACATCACACATAAATCAAATTTTGCTGAAGATAAAAAAAAAAAAAAAAATGGTTACAGCCAGAATTGCCAGAAATTGAAGCTGGATTCAGAAGAGTCTGTGTAATGAAAGATATAATTGCTGGTTTCAGATGGATCATACCTGAAATCAGAAAGTAGCAGAAGAAGGTGTCCTGTGTTTCACTGACTATACAAAGGCATTCAACTGTGTGGATCTTAACAAATTACAGATAACATTACAAAGAATGGGAATTACAGAAGACTTATTGTACTTATGCAGAACCTGTACCAAGAGGCAGTTGTTCAAACACAACAAAGGGATACTTTGTGGTTTGAAATAAGAAAAGTTTTGCATCAGAGTTTGATCCTTTAACCATACTTGTATAACATGTATGAGGAGCCAAGAATCCAAGAAGCTGGACTGTATGAAGAGGACCAAAGCATCAGGATTGGAGGGAGACCCATTATCAACCTTCAGTATGGAGATAGCACAACCTTCCTTGCTGAAATTGAACAGGATTTGAAGTACTTACTGATAAAGATCAAAGACTACATACAGCCTTCAGTGTGGATTACACATTGACATAAAGAAAATAAATTCTTACCACTTGAGCAATAAGCAACATCATGATAAGCAGAGAAAAGATTGATTTGTCAATCTTCATTTTAATTGGATCTAATAATTGGATCCTTGGAAGTAGTAGTCAAGAAACCAAATGATGTACTTCACAGAGCAAATCAGCTGCAAAAGACCTCAGTGTTAAAAAGCAAAGATGTCACTTTGAGGATGAAGGTGCACCTGATCCAAGGGTCAATCACTTCATATGCATATTAAAGCTGACAATGCATAAGGAAGAACAAAGAATTGATGCCTTTGAATTGTGGGTACTTTTTATTTTTTATTTTTTAGATTTTTTTTTATTGTGATTTGGGTGAATATTTACAGAGCAAAGTCACTTTCCATACAGCAGTTCACACACACTTTGTCTCATGACACTGACCCCAGTTGACCTCAATGCAACAGCTCCCCTCCCACCTCCTCCCCACAGTTATCTCTTCCCAGTGTCCATCCCTGCATGGGCTCCAGCCCCCTGAGCTGTCTCCCTGTGCATAAGCAACCCTTCTTTCTCCCATGATTGTTCTCTCCAAGGAGTGTACCTACTTGAGGTAAATGTTCAACTCATATGCCTGTCTTGTTTGGGTGGAAACCACAGGTGTGGGTTCAATTCCAGACATGAAGGGCAGCTAGGGGCCATAGTCTCAGTGGTTCCACCAGGCTCTATCAGACCAGGTAACCTGGTCCCCCCCTTTTTTCCTCCTAATGATTTTGAGTTTTGTTCCATACTGTTCTCCCTCTCTATCAAGGATCTCCTACATAGATCCCCTTCCAAGTGGATGACAGTGGTAGTTGGGAATCATCTAGTTCTTCTGGTCTCAAAGTCATATGGGCTACAGATCAGATGGTGTACCAGTCTCTAGGACTAATCATTTCCATGAATTTTGGTTTTCTTTATTCTTCTTTGCTCTGGATGAGGAGAGACTCATCTTTGCATCTAGATGGCAGCTTGCTAGCTTTTAAGATCCCAGTTGCTACTCACCAAAGTAGGAGGTGGAACAATATTTTATATAGTATGTTATGCCAATTGACCTTGATGTCCCCTGCGACTATGATCCTAAGCCTGCAGGTTCAACTACTTGGTCTCTCTGGGTAGCTGGCTGTGACCAAGCTGTGACCACAACCTTGCCCCTTGTCAGCTCTACGATACACCTGGGAATTCTGATCATTCACATAAGCTTGTACAACCATTGTCTGCCAACCCTGTATATGTTCTTGGATACACTCCCCATTTCATAGACATACCTAATCATACAGCCTGTCCAACCATCTATCCACCCATATACCCATGTTTACCTTCATTGACAACACAGTACTATATGTGCAAAAGATTTCATATTTGATGTCTGTAACTCCCATGTACCTCTCTATGTCTTTTGAATCCTCAATGCTGTCATATTGGTCACTCACATTTGGTACATTGCCCGTCTCTTCACCCAAATCAATACTTATCTCTATGTATCTTCCCTTCCCTCCCCTCCCACCCCTGGGAACCAACAAAGAAAATGTCCTTCTATAGATAAACCTTTCCTTAACTTTTACAATAACGGATGAATACAATATTTGTCCTTTTGAGATTGACTTACTTCACTCAGCAAAATGTCCTCCAAGTTCATCCACATTATGCGGTGTTTTGCAGATTCTACATTATTCTTTAGCATTGCATAATATTTCATTGTGTGTATGTACCATAGTTTGTTTATCCATTCCTCAGTTGATGGACATCTAGGTTGTTTCCATTTTTGGCTATTGTAAATAGTGCTGCGACGAACATGGGTGTGCATATATCTGTTCTTGTCATGGCTCTCACTTCTTTAGGGTATATACCTAGTAATGG
>NW_006921591.1:22787196-22787947 GCF_000298275.1 Orycteropus afer afer
TCTTTTTCTAATTGTTGGAGATGTTGGTTGAAAGTGTTGATTTTGGTTCTTTCTTCTTTTTTGATGTGTGCATTGATTACTATAAATTGGCCTCTGATCACTGCTTTTGCTGTGTCTCATAGATTTTGTATGTTGTGTTTTGATTCTTGTTTGATTCAAGGAATTTTTGAATTTCTATTTTTATTTCTTGTCTTACCCAGTCTTTCTCTAGGGTGGCATTGTTCAGTTTCCATGTGTTTACTCTTTTTCTGTTGATCTTCTTATTGTTGATTTCTAATTTGATAGCATTATGATCTGTGAAGTTGCTTTGCAGTATTTCAATGTTTTTAAATTTATTAAGGCTTGCTTCATAGCCTAGCATATGATCTATCATGGAAAACGTTCCATGTGCCCTGTGGAAGAATATATATTGTGTTGCTGTTGAGTGAAGTGATCTGTAGATATCTATAAGCCCCAGTTGGTGGAATGTATTATTTAGCTCTTCTGCATCTTTATTGAGTTTCTTTCAAGTTGCTCTATCTTTCAAAGAAAGTGATGTATTAAAGTCTCCCACTATGACTGTGGAGTCATCTCTTTGGCTTTTCAACTCTTTTAAAGTCTGATTTATGTATTTTGGGGCTCTTTCATTGTGTCCATAGATATTTAGCATGCTTATATCTTCATGATCAATTTATCCTTTATTCATTATACAATGTCCTTCTTTGTCTCGTATGGTGGTTTTTGTCTTAAAGTCAATTTGATCAGAAATTAA
>NW_006921591.1:22789381-22817981 GCF_000298275.1 Orycteropus afer afer
TTTTTCATTTATTTTGTCATTTTGTTCTTGTATTTTCTTCCAAAATTCTTCTAAGGTTTTTTTCTGTGTTTTCTTTGGTCTCTCAATCCTTTGAAGATACCTAAACATAATTCTTTTGAATTCCTTATCAGGGAGTTCCAATGCTGCTTCTTCTTCAGGGATGTTTTCTGGGTCAGTAACCTATTGTCTTATTTCTACCACTTTATCTTGCTTCATTGTGTGGACTGTGATGGTCTGTTTTCTCTGAGGCATTGTGGTTTTGTATTAAGATCTCTGTTAATTCTTTGTGAAGAGCAGCCAAGGGTGATTCAGACTCTTCTTGGTGTTTTTTTATCATTGGCCCACTGGTGGAGAAGGAGGTGCTGGCTCTTGCTCAGTAAGTGAAATTTCAGAAGGTGTGGGTGTACTTGTATCTGATGGGGACTATTTTTGTCTCTCACTCAGTTAGGCAAAAATTATAATTGTATAACCATTGAAAAAACTAAAAGCACCTGGATAAAAAAATACACCCTGAAATCACACAGGAACAGTAACCCAGAAAAAAGAAACAGTGGAGAAAAGAAAAAGAAAATGGTAAATATGCAATATCTGGGGATATGTCACTAAAAGAAAAATGGTAGAGAAGGAGAATAATTAAGAAAGAAAAAAAAAACTAGGAAACAGAAAAAAAAAAAAAGCAAAAACAAAACAAAAAAAACCAACAAGTAACAGGGTTAATCATGAGAGAAGAAGAAAAAAAAAAAGAATGTATAAACTGAGACCTTTTCAGTTGTGTAGTGCCAGTCTGGAGAGTTTTTGGGGTTACTGGAAAGCAGAACCTCTTCTTAAGCCCTTGGAATCTGGTAGAGCATTGTCTCTTTAGGTTGTGTCTAGGTGCTGGTTATGTGTTGATTTGTTTTGTCTTGCTTTTATGGTTTAATATTTTGAAAAGGTGAAGCTGGTGTGTTTTATCTTAATATTGACTCAGGTGTGTTGGGTCGCTCTGCTATTTCCTTTTGATGGTATCACTATGTGTAGTGTGGATATGTGTTTCTGTTTTTCATACAGAGGGTTTAAATTTCAAAGCATGAATTTTTATGGTAATTGGCTGAATATGGTTTCTTCTATTGAATGAGTGAAGTTATTGGCAGAGAAGTTGGGAGCAGAAGAAGGAAAGCTTGGTGTTGCTAGGGTCGGTTTCTAGAGCTTTGAGTTGGGTATTATTGATGACGTACTTATTTGCAAGACCATGGCTCAACCTCAGGAAAAATTCCTCTTGTTATAGGGTCATAAATTTCCGCCAATTTCAGGCACACTCAAAGACCCCGCCTCCATGGCCCCACAGTGCCAAAGCACGGCTCCAAGGCAAAATTTGCGGGACCAGGCTTAGCTGCAGTTTCTTTGTTCTTCATGCCCCACCTGCCTGCGATGCTGATGCAATCCAGCCAGACTGCCTATGGCCAGCTCTGAAGTTTGTCTGTGATACCGTCCACCTGCAGCACCAAAGATGTACACAATTTCAGGTGTGTTGGACTTGGGGGAGTACCTGAACAGGCTCTTACTTATGACGTATTTATTTGGTGGACCACAGCTCAAACTCAGGAAAAATTCCTATTCTTAGAGGGTCACAAATTTCCACCAATTTCATGCACACTCAAAGCCCCCACCTCTGTGGCCCCACAATGCCAAAGCATGGCTCCAGGGCAAAATTTGTGGGATTGCGCTCAGCTGTGGTTTTTCTGCTCTCTGTGCACTGTCTGCCCTCGGTGGTAATGCAATCCTGCCTGACCAGCAATGGTCAGCTCTGGAGTTTGTCTGTTATACCGCCCACCTGTGGCACCAAAGATGCACACAATTTTAGCTGTGGTGGAGTCAGAGAAATACCTGCCAGTGATCTGAAGTCCCGATAACTGTGGCAAAAAAAAAGCACAGTGTCTCCCAGTCTGACCCAGGCCTGCTCTGTAATTTGCTGGGAGGGGAGGGATGTAACCTTTCTGGTGCACCAGTGAGATCTCCATCTGAGTCTCAGCTATGGTGTCTGTGTCTGGCTGCACCCTCACCACCCAAATTACTGACAAAATCAGCCACTGGAGACAGGTCTCTGCCACTGCCTGCTGGAATATTGTACTGGTCATTGGTAAGCAGCTATAAGTGATCTCGTTCTTGGCTCTGGGATCTCAGGTGACCGCCTCTGCCCAGCAGACAGTGACTGCCCCAGAAAGTTTTCAATGATCTCTCTCGGGTGCCTGATAGTCTTCCAGCAGTACCTCTTTCCTAAAAAATCTCCCTGTGCCTCTCCTCCAATTCTGTTCTTATGTGCTGGTTGCAACCTGATTCAGTGAGCTGTTCAGAGTGCCAAAACTCTCAATTCAAACTGTTATACCTACTTCTTAAAGTTCTTAGATGTCAGAGGGTAAAATAAACTCAGTGCTCACTGGCGAGACTCCATTTTGAATCTGAATTGTGGTATTTTCAAAAAGTATTGCTGAGTGAAAATATCTGTCTTGGAAGAAGTATAGCCAGAATGGTTCTTAAAAGCCATGATGGTGGGATGTTGTCTCTTGTATTTTGGACATGTGATCAAGAGGGACCAGTAACTGGAGAAAGGCATCATGCTTGATAAAGTAAAGGGTCAGTGAAAAAGAAAAGCCAAATTGAGATGGATGGACACAGTGGTTGCAAGAATTGGCTCAGATATAACAAAGATTGTGAGGATGGAGCAAGACAAGCAGTGTTTCATTGTGTTGTACATACAGTTACTATGAGACAGAACCAACTCAATGTCACCTAACAACAACAACAACATTGATGCAAATATATTTAAAAGTTACTGAAATTTCCAAATTCATTGAAATTAATATATCCAAAAACTGAAACCAAAAGAAATAGAAAATCTGAATGATCCAATATCTGCTTAATTAATTGAATCCATAATTTCCATTCTGGATGACTTCACCCATAATAGTTCTTTCTTTACTTTTTTTTTTTTTTTTTAATAATAAATAACACTAAACTTCCATAACTTCTCCAGAGAAATGGAAAATTGAGACACTTCCCAACTCTTTTTATGAGGTCAGTATCAATTTATTTTAAAATTTTTTAAAGGACATGATAAGGAAGGAATTCTGCAGCCCAATTTTTTCTTGAATATAAGTGCAAAACTCCTTACCAAAATAAAAGCATTTTATCTAGTTATATAATATGTCAATGTACCGTATCTGAGTTGATTTATTGAAAGACTGAAAAACTAGCATAGCATTTTTATATCAATCAATATAATTCACCACATTAACAAAATAAAGAGAAAAACAATGTGACTATCTCAATAATTATAGAACAACAACAATGTAATAAAGTCAACAGTTTTCACCAAAAAAAAAAAAAAAAACCTCCCAGAAAACCAGGAAGACAATATTCCTTTATTCCATTAGATTGCATTTTCAAAAATTCTTCAGTAAATGTCATATTTAGTAGTAAAATATTAAAACATTTCCCCTGAAAGTCAGGAAATAATAGGAAATTCACCATCATTTTTATTCAACTGTTTACTAGTCAGTGTAATAGGATAAAGTGAATAAATAATAGGTATAATATTTGGAAAATAAAGAATAAGGCTTCCATTATTCACATATGATATGACTTTACAGGAAGAATATGCAGAATAATTTAGTGGTGAATGATAAAATGTTTTAAGCACATTTAGAATATTTACTAGATTTAAGGATTGCATATGAAAGAGAAACACATAGATTGTATATATACCAGTAATAAACTAACAAATAATGAACTTCTTAAAATAATGACAGTCACTATTTTTGCCAAGTAATTTTTACTTCCTTTGTCCCCAGAGGCAGGAAAGGGAGGGGAATGCCGGGGAAGGCAAAAGACTGCAGGATCCAGGTAAGGGGAAGGAGACAGGACCAACCCCAGAGGCAGGAAAGGGAGGGAATGCTGGGGATGACAAAGTGGCAGAATCCTGATAAGATACAGGTAAGGGGAGCGCAGAGAGGTTTTGAACAGCTAAAGGAGATGAACTTGTCTGTCAGTTTGCAATACTATGGTGGCTTGTGCATTGCTGTGAGGCTTGAGGCTGTGCCACCAGTGTTTCAAACCCCAGCAGGGCTGCACATGGTGCACAGGTTTCAATGCACCTTACAGACTGAGAGAGACTAGGAGGAAAGAAAAGTCATCCATTTCTCAAAGAATTGGCCAGGAAAAACCTTATGAATAACAGAGAAACACTGTCTGATACACAACTGGGCAACTTTATTAATAGCCTGGAAACATTGCCTGAAACAGTGCAGGAGGACAAGCCCATTAGGTCAGAAGGCACTCAAAATACTACTGGGAAAAAGCTGCCTCATCAGAGTAGAACCAACCTTAATTATATGGATAAAGTAAAGCTTTCGGAACCTCCATTTGCTGATGTGGCACAACACAAATTGCAGAGAAACAGCTGCAAACATCCATTAATAATTGGAACATAAAATGTATGAAGTATGAATCTGAGACAATTGGAGGTGGTCAAAAATGAAATGAAATGCATAAAGATTGATATCCTAAGCATTAGTGAGCTGAAATGGACTGGTTTTGGCCATTTTGAATCAGACAGCCATGTGATCTATGCCAGAAATGACAATCTGAAGAGAAATGGTGTGGCATTCATCATCACAAAGGATGTTTTAAGATCTGTCCTGAAGTACAATGCTGTCAGTGATAGGATAATATCCATATGTCTATAAGGAACGGCAGTTACTACAACTATTATTCAAATGTATGCACCAATAACCAAAGCCAAAGATGAGGATATTGAATATTTTATTAACGTCTGCAGTCTGAAATTGACTAAAAGTGCAATCAAGATGTGTTAATTATTACTGGTGATTAGAATCCAAAATTTGATACAAAGAAGAATCACTGCTACCTGGAAAATTTGGCATTGGTGACAGAAATAACACTGGAGATAGCATGACAGAATTTTGCAAGACCAATGACTTTTTCACTGCAAATACCTTTTTTCAACAACACAAATGGTGGCCATACAGATGGAGTACACAGAATTCAGACTGACTACATCTGTGGCAAGAGGCAATGGAAAAGCTCAGTATCTTCAGCCAAAACCAGGCCAGGAGCTGATAGTGGAACAGATCATCAACTGCTCATATGCAAGTTCAATTTGAAGTTGAAGACAATTAAAACAAATCCATGGAAGCCATAATATGACCTTGAATGTATGCTTCCTGAATTTAGAGACCATCTGAAGAATAGATTTGATTCATTCAACACCAATGACAGAAAACCAGAATAATTGTGGGCTGACATCAAGAATATCATCCATGAAGAAAAGAAGAGGTCATTAAAAAGATGAGAAAAGAAGAGAAAAACAGAGTGGATGTTAGAAGGGACTCTGAAAGTTGCCCTAGCAGAGAATAGCTAATGCAAATGGAAGAAATAGCAAGATAAAAGAGATGAATAGAAGATTTCAAAGAGCAGCTTTAGCAGACAAAGCCAATTACTATAAGGAAATGTGCAAAGACCTGGAGATAGTAAACCAAAAGAGAAGAACACAATCAGCATTTCTCAAATGGAAAGAACTGAGGAAAAATTTTAAGCTTCAAGTTGGAATATTGAAAGATTCTATGGGCAAACTATTGAATGATACAGGAAGCATCAAAAGAAGATGGAGGGAATACACAGAATCACTGTACCAAAAAGAACTCATCAATCTTCCTCCATTTCAGGAGGTGGCATATGTTCAAGAATCAATGGTATTGAAGGAAGAAATCAAAGCTGAGCTGAAGGAATTGACAAAGAATGGGCCTCCAGGAATTGACAGACTACCCATTGAGATGTTTCAACAAATGGATACCCTACTGGATATACTAACTCAGTGATGCCATGATATTTAGAAAACAACAACTTGGCCAACTGATGGAAGAGATCCATATTTATACTCATTCCAAAGAAAGGTGATCCCACAGAATATAGAAATTGTAGAACAATATCATTAATATTGCATTAAAGTAAAATCTTACTGAAGATAATTCAAAAATGGTTGCAGCAGTATATGGACAGAGAACTTCCAGAAGTGTGGGCTGGATTTGGAAGAGGACATGGAACAAGGAATATCATCGTTGATGTCAGATGGATCTTGGCTCAAAGCAAAGAATACGAATACCACAAAGATGTTAACTTGTGCTTCATTGACTATGCAAAAGTATGTCATTGTGTGTATCATAACAAATTGTGGATAACATTGAGAAGAATGGGAATTCCAGAACACTTAATTGCCCTCATGAGCACTTTGAACATAGACCAAGAGGCTGTCATCCGAACAGAACAAGGGGACACTGCATGGTATAAAATCAAGAAGGGAGTGGATCAGGGTGATATCTTTCACCATACTTATTCAATCTTATGATGAGCAAATAATCTGAGAAGCTGAACTGTATGAAGGAGAATGTGGCACCCAGTTTGAAGGAAGAATCATGAATAACCCGTGATACACTGATGAAGCAACTTTGCTTGCTGAAAGTGAGGATGACTTGAAGCACATACTGATGAAGATTGAAGAATATAGTCTGCAGTATGGATTACATCTCAGTATAAAGAAAACAAAAATCCTCACAACTGAACAAATAAGCAGCATCATGATAATTGGAGAAAAGATTGAAGTTGTCAAACACTTCACATTGCTTGATTGTACAATCGATACCAATGGAAGCAGCAGTCAAGAAAATCCAGCCTTCCTGTTAGTAGTCAAATGCCTCAGGCAGTACACCACCAGAGCTCCCCAGATGACCTATGTTGTTTTTGTTATATGCCATTGAGTCAGACCCAACTCATAGTGACCCCTCCTTGGGTTTCTGAGGCAGTATCACTATGGAAGTAGATTGCCCCATCTTCCTTTCGAGGAGTTGCTGGTGGGTTTGAACCGCCAGCCTTCTGGTTAACAGTCAAGTGCCTTAGGCACTCCATTACCAGAGCTCCCCAGATGACCTATAGCACTGGGCAAATCAGCTGCAAAGGGCCTCTTTCAAGTGATGAAGAGCAAAGATGTCTCCTTAAGGACTATGGTGCACCTGACACAAGCTATATTTTCAATCACCTTTTATGCATGTGAGAGCTGGATATGAATAAGGAAGACCAAAGAAAAATTGATGCTTTTAAGTTGCGGAGCTGGCAAAGAATGCTGAAAGTACCATGGACTCCTAAAAGAACTAAGAAATCTGTCCTGGAGGAAGTGCAGCTGGAAGGCTCCTTGGAGGCTAGAATGGCCAGACTTCATCTCACCTGCTTTGGTTATATTATCGGAATGGACCATTCCTTGGATAAGTATGTCATGCTTGGTAAGGTGGATGGTCAATTAAAGAGGGGAAGTCCTTCAATGAGATGGATTAACACATTGGCTGATACAATGGGCTCAAGTTTAGTAAGTTTAGTAAGGATTGTGGTACTGGCATGGGACCAGGCAGTGTTTCTTTCTCCTATGCATAGGATCACTATGAGTCAGGGGTGACTTAATTGCACCTACAACAACAACAACAATAGGGACAAATCTAAAAAAACATGGAATACATGTGTATCAATAAGCTATATGGCATTATTGAGTAAAATAAACTAATTTAAATAAATGAAAGAATAAACCATGCTCATGGATTGTGAGATCAAACAGTTAAAGAAGCTAACTGCCTAAATTTGTCTGTATATTGAAAGCAATCCTTATGAAAATCCTAAAAGTTTTTTTTTTTTTTTTTGTAAAGATGGAAACATCAAAATTCTCCTTTTCTATAACAGCAACAAAACTACAGCAAAAAATTTCAAATTTATCAGTACTTTAGAAATGAATTAAAGGCTTGCAATAACCTATGGAGTGAGTAAATACTTAGGAAAAGTAGTATCATCTCTGTAAGAGAAGTAAGCTGTGTGGTGTTTTAAAATACCCTATTTCTGTTTCTCACTCCACATCTCTGGAGAAACATTGAAAATAGCAGCCTTCATTCCCAGTACTAGAGTGGCAGAATGAATTGCATTAAAAAAAATTGTCATTGAATTATTTAACACTGGTTTGAATGGCTTTTATTATCACCAACTTGGAATTCTCCCATTGTTAAAGCCAGTAACTCTCAAGTCATATATAAAAAGCCAATGCCAAGATTATACTTAATGGAGAAAGGTTGAGCGTTTTCCCCTTGAAATTGGGAACAATACAAGGATACCCACTCTCATTCCTTCTATACAATATTTTATTAGAAGTCCTATCCAGAGAAATAAGATAAGTAAATATATATATATATATATATATATATATATATCCCACAAGAAAACATCTAGTCAATAGAGAAACTTATCAAAGATGCAGGATACAAGGTCAACCAAAAAATTCACTTGATTTTCTATACAAAAACATAAAGGGAAATTAGAAAACTACTTCCATAGTGATACTGCCTTGGAAACCTAAGGAGGGGTCGCTATGAGTTGGGTCCGACTTGATGGCAAACAACAACAACAACAACAACAACATTCCATTGACAATGGCATCTACAAGATAAAATACCCAGGAATAATTCTAACAAGGGGCATGGAGGACTTATACAATGAAAACTATGAAACATTGCTGAAAGATAATAAAGGCAATTCAAATAATTGGAAATATGTTCCATGTTCATAGATGGTAAGACTTGGTATTAGGATGTCAGTACTACCCAAAACAGATTCAATGTAATCCTGGTTAAAATTCCAGCAGTTTTCTTGAGGGGAACTCTGGTGACATAGTGCCTAAGGCAGTTAGTTGACTGCTAACAAAGAGGCTGGTGATTCAAACCCACCAGCCATTCCTTGGAGGGAAGATTGGACAATCTACTTCCCTAGAGATGCTGCCTTGGAAATCCAAAGAGGGTTCACTATGAGTCGAGACTGACTCGACAGCACTGAGGTTTATTATTATTATTATTACAGACACAGAAAAACCAAACCTCAACTTTATATGGAATGGCAAGAGGCTCCTAATAGCTAAAAAAAATTGAGAGACAACAAAGTAGGAAAACTCACACTTCCTGATTTTAAAATCTAAGTTGGAAACAAAGAAGAATCACAGGTAGTTGAAAAATGTGGCTAAGTGATAGAAATAACTCTAGATATCACATGATAGAATTTTGAAAGATCAACAACTTATTCATTGCAAATACTTTTTTTTTCTAACAACACAAACGGTGGCTATACATATGCACTTCACCAGATGTAGTACACAGGAATCAGATTGATTATATCTGTGGAAAGAGACAATGGAGAAGCTCAGTACCCTCAGCCAAAACAAGGCCAGGAGCTGACTGTGGAACACACCATCTGTTGCTAAGATGAAAGTTCAAGTTGAGGCTGAAAACAGTTAAAACAAGTCCATAAGAGCCAACTATGACCTTGATTATATCCCTCCTGAATTTAGAGACCACCTAAATAATAGATTTGATTCATTGAACACCAATGACCAAAAACCAGAGGAATTGAGGGATGATGTCAAGAACATCATCCATGAGGAAAGCAAAAGGTCATTAAAAAGACAGGAAAGGAAGAAAAAAAAAAAAAACGATATGGATATCAGAAGAGACTCTGAAACTTGCCCTTGAATGGAAAGTAGCTAGAGCAAATGGAAGAAAGGATGAGATAAAAAAGCTGAATAGATGATTTCAAAGAGCAGCTTGAGAAGACAAAGTCAATTATTATAATGAAATGTGCAAGGACCTGGAGTTAGAAAGCAAAAAGGGAAGGGCACACTTAGCTTTTCTCAAGCTGAAAGAACTGAAGAAAAAATTCAAGCCTGAAGTTGCAATATTGAAAGATTCTATATGCAAAATACTGAATGATGTGGGAAACACTGAAAGAAGATGGAAGGAATACACAGTTACTGTACCAAAAAGAATTGGTCAATGTTCATCCATTTCAGGAGGTGGCATGTGATCAAGAGTCGATGGTACTGAAGGAAGAAGTTGAAGCTGCACTGCAGGAATTGGCAAAGAACAAGCCTCTGGGAATTGGCGGAATACCCATTGAGATGTTTCAACAAATGGATGAGGTGCTAGAGGCACTCACTTGTCTTTACCAAGAAATGTGGAAGACAGCTACCTGGCCAACAGAACAGAAAAGATCCTTATTTGTACCCATTCCAAAGAAAGGTGATGCCACACAATATGTAAATTATTGAAAAATATAATTAATATCATATGCAAATAAACTCTGGCAGAAGATAATTAAAAAAACAGTTGCAGCAGTATATTGAAAGGGAACTTCCAGAAATGCAAGCTGGATTCAGAAGAGGATGTGGAATGAGGAATATCATTGCTGATGTCAGATGGATCTTGGCTGAAAGCAAAGAATTCCAGAAAGATGTTTCCTTGTGTTTTATTGACTGTGCAAAGGCATTTGATTGTGTGGATCATGACAAATTATGGATAACATTGAGAAGAATAGGAATTCCAGAACACTTGATTGTGCTCATGAGGAAACTGTACATTGACCAGGAGGCTGCCATTTGAACAGAACAAGGGAATACTGCATGGCTGAAAATCAAGAAGGGAATGCACCAGGATTGTATCCTTTCACATACTTATTCAATTTGTAGTTTGAGCAAATAATCTGAGAACCTGGGCTATATAAAGAAGAATGTGACATCAGGATTAGAGGGAGACTCATTAACAACCTGCAATATGCAGAAAGCACAACTTTGCTTGTTGAAACTGAGCATGACTTGAAGCACTTATTGATGAAGATTAAAGACTACAGTCTGCAGTATGGATTACATCTCAACAGAAGACAATACAATTTTCACAACTGGACCAATTAGCAGCTATCATAATAAATGGAGAAAAGATTGAAGTTGTTAAAGATTTCATATTACTTGGTTCCACCATCAACACCCATGGAAGCAGCAGTCAACACATCAGACAATATATTGCACTGGGCAAATCTACTGCAAAAGACCTCTTTAAAGTGTTGAAGAGTAAAGATATCTCCTTGAAGACTAAGGTGTGCCTAAACCAAGGCAGAGTATGTTCAATCTCCTCATATGCGTGTGAGAGCTGGGCAATGGATAAGGAAGATCAAAAAAGAGATGATGCTTTTGAGTTGTGGTGCTGAAGAAGAATCCTGAAAGTATCATTGACTGCCAAAAGAATTAATAAATCTGCCCTGGAAGATGTGTAACTGGAATCCTCCTTGGCAGCGAGAATGGTCAGACTTCATCTGACCTACTTTGGTCAGAAGGAACCATTCCTTGGAGAAGGATATCATGCTTGGTAAAGTGGTGGGTCAACCAAAAAGAGGAAAGCCCTCAATGAGATGGATTGACACAGTGACCGCAACTTAGGTAGAGTAAAGATTGTGAGGCTGGCACAGGACCGGGCAGTGTTTTGTTCTGTTTGACACAAGATCGCTATGAGTCAGGGCTGACTCGATAGCACCTAACAATAACAACAACAGCATGCAACGACAGTAATCAAAACAGGCTGATACTGTCATAACAATAAACACATGGATCAATGGAATAGAATTTAGAGTCCACAAATAAACCCAAACATCTGTATTCAATTGATTTTTGACAAGGGTACTAGTCTACTCAATGGGGAAAGACGAGTCTTTATTCAATAAACATTGCTGGAAAAATTGGATTTCCACAGGCAGGAAAAGGAAAAAGATCAATGACTTATAGCACACAAGAAAACAAATTCAAAATGGTGTAAGGACCTAAATGTGCAAACTAAAAGAATAACATTCTTAGAAAAATAAGCAGAAGCAATGCTGTCGAGCCTTATTTTCAACAATGGATTATCTAATATAATAACAAAAGCAGAAACAGCAAAAGACACAATAAATAAATGAGACCTCATAAAAATTAAAACTCTTTTTTTAAATCAAAAGATTTACAAAAAAAAAAAAAACTGTGAAAAGATAACCTACTGATTGGAAGAATATCTTCAGAAACTGTATATTGATCAAGAGTCTAATAACAAAAAATATATATAATTTTGATAATTTAACAACAAAAATACAAGTCATCCAATCATAAAATAGGCAAAAGACTTGAATAAATATTTCATCAAAGAGGACTTTTGAATGACCACTCAACACAGCATCATTAGCCATCAGAGAAATGCAAATTGTACTCATGAGATACTATTATACTCCCAATAGGATGGCTAAATAAGTTAGAAAAGAAGACAATAAAAAATACTGATAAAGGTCTGGGAGGATTGGGACATTTATCCAGTGCTGATGAGAATTGAAAATAATACATACATTGTTGGAAATACTATGGCAGTTCCCCCCCAAAAAAAATGAAAAAGAAAACTACAATATGATGCAGCAATTCCACTTCTAGGTATATAACCAAAAGATTGAAAACAGAGACACACAAAGAGGCTTTTACACCAATGTTCATTGAAGCACTATTCACAATAGCTAAAAGGTGGAAACAACTTAACAGTATATCAATAGATGAATGGATAAACTAAATGTGACACACACATTGAATGAAACAGCACTCAGCCAATAGGAGAAATGAAACTTTTATACATGCTGCAGTATGGATGTAGTTTGAAGACGTCTTGCTGGGGAAAATAGTTGATTGCAGAGGGACAAATATTATATGACCTCATTTATGTAATAAGGCAAAAAAAAAAAAAAAAGGCAAATTAATAGAGACCAAAATTTATTAGTGGCTACCAGGGACAGGAAAGAGGGAGGAATCTGGATTTAATGGTAAAGTAAAAATCACATTGATTAAGGGAGGACTGCACAACCAATTATTGTAGCTGCTGCCAATAAGTTTTCCACCTGTAAAAAGTTGAATTGACAAAGGTTGTGTAATAGATATATTTAAAAAAATGACAAAAAAGCAGAGTAGCTGTTGAGGCTGCTTATGTACAGCCAAACACTTCACGGGATTTTGTTCCTTGGCTTGGAGGTTTAGATCTTGATTTCATAGAACAGCCCCCAAAATTGGCTTAGTAATGTGCTTTATAACTAAAACAAAAGCATTTGATTGTGTGGATCATAAGAAATTGTGGATAACATTGAGAAGAATGGGAATTCCAGAACACTTAATTGTACTCATGAGGAACCTGTACATAGAGCAGGAGGCTGTCATCCTAACAGAACAAGGGAACACCACATGATTTAAAATCAAGAAGAGAGTGTGTCAGGGTTGCATCCTTTCACCGTTTTATTCAACATGTATGTTGAGAGAATAATCTGAGAAGAAGCTGGACTATATGAAGAAGAACATGGCATCAGGATTGACAGAAAAATTATTAACATCCTGTGATATGCTGTTGACACAAAACCTTGCTTGCTGAAAGTGAGGATGACTTGAAGCATTCACTGATGAACATTGAAGAATACAGTCTGCAGTATAGATTACATCTCAACATAAAGAAAACAAAAATTCTTACAACTGCACCTATAAGCAGCATCATGATAAATGGAGAAAAGATTGAAGTTGTCAAAGACTTCACATTGCTTGGTTCTACAATTGACACCAATGGAATCAGCAGTCAGGACATCAAACTACATATGTTGTTGTTGTTATGTGCCATTGAGTTGGACTCGTAGCAACCCCTCCTTGGGTTTTCAAGGCAGTATCACTATGGAAGTAGTTGGGCCCGACTCATAGCAACCCCTCCTTGGGTTTCTGAGGCAGTATCACTACAGAAGTAGATTGCCCAAACTTCCTTCTAAGGAGTGGCTGATAGATTTGAACCACCAGGCTTCTGGTTAGCAGTCAAGTGCCTTAGGCACTACTCTACCAGAGCTCCCAGGCAAATCGGTTGCAAAAGAACTCTCTCAAGTACTGAAGAGCAAAGATATCTCCTTGAGGACTAAGATGCACCTGACACAAGCTATGGTATTTTCAATCACCTCATATGCATGTGACAGCTGGACAATGAATAAGGAAGAGCAAAGAAGAGTTGATGTTTTTGAGCTGTGGTGTTGGTGAAGAATGATGAAAGTACTGTGGACTGCTAAAAGAACTAACAGGTCTGTCCTGGAGGAAGTGAAGCTGGAGTGCTCATTGTAAGTGAGAATGGCCAGACTTCATCTCACATACTTTGGTCATGTTGTCAGAAGTGACCATTAACTTTAGAAGGAGGTCATGCTCGGCAAGGTGGAGGGTTGACAAAAAAGATGAATTGCCATGATGATAACAGCAATGGGCTCAAGTATAGCAAGAATCATGGAGCTGGGGAAGGACTGGGCAGTGTTTCGTTCTGCTGTGCATAAGGTCATTATGAGTTGGAGATGACTCGATGGCATGTAACAACAGCAACAACAACTTGTTTTATGCATCTCTTCTACCTCCTCCTACATTCTACAGTATCTTGGGTCTTAAAAGCTTGCAAGAATTTATCCAAAGCGCAACAATTTTTCTCTATTTGCCTGGAACAACAAAAGAAAAGGAGATTCAGAAATAGGGGAAACATATTAAATGTGTGGCTAATTCCCTCCATGAAGAACTACTTCTTTGTTATGAGACCAAAGAAGTGGATGTTGCCTGGCTACTATTACTGAAGATTTTGATAAAAAAAAATTCTGTAGAATAATCCTGATTAAAAGGGGAAAATGTAGAACAGAATTTTAAATTCTCATGGACTCTAAAATTTCTGGAGTCATGGAGGGTTGAAGAACTGTAACTATTGACTGAGATTATCTTTAAACCTTAAAACAAAAATATCCCCTGAAATCATCACAAAACCAAACAATAGTTTAGCTTAAATAGTAAAAAAAAAAAAAAAAAGTCTGTCTTGAACTTTTTCTCTTTTAAGGGCTATATATATGGGATCAAATTAACAATAGCATCTTGAAAGGTTAGGTAGGAATCTTAGGCACAGTGAGTTTATGTTAATCTGGGAGGAACAATTCATAAAAGAAAATGAGGATGGTTGCACAACTGAAAGATTAAAATAAAATTCACTAAGCAGTACATGTAAAAACTCTTAAATTTGTATATATTTTACCTGTATGAATATTCTCAAAAACAACAACATAAATAAATAAAATTGAGAGGGGGGAAAAATAAATAAATAAAAACTTTTCCCTGAGGGAACTTAAGGACAAAGATTTTAAATTAGCCATTTTAAATATGTACAAATAGCTACGTAAAATCATGTCTAAAAATTAAAAAAAAAGTTAACACTGTGTCCCAAAAGAAAAACATGAATGAAGAAATATAAATTAGTTTTAAAAAGTAAATACAAATTTTAGAATGGAAAAGAAAAGGGATGAATGATAATAAACAGATGTTCAGACACTCTTGGACATCATCAATATATGCATAATGGGAGTCTCCAAAGTAAATGAGAAGGAGAGAGAATATTTGAAGACATAATGGCTAAAAACTTCCCAAATATTAATTTTGTTGTTGTTATGTGCCGAAGAGTTGGCCCCAAATCATAGTGACCCCTCCTTGGGTTTCCAAGGCAGTATCACTAAGGAAGTAGATTGCCCCCTCTTTCTTCAGAGGAGTGGCTGGTGGGTTTGAACTGCCAGCCTTCTGGTTAGCAGTCAAGTGACTTAGGCACTATGCTAAAAAGCACAATAAACTGAAAGGAAAAACTTAAAGAGAGCCCTACCTATTCATAGCATAATCAAATTGTGAAAAGCTAAAGACAAATAGAAAAACTTGAAAGTTAAAGGAAGAAGTGACTCATTCCATACAAGGAAAACTCAATGAGATTAACTACTGATATTTCATCAGAAACTTTTGTAGTCAGAAGGTAGTAGAACAACATATTCAAAGTGCTGAAAGCAAACCTGTCAACTAAGAGTTCTATATCTAACACAACTATCTTTTAAATTTGTCTTGGAAGAAGTACAACCAGAACGCTCCTTAGAAGTTTGTTTGGTGAGATTTCATCTCATGCCCTTTGAACATGCTATTAGTCCCTGTAGAAAGACATCATGCTTGGTAAAGGAGAGGGTCTGTGAAAAAGAGGATTGACACAGTGGCTAACACAATTAGCTTAAACATAGCAACAATTGTGATGATGGTACAGGACTGGGCAGTATTTCATTCTGTTATACAGAGGGTTGCTATGAGTCAGAACAAACTCAATGGCACCTAACAATAACAACAACAACAGTAATGTTTTGATGTGCATCACAAAGGAGCACTCAGTTGTTATTACAAACCAATATATGTACCATGATTTTGTAATATAATAGGTTTCACAAGGGCTGGTTTTAAATATGGGTTGTACATAAATTCTTGATTTTAAGTTGAATATTCACAACCAAGGGACTGCCTGTATATCCACACAATGAAATATTATTTAGACATATAGAAGAAGGACATCCTGATTTATGCTTCAATAGGGATAAACCTTGAAGACATTATATATGTGATAGAAGCCAGAGACAAAAGACAACTTATTCCATTTATATAAAATATCCAGAATAAGCAAATCTGTAGAGACAGAAAATAGATTATTGTTTTCTTGGGGATGGGCTGACACAGGAATTAATAATGTCTTCTTACAATAGGTAAAGGGTTTTGGAGTGTTTGCAATGCTCTTGAATTAAATAATGGTGATGGTTGCATGACATTGTGAATATATTCAAAACCCCTGAATTTTACATTTTAAAAAATTATATTTTATGTGAAATATAACTTAATAAAATACGCAAAATATTTCACATACTGGGTCATATAGTTCTCTGATGTAGGCACAGGTGTTTTACACACACTACTCTGTTTATCATTGTAACAATCCTATGAAGTGATTATTATCTTTTTCAATTTTACTTATGGGAAAACTAATGAAGAAAAATATTAGATGTTAAGAAACTGACCAAAATCATACAGATTAGCAAGTGGTGGAGTAACGACTAGATTTCAGCAGATGAATTCCATTCTATTAACAATAATGTAAGACCAGTTTGGAAAGGAACACTATAGGACACTTTAAATATGTATGCTATTAGATCCTAACAAGAATCTTCTGAGGTCATTACTTTAATTATTATTATTATACAAAATCTAAAAGATGAGGAAAGTGAAACTAAATAGGAGTATCTTGTCTAAAGGGGTTCTGGTGACACTGTGGTTAAGGCATTGGGCTGCTAACCAAAAGATCGGTGGTTTGAACCCACCAGCTGTTCAGGGGAGAAAGATGATGACAGTCTGCTTCCATAAAGAGTTTCGGCCTTGGAAATCCCATGGGGTTGCTATGAGTATATGAGTCGGAATTGACTCAATGGCAGTGAGTGGTTAACTTTGCCCAGGGTCATGCTGCTACTAAGATCCAGCCATAATTAGGTAATGAGCCCTAATAACACATACATGATGAATATACAAAAAATAATAATAATAATAATATATTATTTTTATATTTTGAATGTCCAAATTTTTCCCGCTTTCCCATATTTCAAACCTTATTGTATTGATATCCCTATCAATTTGCCTGACTCTGGAAGGACCATTCCTCTGCTAAATATATTTAAATTATCAAGCAGGGGGATTGTCTTCAAATGAAAGTGGTTTTGTAAACTGCTGATAAGGAGGCTGAATGCAGGAAATGAATTTTCATTATATCATTTAACTTAATCCAAGTCAGGAAGAAGGATAGTGGCAACATCTTCAGTGAGGAGCCAATCAATCACTCAAGTGAATTTTGTCAAAAGAAACTTCCTTTTAGTTTGCTCCTAGAAGGCTGGGCAATCAACTTCCGTAGCGATACTGCCTCGGAAACACAAGGAGGGGTTGCTGTGAGTCGGGTCTGACTCGATGGCACATAACAACAACAACAACCTAGCCTAATTGTGTCTATCAATGAAACCATGTAATGCTAGCACTTAGATGTGTTAAAGGAGACAAAGGTAACTAAAGGAGCTTAGAAATAACTGAGAGTCAGAGATAACTTTTTTGATTCCCTGAGGATAAGAGAAACTCAAAACTCTGAAAGGTAAAATAATGGATAACAGTTTATTTAAAAAGAAAAACATGGATTAATCCATTTATACCAGCTTACCTGGTCTTAGTCAGTCATGGCCCCTAAACCTCAGTGAGGTGGAAAGGAAAACATAGATGCTGAAACCAAATCTATCTATCCTTCATGCTCTGTGACTTCCTATATGAACTTGAGCAAGTTCCTTAAATTCTTTGATTCCTATTTTCAGTTTTTGTGAAATGGTAACAAAAATGTCTGCTTCTCAGGGTTATTCTTGGGATTGACATAAAGAAAAATTCTGGTACAATATGTGCCAGCATGCACAAGGTCCTCAGTAAATGTGATTTCCTTTCTCCTTCTCTCATATGTCCATGACTATGTCAAGTATATACTTCCATTTTCATGATCATATCATTTATTTCACATCCCTTCTCAATTTATGGATCTCTAATGTTTTTTATAAAGGAGCTCTGGTGGTATAGTGGTTAACACCTTTGGCTGCTAAGCAAAAGGTTGGTGGTTCGAACCCACTAGCCATGTCACAGAAGAAAGATGAAGCAGTCTGCTTCTGCAAAGATTTACAGGCTTGGATAACCAACGGGGTTGTGAAGAGTCGGAATTGACTAGACGGAAATGAATTTTTTTTTTTTAATATCTCTATAAATAGATCTCTAAGCCTCCTTCCCACTATAAAATCTATTTCCAGGAAAAGATCAAATGCGTAATTGAGATATAGTCCCTTTCTTATTTCTGCTAGGTCAGGATTCTGAGGCCCTTTAATATCCAGGTCATAAACTACATTGAAAAGAATATGGAATTTAAAATATGAATTCAAATTCTATGTTTTACTGAGAGGAGGAGACACATGACTGGACCATAAGTCTCCTTCTCTGAGCCTCAGTTTTCCCAGGGTTAGAATATAAATATTTCATAGGGTTGTTTGCCTTTTTTTCATTGACTATGCAAAAACATTCATTTGGGTGAATCATAAGAATTTATGGATAACATCGTAAAGAATAGAAATTCCAGAACACTTCATTGTGCTCATGAGGAACTTATGCATAGAGCAAGACACGGTTTCTTCAAGTGAACAAGGGTATACTGAATGATTTAAAATCAGGAAAGGTATGTGTCAGGGTTGTATCATTTCACCATATATATTCAATCTGCATGCTGAGCAAATAATTCAAGAAATTGGACTATATGAAGATGAACACAGCATTAGGTTTGGAGGAATATTCATTAACAAACTGCAATTTGCAGATGGCACAACCTTCCTTGCTGAATGTAAAGAGGACTTGAAGCACTTTCTAATGAAGATCAAAGACTTCTCTACATACCAACATAAAGAAAACAAAAATCCTCAAAACCAGACCAACGTGCAACATCATGATAAGTGGAGTAAACATTGAAGATGTTGAGAATTTCCTTTCACCTGAGTAAATGATCCATAATCAATGCCCATGGAAGCAGCAGTGAAGAAATCAAATGACATATTGCTTTGGGAAAATCTAATGCAAAAGACTTCTTTAAAGTATTAAAGAATAAGGATGTCACATTGAATACTATAGTGTGCCTGAAGCAAGCCATGATATTTTCAATTGCCTCATCTGCATGTGAAAGTTGCCTAATAAGTAAGGAAGACTGCCCACCAGCCAATCTTCAGAAGGAAGTTTGGACAATCTACTTCCATAGTGGTACTGTCTTGGTAACCCAAGGATTTGTCTCTATGAGTTGGGTCTGACTCGACGGCACATATCAACAACAACAACACAGATGCATGCATTTGAATTGGTGTGTGAGAGAAGAATATTGACTATACCAAGGAGTGCCAGAATAATGAACAGATTTGTCTTGGAGGAGGTACAGTCAGAATGCATCTATGAAGCAAGGATCATGAGACATTTCACACTGTTTGGCCATGCTATCAGGAGGGTCAAGTCCCTGGAGAAAGGCATTATATTTGGTAAAGTAGCAAGTTAGCAAAGAAGAGAAAGACCTTCAATGAGATTTATTGACACAGTGATTGCAACAATGGGCTTAAGCAATGTAAGAATTTTGAGGATGTCACAGGACTGGACAGTGAGTGTTCTGTTCTGCATTACATGGGTTCTCTATGAGTTGGATCTGACTGAATAGGACCTAACAACAGCAATAACATAAAAAAAAAAAAAAAAAAAAAAAATTCTTTTATCCAAGGGCCAGCTCTGAAAGAAATACCTTTGATAATAATATTAACTTTAATTAATTCCATGAAAAAATTATAAATGCTGTCTTATGCTCTACTCCAAGCTCTTCTTTCTTGAAGGTTTCCAGGTCCTTCCTTCTCTGTTCACTTCTCTCTCCTTTATCTCTTGTAAGATAAAAGGTGATGCAGGCCAAACCCCAGGTAAAGCCCATTACATTGGATCAGGGCTGTGATCTGAGTAAGAGTGCTGCTTCTTGTTGTTGTTATGTGCCGTTGAGTCGGACCCGACTCATAATGACCCCCCCCTTGGGTTTCTGAGGCAGTATCACTACAGAAGTAGATTGCCCCATCTTCCTTCCAAGGAGTGGTTGGTGGGGTTGAACCACCAGCCTTCTGGTTAGCAGTCAAGTGCCTTAGTCACTACGCTACCAGAGCTAAGAGTGTTGCATCTCAGCCTAATTCCCATACATCTGATTAGCTGATCAAATCAGATCACATAATTAAGGATGGTTACATCATTACATAACTGCTAAATTACATCACATAACCGCCAAAACACTGAGAATCATGGCACAGCCATGCTGACACATATTTTGGGGGATAAAATTCAACCTATGATATTCCACCATTTGACATCCCAAAATCCATGTCCTTGCCTCATTCAAAACACATTCATCCCACCATATCATCCCAAATTCTTAAATAGATTAAAAATCCAGATTTCATCCTGCAGCAAAATACCTCTTCATCTGTGAATTTGTGCCATCTAGAATATGAGTAATGTGATTTGATACCATAATAGTGGAATAGGCACAAAGTGAATATTTTCATTATAAGTGAGAAAAAATGGGGGGAAAAATGGGCACCAAGCAAATGAAAAACCCAGAAGAACATAGGCCCTGGAGAACAGAAGAATGGCCCTATCCTATAGACTGAATTTTGGGCACATACTCTGGATTCTGGGTGGGGGCCCCTTGGCCCTGGCTTCAGCTTTACCTTCTAGGCTTACTGAAAGGACAATTCTGTTTCCTTGGCTTTGAGCAGTCTATTTCTCTTAGTCCAGCTGAGGGGTGACCCCATCCCCTTGGCCCCAGAAGGCCTTGTTCTTTTGCCCCTTGTACATGACAGCCTTGTCCCTTCAGTTTTGAGCAGTAAATTCATGCCCATAACACTCACACTTATGCACAGTAGCTCACACTAAGGAAATGAGTTGGTGAAGATCTCTTTGAAACCTAAGAAGCTGTGGCTCCACTTTTTAGACCCAGCAGGCTGTGGTCCCATTCTTTGAGACCCCAGAAGTCATGAGCCTAAACTTTGAGACCAAGGCAGCTCTGCTTACCATGGTCTTTGTCTCTCTCTCTCTCTCTCTTTCTTTCTTTCTTTTTTTTTTTTTTTAACTTTTATTGTGGTGGAAATGTACACAAAGCATTCACCAGTATAACAACTTCCGTATTTACTATTAAGAGACATTGATTACATTTTTATTCCACCATTATTGCTGTCCTTTATCAAAAAATTCCACTGAATGTGCCCAATCTCGTCTGATCTCAGTAGCTAAGCAGAGTAGGACCTGATTAGTACTTGGATTGGAGACCACCTGGGAATATCAGGTGCTATAGGCTTTTTAAGGAGCTCTAGTGGAGTACTGCCTAAGGCATTTGACTACTAACCAGAAGGTTGACAGTTCAAACCCACCAGCCATTCTATACAAGGAAGACTGGGCAATCTACTTCCGTAAAGATTTACTGCCTAAGGAACTGAATGTGGCTTGCTGTGGGTTGTAATCGATTCACAGGAAATGAGATTTTTTGGAATGGCTATTGATCACGATGGAGATCTGGTAGTTGACTGCAAATGAGAAGGTAGAGGTTCAAACCCACCAGCCACTCCTCAGAAGGGAGGTTGGGCAATCTACTTCCATAGTGATATTGTCTTGGAAACCCAAGGAGGGGTTGCTATGAGTTGGGTCTGACTCAATGGCAAACAACAACAACAACAATTGATCACAAACATTCCTTCATGCGTTTATTGGCTGCTTGAATATCTTCTTTAGTGAGGTGTCTGTTCATGTCTTCTGCCCATTTTTTAATTGGATTGTTTGTCTTTTGATGTTGAGATGTTGGAGCTTTCTATAAATTTTAGAGTTAAATCCTTTGTCCGATATGTCATTGCTGAATATTTTTTCTCATTTTCTTTTGGAGAAGTCTTTGATGAACACAATAATATAATTTTTAGAAAGTGCCAATAATCTAGTTTATCTTCTACTATTTGTATGCCTTGGGTTATGCTTGATAGTATAATTATGCCATAAATTAGGGCCCCTAACTTTGCACTATTTTTTCTTTGATGAAATTTATAGGTTTAGGTTTCAAATTTAAGACTTTGATCCATCTGTAGTTACTTTTTGTGTATGGTGTGAGGTATGGATCTTGCTTCTATTTTCTGCAAATGGATATCAAGTTTTGTCAGGACCATTTGTGAAAGAGACCATGTCTTCCCCATGTAATGGATTTCAGCCCTTGGTCAAAGATGAATTGATCATAGGTCCAGGGATCTATGGTCAATGTGTCTGTCATTGTACCAATACCATGCTGTTTGGGCATCTGTGACTGTTTTGACATCTGAGAGTGTGAGACTTCCTACTTTGTTCTTCTTTTTCAGTAATGCTTTGCTTATCAGGTCTCTTTCCTTTCCATATAAAATTAGTGATAGTTTTTTCTATGTCTTTGAAGAATTTTGATGGAATCTGGATCAGGATTGCATTGAATGCATAGATTGCTTTGGGTATTACTGACATTTTCACAATATTCAATCTTCCTATCCATGAGCATGGTATGTTCTCCCATTTATGTAGAACTCTTATAGTTTCTTGCAGTTGTGTTTTATTTTCATTGTATAGGCCTTTTGTGTCCCTGGTAAAATTTATTCCTAAGTATCTTATCTCTTTGGTAGCTATTGTATAAGGTATTGATTTCCTTTTCTTTTTGCTCTTGTAGAGGAAGCCAATTGATTTTTGTACATTGCTCTTATATCCTGTCACTATGCTAAATCTTTCAATAAATTCCAGTAATTTTCTTGCTGACTCTCTTGGGTTTTCTATGTCCAGGATCATATCACCTGCAAATATGAAGTCATCTTACTTCTTCCTTACCAATTTGTATACCTTTGATTTCCCTTTTTTTTTGCCTTATTGCCCTGCCTAGGACTTTCAATACAATGTTGAATAGAAGTGATGATAGAGAGCATCCTTGACTGGTTCTTGTATGCAAGGGGAATGGTTTCAGTCTCTCTCCATTGAGATTAGTGTTCACTTCTGGCTTTGCATATATGCCCTTTATTATGTGGAGGAAGTTCCCTTCTATTCCTATTTTTCTGCATGTTGGATTTTATCAAATGTCTTTTCTACATCAATTGAAATAATCATATCATTCTTTTCCTTTATTTTACTTATGTGATAGATTACATTGATTGTTTTTCTTATGTTGAACCATCCTTACATATCTGATACAAATCCCTCTTGTTCATAATGTATTATTCCTTTGATATGTTGTTGGAATCTATTGGCCAGGATTTTATTGAAGATTTTTACATCTATATTCACGAGGGATATTGGTCTGTAGTTTTCCTTTCTAGTGGTGCCTTTGATTGGTTTTGGTATTAGGATTATACATCCTTCATAAAATGAATTTGAGAGGATTCTTTCTGTGGTGAATTGCTTGATGTGGCCCTTCTAGCCATTGTCCTCCATTCTATGATGCATTGTAAATCTTATTATCCATGCCTATTTGGGGTGGTGTGCTAGTTAAGGTCAGGTATCAACTTGGCTGGGCAGCTGAATATAGTCATTCCCTATAACAGACTGGCAATCAGCTATGTGATGGTATTTGCCTTGAGCTTCTGATTGTTCAAGCCATCCACTTAGGTTATTTCTGTTGGAGCAACACAGGTAGAATGTATCTTGAGTCCTGCCTTACTGGAGGGTATAATTCAAATCACCACCCTTAGCTTTCTTGAGGGTATACCTATGAATCTCCTGGGAAGGTTTGCCCTCCTCTTGCTCCGGTTGTGTATTTTGGCTCATCCTCATCTCTCACCCCTAGATTTGGGACAGCAGCTGTCATCTGATCTGCTCATCGAGGTTTAGCAAACCCTGAGAATTGGGAAGATCCTCCAGACCCACTCATGGACCTGGGACTCACCAGCCTCCACCAGTACTATGTGAGACAATCCCTTGGGTGTCTGTGAGTTCTGTAAGGTGTTAATGGTGAAATACAGAACTAAGATATGGGAAATTACTGGGAGGAGGAGGAGTTAATATCTGAAATGATGGAGTGACATGGTAGTTTGGACATTTGGGACATTTTTAACTTCTGCCTCTTGGGGACCATCCTTGTGCTGATCATTCTGTGAAAAATTGTTCAAGCATTATCCTTTTTTAGTTTGAGTAGGGTTGGAGTCAATTCTTCTCTGAAAAGTTGGTAGAATTATCCAGTGAAACCATCTGGACCAGGATTTTTTTTTTTTTTGCTGGTAATTTTTTTATAACTTGATCAACTTCTTTTCTTGTTATAGATCTGTTCAGATTTTCTTCCTCAATCTGTATTCAACTGGGTAAGTAGTGTGTTTCTAGAAAGCTGTCATTTCTTCAGGTTTTCAGATTTGTTGGAGTACAGTTCTTCATAGTATCCTGATAGTACTCATTTTATTTCTGTTGGTTCTTTTGTGATATCACCGCTCTCATTTCCTGTTGTGTTATTTGCATATTTGCCTTCTTTTCCTTTGTTGTTTGCCATTGGTTTGAAGCGTTTATTAGTCTTTTCAAAGAACAAACTTCTAGTCTTGTTGATCTTTTCTCTATTGTCTTTCTATTTTCTGTTTCACTTATTTCTTCTTGAATCTTTATTATTATTTTTCTTCTGGTGATTGTAGACTTTTTTGGCTGCTCTTTTCCTAATCATTGAAGATTTTTGGTTAACATGCTGATTCGGGTTTTTCTTCTTTTTTGATGTGTGCTTCTATTGCTATAAATTGCTCTCTGATACACTGCTTTTGCTGTATCCCAAATATTTTTGTATGCTGTGTTTTCATTCTTGCTCCATTCAAGGAATATTTTTAATTTCATTTTTTGTTTCTTCTATTACCCCCTCATTTTTTAGAAGGTTGTTATTCAGTTTCCATGATTTGTTCTTTTTCTGTTGCTCTTCCTGTTGTTGCTTTCTAATTTTATAGTGTTATGATCTGAGAAGATGCTTTGCAGTATTTCAATGTTTTAAAATTTATTGAAGCTAGCTTTGGGCCTAACATATGGTATATCCTGCAGAATGTTCCATGTGTGCTGGAAAAGAATGTATATTTTGCTGTTGTTGGGTGGAGTGCTCTGTTGATGTCTATAAGGTCAAGTTGGTTTATCATATTGTTTATTTCATCTGCATCTTTGTTGAGTTTCTTTCTAGTTCTATCTCTTACTAAAAGTTGTGTATTAAATCCCCCCACTGTTATTGTAAAGGATCTCAGGTAGCACAGTGACTGAAACATCTGACTGCTCATCAGAAGGTTGGTGGTTCAAATCCACCAGCCACTCCAAAGACAGAAGACTGGGAAATATACTTCTGGAAAGATTTCCTGCCTTGGAAACCTAATGGGGGTTGCTGTGAGTCAGAATCAACTTGATGGTGGTGGGTTTTGTGGGTAATATTACTGTGCAGTCATCTTTTTAATTCCGTAAAATCTGATTTATGTATTTTGTGGCTTTTTCATTGGGTGGGTAGATATTTATTATGGTAATGACCTCTTGTTCAATTGATCTTTTACTCATTACATACTGTCCTTCCTTGTTTCTTATGGTCATTTTGGGTTTAAAGTCTATTTTACCAGAAATTAATATTGCTTCTTCTGCCTTTTTTTCATTATAATTTGTTTGATATATCTTTTTCCAACCTTTGATTTTTAGTCTATTTTTGTCTTTTTGTCTCAGGTGAGTTTCTTGCAGACAGCATATTGATGAATCATCTTTTCTTATCCAGTCCTCAATTCTCTGTCTGAGTGGTGCATTTATTCTATTGACATTCAGTGTAATTATTGACAAATATGAATTTATTCATGTCATTTTATTATATGTTTTCCATGGTGTTGCTGATTTCTTTGTTCCATATAATTTTCTATGCTGAGCTCATTTTGTTATGAGTCATGTTATCATCTCCTTTGTTGCAGTTGTTTTAGTATTTGCTAAATATTTGCATTTGTCCTCTTTTTTATATTGATGTGAAGGTTTAATTTTTTTTCTTTCAGTGTAGCCTGTGATTTGTTATTTTCTTCCCAAGTTTAAAAGAGTCTGTTCTATCTCCCAATTTTCTTGGTTTCCTCACCATTTACACATTCTATACCTACACTATTTATTCTCTCTGTTTGGTTTGCCATTGTCCTTATTTACCAATTGATACTTCTGATTCCCTGTTTACAGTCTTGTAAGCTTGCTTCACTTTGGATATTTCTATAACTGGTTTGGTTTCTGGGATATATAATTATGTGTTTAATCATCAATAGTTGTTTGCTGTTGTTGGTTCTCTAGCAGAAGGACTCCCTTTAACATCTCTTGTAAGGTTTGTCTGGTTTAAACAAATTCTCTTAATTCTTGCTTATCTGGAAATCTCCTAATTTCACCCTCATATTTGAGGGACAATTTTGCTGGCTATATAATTTTCATTGATTTTTTTTTTTTTTTTCTTTCAGGGTTTTATGTGTTATCATCCCATCGTCTTCTCTCCAGCATGGTTTCTGCTGAGAAATCAGAGTGTAGTCCTACTGGTTGCCTTTTATAGGTAACTTTTCATTTTTTTCTGTGCTGCTTTCAGGATTCTTTCTTTGTCTCCTTCCCTGCCCCCCATTCTTACCACAGCTTTATTTCTCCTCTACTGTTTCAATTTCTGAGTACATGCAGAACAGTGCTGTATTAGGACAGCATACAAAAACATCAGTTTCACTTCACAACTCTGTTAACTGTTCTAATGAAGACACACAAGGATAATGGTCTTTTAACATATCCAGCAATTTAGAAGTCTTACCTTGAAGTTGTCGGGAATGTCTCACTGGTTTAGAAACTTGAGTTCTCTAAATATAGAATTTGTTTCATCAAACTGAATCTTCTTTTTGGCACTTTGCAAGTATAGCATAGTAGATATGTTGTAATCAATCAAGCAACTCTCCCTGGTTTCTTTATCAGGAATTTTAACAGCATTAACTGGATCTTTTGCTTTGTTTTCTTGCTGTTTTTCACAATCATGAAATATCAAACTTTTATGATGTTGGTTTTCTATTTTCAGTTTTCCTGGCTCTAGAAGGACACATGTCTTCAATGTTCACTTCATAGACTTGTTCCTTGGTTGTACAAACATTCTCCATATTTTTTCCTTGTGTTAAAGATGAAAAAGTTCTCATCTCACCTAAGCCCCTGGCAGGGTGGCCTTTTCATAGATGGCAATAATATTTTCAATAGGAATTGTGATTGGTTCAAGATGTGCAAGACACATCCAGTACTTAACAAGTTTTGTAGCATCTGGGATATTTTTAATTAGGTCTTTCAGTGTGATCAATATCTCTTCTTTTGGGAATCCCTCAATCAGATTCAGGCATTAAGAAAATATCTTGTTTACTTTTTCAGTAAAGATCTTTGTTCATCTTCTCCTGCCATAGTAGTCCAGAAGGACCCGATTGATTTTTCCCTTTGTCCTTTAGGCTCAGTCTGGGTAACTACTGAGCTAAGAGGCCTTTTCAGTACCCTTTCTTTCCCAGGTTTCCAGTCAGTCAGATGAGCTTTTCACTGTTCTGTGGTTTCTGTGGGCTGAGCTGATGTATTATTGACATTTATCTTTGCTATAGTATGTCTTTGCTGGTCAATTTTTTTTTTTTTTTTTTTTTTTTTACTTTTCTATCAGTTTGGTATTAGAAAATGAGGCAGGACTGGCTACAATTTCAGATGCTATGTTTCTTGATGGTGCCTCATTTTTTTTTTTTTTAATGTCCTGAGAAGGCCTAGTTTTGACACTAGTTAAGTCTGTTTTTAATTGAAATAATTCTTTTTTATGAAGCACTTTCTGAATTGTTACATTGGCAGAGGTCCTACTAATGCCTGGTTTCACCATGTCCTGGGAGTTATCATGGTGGCTTCTAATAGGAGGTCACACAAGTTGTCTGTTCTGAGATGTAGTACTCACAATTTTAGTTGTTGTAGTCCTATTTGAGGCTCTGTCACTTTTCACTGCTACACTGCTGGTGTTCATAGGCTGAAGCTTGGTGACATTAGAGAGAGTAGTTTAAAGTTTCTTGTTTGTGGCAGAACTCTCATCTTTGACTAGCAGAGATTTCTTACATGAATTAATCTTAGACTCAACAATTTTCCCATGATAAAATCCTAGCACAGGTTTCTTGGGCATCTTAATATCTTGTTTTTGTTTTTCTATAGGTATCAGTTTCTCTTATCTGACTCCAAGACAGTGAGGTT
>NW_006921591.1:22818221-22841007 GCF_000298275.1 Orycteropus afer afer
TGGGTGGGAAAGAGGGATATAAAAAGAAAAATTTTAAAACAAACAATTACAAAACTGTGGGGTGTGGAATACAACATCCAAGCTCTGTTAGGGCACAGAGTGGGATGGAAACCCACCCCACAGTCAAGAAGGTGGGTGGAGGCAGGGGATGCCCTCACCCCTGTTTAACAAAAGTGTGTGGAGTGTAAGAGCAACAGGGTAATATCACACCTTTGTAGTCATCAGCCTGCAGCACAGCTGCCTATTCTGCCTTTGGCAAGTGGACTCACTCTTATATTTCAGCCTAGAAAGACTGTCACTTGCATATATTAAAAATGTTCTTGCAATTGCTTGCCAATATTTCAAAATGGTTGTGCCCTCAGGACAGATGCTACATTTTGCAGCTCCATTTGTTTCTTTATTCACTGTTTCCATTCAGATTCTTCTACTAATCAGTATTTAACCTACTTCTGTATCCTTGCCTTCAAATTTCAGAGTTCCAGGATCATCTTCTGTGTCAGTTTCAATTGGTTTCTCATTGCATTGTTGCAGAGGGTCTGTGTAGCTTGTCTGCTTATTCCACCATCTTGCTGGAACTTTTCTGTTTTTTGTCTATTCAGGTTCTGCTCCCTAGTTCCTTGGGTTCTATACCCCTGAGGCCTCTTGGTCTGGCCTCCCTCTGCCCTGCTTGGTGAAGTGTTATAAAGCTCTTTAGCCATACTGATAAATGCCCATTGGCACCCTAATCTACCAGTAAGACTTGGCCCAAAGGGGCTCAGCTCTCTTGATGCATGGGTCAGTAAACACAGCTTCATTTACAAATGCCTGGAAGCACCCCCTCCTCCAGGAGGACTCTTCTCTGAAGGAGCTCAGCTCTCTTGCTCCATAGATCAACAAGCCTAGCTTTATTGACAAATGCCTCCAGGTAGCCCTTTCACCAAGAAGACTCCTTGAAGGCATTCAGGTGTCTTGTTTTATGGGTCCACTCCTACAACATCTCACACTAGGTTTTTGGTTATACTGCTACCATTTCCCTGCCACAGATTCTCACCCTTTGTATCATCTTTGGTGTTGCAGCTCTCCTCATTTTTATCTGAGCCATCACAAGAATAGCCTTTGACATCCTTAATTCCAGCAACAGTATCTTGAAAGCAATCTAGCTTTTTATTATTTGTCTCACTGCTGTTGAGTCAGATCTGACTATCTGACTCATAGCAACCCCTCCTTGGGTTTCTGAGGCAGTATCCATATGGAAGTAGAATCCCCAATCTTCCTTCTGAGAAGTGGCTGCTGGGTTTGAATCACCAGCCTTCTGGTTGGCAGTCAAATGCCTTAGGCATTATGCCACCAGAGCTCCCAATTTTATTGTTAGGCATCTTAAAACTCTTCCAACCTCTACCTATTTCCCAATTCCAAAAGAGCATCCACAATTTAGGTATCCGTTAGAGAAGTATCCCATCCTTCTGATACCAAATTTTGTGTCAATTTTCTAATGTTGCTATAAAAGAAATACCACAAAGTGGATGGCATCAATAAATAAAAATTTATTTTCTCACAATTTAGAGCTACCCTTCCTTGGGTTTCTGAGGTCATATCACTATGAAAATAAATTGCCCAATCATCCTTCTGAGGAGTGGCTGATAGGTTTGAAATTCCAGCTTTCTGATTAGCAGTGAAATGCCTTAGACAGTACACCACCAGAGCCCCCCTATTTAGGAGACTAGAAGTCCAAATTCAGAGCATCAGCTCTAGAGGAAAGCTTTCTCTCTGTGTCATCTCTGAAGGAGTGTCCTTGTCTCCTTTCAACATTTGTGGGCTCACAGTTTCTTGGAGATCTCCATGTGTCTTGACATCAATCTTCCACAGGGACTAGGATGTTCTCAGTGCAGAGGCCCTGGCTCCAAATGATGCACTCCAGTACTGGCTCTTCTTTCTTGGTGGTAGCAAGGTCCCTTCTCTTTCACTTCTCTCTCCTTTTAACTTTAAGATAAAAGGTAATGTAGACCACACCACTGGAAAACCCCTCTTACATTGGAAGAAGTTTGTGATCTGTGAATAAGGGTGCTGCATCTTACCACAATCTCCTTACAAATGATTGGCTGATCACATCATATCACATCATGAAGGACAATTATGTTATTACATAACTGATAAATTGCATCACTGTATAACTTCCAAACCACTGAGAATCATGGCACAGCTAAGTTGACATATATTTTGGAGGGACACAACTCAATACATGAACAACCAAATAAACCAAATTCACTGCCATCTAGTGAATTCTGACTCATAGCAACTCCAATTGAGTTTCCAAGGCTGTCAATCCTTACAGATACAGACTGCTTCATCTTTCTTCCATGCAGTGGCTGGTGGGTGCAAACCACTGACCTCTTAGTTAGCAGCCAAATTATTTACCCACTATATTATCATAGTTTCTTGTCCTGGAAATAAATAATTATGGTCAATGTTCAGTTGGAATATTGTCTCTTAAATAACAAGGAATGGATACATACAGGAGGATCATAAAAAGGGTTTAAACTTGCCTGTGAAACTAAGAAAAGTCCACAAAGCAAATATGATTCAAGAGGAGCTTGAAGGTGAGTAACATAAGCTTGTCTGACACAGGCTACATGGTCCCTGACAACATAAAATCCCATCTTCCTAGGTGACTCAGAATAACCATAGAGAAACTCAGAAATTTCAAAAGAAAACATACAACCAGACTTTTTTTTTTTTTTTTTTCACAAACATTTACTGAGTGTGTAGTGTTGGTCAATCATTGGCCATTTGAAATATAAAATGGAATAATCCATGGTCAATGCCCTCTAAGAACTTATGCTGTGTGGTTGTGATTCTCAGACATTAGGGTACATCAGAATCACCTGAAGGGTTTGTTAAAACATTGATTGCTCAGCACCACCCCTTGAGTTGATGATTCATTTGGTCTGGAGTTGTTGTCATTGTAAGTGATTGAGTCAATTCTAACTCTGTTGTAACCTGTATGACAGAGTATAACAGTTCTTTAGGGTTTCCTAGGCTGTAATCTTTATAAATGGAGAAAATGGGTAAATGGAGACTGGATAAATGGAGAAAAGATTGAAGTTGCCAAAGATTTCATACTACTTGGACCCACAATCTACATAAATGGAAGCAACTGTCAAGAAACCAGAAATCATATTGCACTGGACAAATCTGCTGCAAAAGACCTCTTGAAAGTGTTGAAAAGACTTCTCTTTGAGGACTAAAGCCATCGTATTTTCAATCTCTTCATATGCATGTAAAAACTGGAAAATAAGGAAGACTGAAGAAGAGTTGATGTTTTTGAGTTATATTGTTGCTGAACAATACTGAAAGTACCATAGACTGCCAGAAGAATGAAGAAATCTGTCCTGGAAGAAGTGCAGCTGGAATGCTCCTTGGAAGCAAGAATGGCCAGACTTCATCTCATTTACTTTGGTCATGTGGTCAGAAGGGACAATTACCTGGAGAATGATATCATGCTTAGTAAAGTGGAGGGTCAGCAAAAAAAGGGAAGACTCTCAATGAGATGGATTGACAAAGTGTCAGCAACAATAGGCTGAAGTATAACAAGGCTTGTGAGGATGGTACAGGACCAGGAAGTGTTTTGTTCTGTTCTACGTAGGGTGTCTATGAGTTGGAGCCAACTTGATGGCACTTAGCAACAGCAACAGCAATCTTTATGGGATACTATTGCCAGATCTTTTCTACCGTGAATTGGATGGTATTCTCAAACTGTTGACCTCTTGGTTGTAGCAGCCCAGACCTTAACCATGGCATCAAGAAGACTTCTCAGGTCTGGGGTAAACCCAAACCAAAGTAAACCCACTGCCATTGAGTCAATTCTAAGTCATGGTAACACTATCAGATAGAGTAGAATTGCCTAAGACTGTAAATCTTTACAGAAGCAGATTGAATCATCTTTCTTCCTCAGAGCAGCTGGTGGGTTCAAGCTGGTGGCTTTTGGTTACCGACAAAATGCCTTAAACAGCTCTGGGATGTGGCTTAATGATTTTTATTTTTAGCAAATTCCCAGATGATGAGGTATTACTAGTCTGTAGATCATTTGAGAACTATTAAAGGAAGAGACAACTAGGTAAATCAGTGACTAACAATCAGTATGATGAGCACATAAACAGCAAGCAAGGTTCAGGACAACTGTGGCTCTGTAGGGTTTGGATATAAAAACTACAGTACACAATCATCTTTGCTCTACTTTCCTGTCCTAATGAACTCTAAACTTCCTTTATGATGTGTTTTATAGAGAAAAATCAACACTATCTCTCCCATAAATCCTCTACTCCAAAGCATTTCCATGTTCACTATCAATACTCAGAGTGTCAGCTATAAACTAAGTACACCTGGATTTTTTGATATTTTATTTTATTTTTTAATTGTGATTTGGGTGAAAGTTTACAGAGCAAATTCACTTTCCATACATTTCCATACATCAGTTCACATACATTTTCTCTCATGACATTGACTACAATTTACCACAATGCAATAGCTCCCCTCCCACTTCCTTCCTATAGTTACCTCCTTCCTGTGTCCTTCCCTCCATGCACTCCTGCCCCTGAGCTATGTCCTTGTCCATGCACAGCCCTTCTATTCTCCCATGATTGTTCCCTCCAAGGAGTGTATCTAGGTATTGTAAATGTTCACCTCATATGCACACCTTGATTTTTATTGAATTCATGGGATGAAAAAAAAAAAAAAAAAAAAAAAAAAAAATAATTTGTGGTGGCTGAAGGAAAGTGAAATAGATAAACAATCAGACACTTTATAAATCTTACAGTTTACCAAAAATTCAAGAGGATAGCGAGTTCTGGAAACATGACTGAATAATGACTCTGCAACAGAAAGAGTTCAAGTAAGAATATACAATGGATTGGTTTTTGATGGATCACTATTATGCTGTGAGTGCTAAGGCTGTCAAAATATTTCTTGAGCTACTTCTCTGTGTGATATGATGAAAAGAAGAACAATATGAAAAGTGGCCTCTGGCTTCGAATAGATGGTAGCATAATAAGATAGATAAAAAATAGATCATAGATTTAATTCATACAAACGTTTATTCTGCCTCTACTGGAGACTATGGGTATGACTAGGGATATTAAAATAGACAACAAATAATCCATACCCTAAGCCAAAAAAAAAAATCAAACTCATTGCCGTTGAGTCATACCTGACACATAATGACCCCTCCTTGGCCTTAGGCACTATTTCATATCCTTATAGAGAGGGCAATGATATAAGCTTTGGGATCCAGAGTTATTTTTGAAATAACAAAGATACGTTTAGATGTAGTGATTGCAAAGGTGTGATGATAACCATGTAATGATATCCATGATGTAAATTAGGGAAGACTGAAGAACAAGTAATATTTGAGTTGGAACTTAAAGGAAGTTCATGAAGGGGATGAGTTTGTGCAGAAGCAACTGAGCATTCTTCCACTGAGAGGTGTTGTATGTCATAAAGCATTGTGGAACTATGAGTAATTCAAAATGACTGAAGGCTGAGACTTGAGAATTAGGTAAGGAGCCAGTTGATGGATAAAGAGTTTTGCATGCTGTGTTAAGTAATTCACTCTTTGACTACAAAGATTCTATTTACTGAAATCTATCATATTCAATTTTGACTATGAATAATGGACACCTTATTATGTGTGTGTCAAGGCTATAAGGGAAGGTGATCATTAATCTAGAATTTGAAGACAGAGAAGAAATAGATAGAATCATTGTCTGCCAAACTTAAGTGAATAGGTAAAAAAGAATGATTAGGTAAGTTGAATGCCATTACAGAGCAAGAGGGGCAGAAAGGTCTCTGTTGCTGTTTGAGAAGGCCTGCCATATTTGGAGTAAGTAGAAGGAGCCAACTAATGCAAAATCTGAGGAGTTGGTAACTGTAAATAATCAAAGAGAATTGAATTCCCCAGCTTGGTGATAATAAAGTAAGATACATATATGTACATGCTCAACTTCCCAAGAGTCTTGAGAGCTATTTGTAGGGCTTGATAAATAATAAATAATAATAATAAGTAAATAAATAATAAACAACGATAGGAAGCATTTATTCAACTTTTATAATGAACAATGCACTGTACTAAGATGTATATACTACTAATTTAATGTTCAAAATAACTCTATATAGTAGAAACTATTATCATTCCCATTACCTATGTGGAAACCTAGGCATTGAAGTAAGTAGCTTACCCAGTTAGTGAGTAGTGGAGTCAGTATTTACAGCTGGGAAGTCTGGGCTTTTAACTATTGTGCTATACCTGTCTTGGAAAACAAACATATTGCAATTCATTTGGAGATAGGCTCAACCATATTTAGAGCTGTTTTCTGGTGACAGAGAAGCACCTATTGAATGAAATTTGCTTTGTTTTGTCTAGTCAAATTCTTGGGAATATTTGGTGACAGTAGTGTATTAGATTTTTTTTTTTTTTTTTTTTCCCCTGCATGTAACAAATTGCCTCCAAACAGCATCTTAAAATAGCAAGCATGTATTATCTCATAGATTTTGTGATTGAGGATTCTGGCCATGGGTTGTCTGGGTCATTCTGACTAATGGTATTTCACAAGCTTGCAATAAAGGTGTCAGTAGGGTTTGTGGTCTCATCTGAGGACATGACTTGGAAAGGGATAGATTTATGGGCTGATCAAGGAAAAATATAAGACCTCAAGATTATAATATTACACAACAAGGTATGTATTGGTGCCAATTCTTTGACAGGTTGGAATTCAGGAGAAAATTCTTTTCAACAGAAGGAGAAGAGAACAGATGATGTGGAAAAATAGCTTTTTTCCATATAGATGATGTTCCTTAACAGTATGGTGTGGAGTCTCTGGGACTCCAGAGCAGCAGCAGCTTGAGGTCTTTATAATGAAAAGGTTTATCTGATATATGGCTAGCAGATACTGGGCAAAGTTTTGTATGATATGCAAACCAGGCAAGCTCTAAATGGCCAAAACTCTGATTATGTGGGTTAACATTGTTGTGTACAAGTTTGAATTTGGTGCTAGTGGATTTTAGTCTGATTCTCAGATTGTTATGAAGAAATAAACAACCTGGGACCAATACATAGAGACCATCTTTGGCTCATTTATATAGCAGTGTGGTTTTTGGAAGGCTTCAGTTCCTCATACATTGTTGGATTGAAGGTCTCAATTACTCATTGGCTGTTGTCCAAAGGCCTCCCTCAATCCCTTGTTTTGTGGGCCTCTCCAAAGGGTAGGTGGCAGCTGCCTTACATCAGAGGGAGGGAGAGTGAGGAAATGAGAGAGGACAGCCTGAGATGAAGCCACAGTCTTTTTGTGATCTTATCTCAACAAAGATATGCTATAATTTCTGCCATACCTTATTGATTAGGGTATGTAAGTCAATAAATTGGTCAAAATGTCCACTTAACACTCAATGGGAAAGGATTGCACAAGAACGTGAATTCCAAGAGGTGATAAACATTGAGAGCTGAGAGTCTTCCTCCCAAGAGTATAAGCTCTTACCTTATTCAGAAGACTCATGTTCTCACCCACAGAAACTGTAGCCAGAAAGTAAAGAGAATTTGTGGCAAACTTTGCCTGAGAGAACTCACAGAAAAAGCTGAGGAGGTAGAGTCCAGATATTCTTAGCCAGGCCCTCATTGCCCTTGGCTGCAATCTGAAATAAACATGTCAGCAGGAAACAGGATATGAGCACAGTGTGTCTGAGGTACAGAGCCTGCTGAGGGATTCTGAAAGTCACATTCATCAGGGATTCACTGAGGTTCTGTCAATCCTGCAGGAAAGCCACAGGGTCTGGCTTTTAATAGAGAGAAAGGTGAAGCACAGCTTTCTGGAAAGTTGGGATAATATCTCCTCCCACTCTTTTTGGCTCTCTTGCTGAAATTCCACATAATCTCTAGTCACAGTATATTTTATTGCCTTGATTTTTACAAGTGTGTTTTAATATTCCTACCTATTATTGGAAGGATAAAGGAAGCATAGAGTTAAAATTATCTCTGCTGTTAAGAATTGTTGGATGTGCTGGAGCTTCTTAAAATGACTTTTGTAATGGATTGAATTGTGTTCCCTAAAAAGATATGTTGAAGTCCTAAACTCTGTCATCTGTAAATGTGACCTTGTTTAGAAATAGACTCTTCAAAGATGCTATCACTTGGGATGTGGCATAATCCCACAAGCTGAGTGATGTCCTTTGTAAAAGAGGAGAAGACAAGAAGACACACATACAAGCCTGAGAATACAAGAAGCTGAGAAAGACAAGAAATACTCTTATTCCAATAAACACTTCAGAAGTATCATGGCATGGCTAACATGTTGATTTGGATTTCCAGCCTCCAGAACTATGAGACAATAAATTACTGTTGTTTAAAGCCACGCATTTTGTGATACTTTGTTACAGCTTTGTCATCCATATTGAGTGATTCTTCTAAGTGTTTAGTTTCATAAGGGTATGGCTCAAATTTTAGCCTTAGTTTATATAGATAGGAAAGGGACATGGTGATATATCCAAAGCTAAGGTGACATTTAGGAGCATATGCTATACTTCTGGCAAAGTTCGAGGAATACACGAGACATAATTTCACTTAATGCTTCTGTATAGTATGCCAAAAGAATGCAGAAATTATTGAATAATGTCACACACAAATAAAAATTTTGCTGATAATTAAAAAATGGTTGCTGACAAGGAACTGACAGAGATTCACGCTGGATTCAAAGGAGAACGTGGAAAGAGGGATTTCACTGCTGATATCAGATGAATATTGGCTGAATTCAGAGAATACCAGAAACTTGTTTACCTGTCTTTTATTAATTATGCAAAGGCATTTGACTGTGTGGGTTAAAACAAAGAATGGATAACTTTGCAAAGAATGAGAATTCCAGAACACTTGACTGTACTCATGAGGAAACTGTAAGTAGAACAAGAGTCAGTCATTCAAAGAGAATAAGGGCATACTGAATGATTTAAAAGCATGAAAGGTTCCTGCCTGGGTTGTATTCTTTCACCATACTTATTCTAACTGCATGTTGAACAAATAATCTGAGAAGGTGGATTATACAAAGAAGAATTTGGCATTGAGATTGGAGAAAGATTCATTAACAATCTGTGATATGCAGATGACACAACCTTGCTTGCTGAATGTTAAAGACCTGAAGCACTTACTGATGAAGATCAAAGATTTCAGCCTTTAGCTTTATTTATGGATTATATTTTAACATAAAGAAAACAAAAATTCTCATAACTGAACCAATAAGCAGCATTATGATAAACAGAGAAAACACTGAATTTGTCAAGGATTTCATTTTACTTAGATCCACAACCAATGCCCATGGAAGCCAGAGTCAAGAAATCAAATGACAACTACATTGGACAAATCTGCTGCAAAAGTCCTCTTTAAAGTAAAGATATTACTTTGAAGACTAAGCCGTGCCTGACCCAAGCCAAGGTATTTTCAATTCCCTCATATGTATGAGAAAGCTGGACAATGAATAATAAGAATTAATGCCTTTGAATTATGATGTTGGTGAAGAATATTGACTAAAATCTGAACTGCCAGAACAAACAAATCTGTCTTGGATGAAGTACAGCTGGAATGCTTTTTAGAAGCAAGAATGGACAGACTTCAGTTCTTATTCTTTGATCATATTGTCAGGTAGGCTCAGTCCATGGAAAAGGACATCACACTTGTAAAAGTAGCAGGTCAGTGAAAAAGAGGAAAACCCTCAGTGAGGTGATTGAAACAGTGCCTGCAACAATGGGCTGAAGCTTAGCAATGATTGTGAGGCTGGCACAGGATCCATGAGTGTTTTGTTCTGTTGTACATAGTGTCACTATTAGTTGGAAGAAATTTAATGACAATTAACAACACAAGAAATACTTTATATATCCAAAGTTATCATTTTGGAAATGAAGAAAATGAGGTTGTTGGAGTCTGGGTCACATGGTCAAGGTCACACTAAACATAAGTGGGGCAAGAGCTAAAGTTTCATGCAGCCATGGCTGACTGCAGAGCCCCTACCCATGGTGTATCTGTGTCCTCATTGAGGACAAATAATAACAAGAATAACAGACAAACCAGTAGACTTAAACCAAGACAATGACTTATACTTATATTTCTTATACTTAGAGATTGAGATTAGGTTTCTCCAACTTTCTTGATACGTGGTGCTGCTGTTGTTGTAGGTGTTTGTGTCAGTGTCACTGATGGTTGTCAGTCAGTGCACTGAGGGGATAAAAATCAAGGACTTTGGATCATGGCAAACCCACATTCAAATTTCAAATCCTCCTTATACTACTTATGTGACCTTGGTTAAATTATTAAAACTCTCTGTATTTTAGTTTCTTCACCTATAAAATGGAGTTAAAAATGCCCATAAGTGCATGCTCTTAATAAGTACAGGTGTTTGACAAATGGAATTGCTTCCATCCATTGGGCTAAGAGTCAGTCAGTACTAGCCTAGTACTCACTTGGAGGATTACCTGGACTCCTACAACAAAAGGGCATTTCTAAGCTGTGTTATCATCATAAATACACTTTATATCTTTAATAGAAATTGGTTTAGCCAAGCTTGACTATTAAAGTTGGTCATTCTGTGAAATATCATTAAAATACCTCTCCCAGAAATGTGTTTCCATCAGACTTTTATCCCCCAAACATCACTGGGTATTGATGATGGACTCAACTGCCAAAAATGTTCCAGCAGTCCATAATTGCAAGTTGTTGTTGTTGTTGTTGTTATGTGCCATTGAGTCAGACCCAAATCATAGCGACCCCTCCTTGAGTTTCTGAGGCAGTAGCACTACGGAAGTAGATTGCCCATACTTCCTTCTGAGGAGTAGCTGGTGGGTTTGAACCACCAGCCTTCTGGTTAGCATCCAAGTGACTTAGGCACAATTGCAAGTTAGGACCACTGAATAAGAATGACTCATTATAGTCCTTTGTTAACATTGATGTGATTTCCTGATATTACTGAACATAATATATGGGAAAAAAGCAACCTCCAATGTTAAATAAATTTAACCTGCAGTTAAACATCTAAGCAGCATTTGAAAAATATTGATATGCATAATATAAGCAAAACAATATAAAATTAAATTAAATGGTATATCTTAAAGTAAGTGTTTCAGAAACAGACCCAAATAACATGTAACACACAGATTTAACTAGAAGGAAACTGATTGTCCCTCCAGGTTTGCAAGCAAGTTGAATGGACATTGATGGATTTGTTTTCCTTTCAGATTAAATTGAATTTCTGATGTGAGAGTAGTTTAGTAGCTTCTGATCTTGAAAGCTACATTTTTTTTCCCCCTTAACTAAATTTCTTTTGTTTAGATGTCTTGGTTTTCAAACAGCTTGAAAAGTGATGTGTTGAAGTCTTGGATGAGTTAGGGGAAATTATTTATTGAGAAAATTTTGAGAAAACACAGTCATAGGAAAACTTTACCTTCCCTGTGGCAAAATGGTGTCTGGCAAATGTACCCTTCGTCAGGCTTGAGCACTTTCTTTCTGACTCATGTCCAAAGATATGCAAAATAAATTTTCAGCAATTTTTCATAGCTTGACAAGATGAAAACTATCAGGATAGAATGAGAGCACTTGTGTAAATAAGGGCTTGTCTTTACAGGATAGAGATAACACCTACGAGTGTCAAGAAGATGTCAATATTAGCTGTTACTTAGGTAACATCTAATTTATAAGAACCTGTCATTCCTTAGCTTCTATGGGCATAGCCTCATATTTAGTGTAAGAAGATTTCAGAAAATATAAATACATGTAATATTAATATGTTGTTGTTGTTACGTGCCGTTAAGTCGGACCTGACTCATAGCGACCCCTCCTTGGGTTTCCGAGGCAGTATCACTACGGAAGTAGATTGCCCCATTAATATACAGCTCAATAAAATATTTTAATATTAGGCATTAACAAATTAATATGGATAGGCATGTCAGAGGTATCAACATAAGTGAAGAATAAATGCTATTTTTCATGTGTAACTATAGTATTTTCAAGGACTGAGCTTGTGAATTACATAATTGTATAAATTCATGTTTATATTCCAAAGTATAGCAGGAACCCTATGCATTATGCATAATAATGGAGACATTTAACTGGGGATTGTGATTTTAAAATGTTGTTGTTGTTATATGCCATCGAGTCAGCCCTGACTCATAGCGACCCCTCCTTGGGTTTCCGAGGCAGTATCACTATGGAAGTAGGATTGCCCAACCGATTTTAAAATAGGATTTCTCAGTTGGCATTGTTGAAACTTTTGGACTGGATAATTATTTGTTATGGGGCTGTATTGTTTATTATAGGCTGTTCAATGGCATTTGTGTCAAAAATATCTCTAGACATTGAAAAATTTCCCCTGGAGGCAAAATTGATTCAAGTTGAGAATCATTGAGATCCAAAATATCTCCTTTATTATTTTCTCTCAAAATCTTACATTTTAATTTTTCTTTTTCTCTTCCCCATCCATCATCATCATCATGACCATCATCATCATAATCATCATCATCATCAGTATAATTATTTTACAAATATATTTAGGACACTGGCTTTTTTCATACAAATAATAGTTACTAATTATGGTTTGGAGCATAGAGTTTGTGTCTGAGTATGATGGGTTTAAAGACTGAAAAGTGAATGGAGGAAAACAGGATCATGGAGGGCCTCACATGCAGTGGGGTGACAGAGCTATCTATATGTACCTGTTTTATATATGTCAAAGGAATTATAACCTACTTGAAGAAATTATGTTATTCATATGGAGAAAAATAATACAAATCAACATAGACCGTGCACCAAAGGATGGGCAGAGAAAATAGAAACAAAATAGAAAAGATTGTATTGGACCATAAAGAAAGAATCAACTAAGTTTGCAAAAAGCAAGTTAGGTAGCAATAATAAAATTAGAAAGACAAAATCAGAATACTGTCTTAGTTTCCTATAGCTACTGTAACAAAAATACACAAAGTAGATGGTTTGAAGAACAGAAATTCATTTTCTCACAGTTTTGGAGCCTAGGAGTATGAATTAAGGGCATTGGCAGAGCTTTGCTACCTCTCTGAAGGCTGTGGGATAAGATTTTTTCTTGCCTCTTTCACTTTCTTGCAGCCCTGGACATTTCTTGGCATTCTTTGGTTATAGATAGATTCTCACATGGTAACTATCCTCTGTGTGTGACTGTGTTTCCCTATCTGTTTTCCCTTTTCATGAGCTACCACTCAGAAGTGATTACAATTAAGGCCCACAATACTCCAGTATGATTTTGTTTAACTTTAATAAATAACATAAAAAAAAAAAAAAAAAAACTATTTCCAAACTAGATCACATTCACAGATTGTTAGGGGTTAGGATATCAACATATGCTTTTAGGGGACTATTCAACACAGGAGCTTTGGTACCATAGTGCCTAAGGCACTTAAATGCTAACCAGAAGGCTGATGGTTCAAATTCACCAGCTACTAAGATTGGGCAATCTACTTCTGTAGCGATACTGCCTCAGAAACCCAAGGAGGGGTTGCAATGAGTTGTGTCCAACTCAATGGCAAATAACAACAACATGTTTGACACATTTTGAATATTTGGAAGAAGCCAAATATTTGTGACAAGAATAGAAAGATCCATTCATTTTCTATTGTTGCTTTAACAAATTACCACAAACTAAATAGTTAAAACAATACTTATTTAATATTTCACAATCCTGCAGGTCAGAAGTATAGTTTAGCTTGTCTGGTTTTTCTGCTCCCTGTTTCACAAGGCTGAAATTAAAGTGTTTGACGTCCTGAACTCTTCTGGGGGGGCTCTGGAAGGAATTTGCTTTCTAAGCTCATTCAGTTATTGGCAGAATCTAATTGCTTAAAGCTCCAGGATTGGGGTCAGTTTTCCTTGCTGGCAGGAAGCCATTCTTAACTCTTAAAGACCTCTTTCTGGTGCTCACATGTGATCCCCTACATGTCAGAACCAGCAAGAGCACATCAAATCCTTTTCATACTTGAAATTGCTTTGACATCTTCTGCCCTACCTCTTCTGGTTCCAGCCAGAGAAATTCAGTACTTGTAAGGGTTCATATGATTAGATCGGACCACCTAGGTAATTTAAGAAATATCCCTCTCTCAAGGTCCATAACTTTAATTACGTCTGGAAAGTCCATTTACCTGTGTGATGTAACATATTCACAAGTTCCAGGTATTAGAATTCATCACTTATCTGTCATTTGGTCATACTGGGATGGCTTGCATACTACTATGATTCTGGAAGCCATGCTACCAGTATTTCAAACAGCAGCAGGGTCACCCATGATGGACAGGTTTCAGTGGAACTTTCACACTAAGACAGACCAAGAACAATAACTCATGATCAACTTCTGGGTTGGGGGGAGGCCTATGAAAACTTTATGGATATCTGAAGAAAATTGTCTGATATAATGCTGGAAAATGAGCACTTCAGGTTGGAAGACACTCAAAATATGACTGGAGAAGAGTTACCTTCTCAGAATAGAGCTTCCTTTAATGAAATAGATAGAGTAAAACGTTGAGATCCTTCATTTACTGACGTGGCATGACTCAAAATAAGAAGTCATGTTGGCAAACTTACGTTAGTAATCATAACACAGAATGTACAAAGTATGAATTATAGAAAATTGGAAGTCAGAATAAAATGGAACATTTTGAAGATTAATATCATATCTTAGGTGTTAGTGAGCTGAAATGTGTTTAAATTAGCCATTTGTATCATATAATCTACCTTGTGGGAATGACAAATTGAAGAGGAATGGCTTCACATTTGTCACCAAAGAGAACATTTCAAGATTTATCCTAAAGTACAATGCTGTCAGTGATAGAGCAATATCCATATGTCTATGAGTAAGATCAGTAAAAAAACTAATATTCAAATTTATACACAAACAACTAATGTCAAAGATGAAAAAATTGAAGATTTTTTGCCAATTTCTGCAGTCTGAAATGGATAAAATAGCAATGAAGATGGACTGATAATTATTGGTGATTATAATATGAAAGCTATAAACAAACAAGGACCAATATTTGGAATATATAGCCTTAGTGATAGAAATGAGTCTGGATATTGCAGGATAAAATTTTTGAAGACCAATAACTTATTCATAACTTATTCAATAATTTTCTTTTCAACAACATAAATAACAGCTATACGCGTGAACCTCACTGGATGGAATACATAGAAATCAAGTGGACTATATCTGTGGAAAAAGACAATAGAGAAGCTCAACATAATTAGTCACAAAAGACCAGAAGACAACTGCAGAACAAACAATCAATTGCTCATACGCAAGTTCAAGTTGAACCTGAAGAATATTAAAACTAATCCATGAGAACCAAAGTACAACCTTGAGGAATCCCACCTGAATGTAAAGATCGTTTCTAGCATAGATTTGGCACATGTGTAGAAATGTCCTGTTTATACATGGTGCAAATACATCCATGAATATATTAAAGCACACAGGGGTAAAGTTATGAAAACATCTTAGCCATAGTGAAATACAATGAGTCATTGGGCTTAGGGGCTCAGGAACATAGTCTCAGTGGACATCAAGGTCAATTGGAAAAACAGTCCACAAAGACAATGTCTTGTGAATGGCCATCTAAGGTAACTATTTGTCTCTTTTCATCCAGAGCAAGGAATAATGAGGAAAATCCAAAAGACAAGGGGACAATTAGTCTGAAGGTTAATGGACCATATGAAACCCAGCCTTCATGACCATGAGACCAGAAGAACTAGATGATGCCTGGCTATGACTAGTGATCATGTCTGAAAAGGATCACAATAGAAGGTCCTGGATAAAGGAGCAGAAAAATTGTGTGTTTTGGGGGGATGTTTAAAACCATAAAAAAGATGGTCTAATAAAGACTGTTAGACTAATAAAGATTGTTAGACCTGCAAGTGGAACTAAACTCATCCCAGTGACTCAACTTTCAGCCAAATTATAGACCTATAAAGTGAAAAATAACACCAAGCAGTTAGGCATTCTTGAGAATAACCAATCACATGAGATTAAAAAAAAAAAAAAGAAGGCAGCATTTGCCCAAGGATAAGGCTCAGAAGATGGGAAGGGATAGGAAAGAAGAACAAATAGAAGCAGTAAACACAGGAAAGAAGTGAAAGGAGTTCTACTGCATTGTGGAAATTGCAATCAATGTCACAAAACAAAATGTGTATGAATTGTCGGATGGAAAATGAATTTACTCTATAAATTTTTATCACAATAAAAATTTATTTATTTATTTATTTATTAAAAGATTTAATACATTCATAATTCATGACCAAAGACCAGACAAATTGTAGAATGACATCAAGAACCTCATACATGAAGAAGGTAAACCCAAACCAAACCAAACTCTCTACCATCAAGTCAAAATTCCAATCCATAGTGACTCCCACTGGGTTTCCAAGGCAGTAAATCTTTACAGAAGCAGAACGCCTAATCTTTCTTCCATGAGCAGCATGTGAGTTTCAACCACTAACCCTTTTTGAGCAGAGCAGAGCAGTAGCCAGGGATCCAGTTAAGGGGAGGGATGAAAGCCCCACCCCTACCAGCTAGGAAAGTGAGGGAAAAGAAAAACCAGAGGAGATAACAGAGCACAGTAGCAGCTAGGGATCCAGGAAAGGAGAGGGACACAAGGTCCATCCCCACCAGCCAAGAAAGTGGGGGAAAGAGAAGCCAGGTGGATGACAGAGAAGAGCAGCAGCCAAGGATCCAGGTAAGGGGAAGGACCCAGGCTTCTCTTCACCAGCCAGTAAAGTGGGAGAAAGCAAAGCCATGGGGGAACAGAGTGGAGCAGCTCCAGGGATCCAGATAAGGGGAAAGTAGAGAGGTTTTGAACAGTTAATCGAGACAAACTTGCCTGTCAGTTTGTCGTACTATTGTGGCTTGTGTGTTGCTGTGAGGCTTGAAGCTGTGCCACTGGTGTTTCAAGTGCCAACAGGATTTCACATGGTGCACAGGTTTTAATGGAGCTTATGGATTGAGACAGACTAGGAAGAAGGTAGAAACCATCCATTTTTCAAAAAACTGGCCAGGGAAAACCTTATGAATAGCAGAGAAACACTGTCTGTTTCATTACTGCGTAACTTTATGAATAGCCCAGAAATGTTATCAAATATAGTGCAGGAGGATGAGCCCTTTAGGTCAGAAAGCTTTCAAAATACAACTAGGAAAGAGCTGCATCATCAGACTAGGACCAACCTTAATGATATGGATAAAATAAAGCGTTTGTGACATCCATTTGCTGACATGGCATGACTCAAATTGAGGAGAAACAGCTACAAACATCCATTAACAATAAGACCATGGAATGTATGAAATATGAATATAGGAAAATTGGAAGTTGTCAAAAATGAAATGGAATACATAAAGATTGATATCCTAGGCATTAGTGAGCTGAAATGGACTGGTTTGGGCCACTTTGAATCAGACAACCACATGATCTACTATGCTGGGAATGACAAATTGAAGACAAATGGCATGGCATTCATCATCACAAAGGATGTGTCAAGATTTGTCCTGAAGTACAATGCTGTCAGTGATAGGATAATATCCACACGTCTATAAGGAACAACAGTTAATACAACTATTATTCAAATTTATGCACCAACCACCAGAGCCAAAGATGAGGGTATTGAAGATTTTATTAATTTTTGCAGTCTGAAATTGACTAAATGTGCAATCAAGATGTGTTAATTATTACTGGTGATTGGAATGCAAAAGTTGGAAACAAAGAAGAATCACCTGTAGTTGGAAAATTTGGCCTGGGTCACAGAAATAACATGGGAGATCACGTGATAGAATTTTGCAAGATCAATGACTTATTCATTGCAAATATTTTTTCAACAACACAAATGATGGCTATACATGTGGACATTCCAGATGGAACACACAGGAATCAGATTGACTAAATATGTGGTAAGAAGCAATGGAAAACTCAATATCTTCAGCCAAAACCAGGGCAGGGGCTGATTGTGGAACAGACCATCAGTTGCTCATATGCAAGTTCAACATGAAGTTGAAGACAATTGAAACAAGTCAATGAGAGACAAAATATGATCTTGAATATATCCCTCCTGAATTTAGAGACCATCTAAAGAATAGATTTGATGCATTGAACACCAATGACCAAAAACCAGAAGAATTGTGGGATGACATCAAGAACATCATCCATGAAGAAAGCAAGAGGACATTAAAAAGACGAGAAAGGATGAAAAGACCAAAATAGATGACAGAAGAGATCTGAAACTTGCCCTTGAATGGAGAGTAGCTAAAGCAAATGGAAGAAATGAAAGATAAAATAGCTGAACAGAAGATTTCAAAGAGCAGCTGAAACAGACAAAGCCAATTACTATAATGACATGTGCAATTACCTGGAGTTAGAAAACCAAAAGAGAAGAACACATTTGGCATTTCTCAAGATGAAATAACTGAGGAAAACATTTAAGCTTCTAGTTGCAATATTGAAAGATTCTATGGGGAAAATATTGAATGATTCAGGAAGCATCAAAAGTAGATGGAAGGAATACACAGAGTCACTGTACCAAGAAGAACTAGTTGATGTCCATCCACGTCAGAAGGCTGCACATGAACAAGAACCAATGGTATTGACGGAAGAAGTCAAAGCTTCAAAGAAGGAATTGGAGAAGAACAAGGCTCCAGAAATTGACAGAATACCCATTGAGATGTTTCAACAAATGGATGTCGTGCTGGTTATGCCAAAATATTTGGAAGACAGCCACCTGGCCAATTGACTGGAAGAGATCCATATTTGTACCATTCCAAAGAAAGGTGATTGCACAGAATGTGGGAATTATTGAACAATATCATTAATAGCACATGCAAGTAAGATCTTACTGAAGATAATGGAAAAAAAAAAAAAATGATTGCAGCAGTATATTAACAGAGAACTTCCAACAGTGCAGGCTGGATTTGGAAGAGGACATGGAACAAAGAATACCATTGTCAATGTCAGATGTATCAAAGCAAAGAATACCAAAAATATGTTTACTTTAATTTTATTGATTATGTAAAGCATTTGATTGTATGGATCATAACAAATTGTGGATAACGTTGAGGAGAATGAGAATTCCAGAATATTTAATTGTACTCATGAGGAACCTGTACATAGACCAGGAGGCTGTCATTGGAACAGAACAAGGGGACATCTTGTGGTTTAAAATCATTAAGACAGTGCATCAAGGACGGATGCTTTCACCATAATTACTCAATCTTTATGCTGAGAAAATAATCCGAGAAGCTGGACTGTATAAAGAAGAACGTGGCATCAGGATTGGATGAAGGCTCATTAATAAACTGCCATATGCTGATGATACAACTTTGCTTGCTGAAAGTGAGGATGAGTTGAAGCACTTATTGATGAAGATTGAAAAAGACAGTCTTCAGTATGGATTGCATCTCAATATAAAGAAAACAAAAATCCTCACAACTGGACTTATAAGCGCATCATGTTAATTAGAGAAAAGATTGAAGTTGTTAAAGACTTCACATTGTTTGGTTCTACAATTGACACCAATGGAAGCAGCAGTCAGGACAATTTGATGATGTATAGCACTGGGAAAATTGGCTGCAAAAGATCTCTTTCAAGTGCTGAGGAGCCAAGATATCTCCTTGAGGACTAAGATGCTCCTGACATAAGCCATATTCTCATTTGTCTCATATGCATGTGAGAGCTGGACAGCGAATAAGGAAGACTGAAAAAAATTGATGCTTTTGAGATGTGGTGCTGGCTAAGAATGCTGAAATTATCATGGACTGCTAAAAGAACTAACAAAAAAATTCTGTCCTGGAGGAAGTGCAGCCAGTATGCTCCTCGGAAGTGAGAATGGACAGACTTCTTGCCACATTCTTTGGTCATGTTGTCAGAAGGGATCATTCCCTGGAGAAAGATGTCATGCTTGGTAAGGTGAAGGGTTGGTAAAAGAAGGAAGGAAGGCCCCCAACAAGACAGACTGACGCAGTGGTTGGGCGATGGGCTCAAGTAAAGCAGGAATCGGGGAGCTGCCACGGGACCCCGCGGTGTTTTGTTCTTCTATGCATAGGATCGCTATGAGTTGGAAATGACTTGACAGTACCTAACAACAACAGAAGAATTGATAGATCTGAATTATGGTGTTGGCAAAGAATATTGAATGTACCATGGAGTGTCCGAAGAATATACCTGTGTCTTGGAAAAAGTACAGCCACAATGCTTGGATGTGAGGATGGCAAGACTTCACCTCACATACATTGCACATGTTACCACTAGAAACCAGTCTCTAGCAAAGGACATCATGCTTGATAAAGTAGATGGTCAGTAATAAAAATGGGAAGACTTTTAACCAGATAGATTGACACAGTGGCTGCAACAGCAGGCTCAAACACAACAATGATTTTGAAGATGGTGCAGGACTGGGCAGCATTTATTCTGTTGACATAGGATCACAGTGGGTTGAAACTGACTTGATGGAACTTAACAACAACTGGGATTAAGACATGGATTAAGATTGGGTTTAAGACAACAACTGGGATTAAGACTGTTGACATAGGATCACTGTGGGTTGAAACTGACTTGATGGCATTTAACAACAACTGGGATTAAGACATGGGATTAAGACATATTATGAACAACATGGATTAATGTTGGGGAGGGGGCATTACTCTGTATACCAGAGAAGATAATTGAATACAGCAGTCACTACTTCTATGAACAGCAGGATCATACATGTGGACTTTATAAACAATGGGGTTCTTTTGAAGTTTTTGCCCAAAAATATATATTTTTTTTTATTTTTGGGCAAATATATATATAATTTCAGAATGGTTTTAGGTTTACAGAAAAAATTATAAAGGTAGCACAGAGAGATTCTATATAGCCTTCACCTAGCTTCCTCCACTGTTAACATTTTACTGTACAATGGTACGTTTGCCAAAACAAATAAATAGTTACTGGTACATTGCTGTAAACTAAACTCCAGACTTTATTTGGACTTTACTAGTGTTTTCATTAGAGTCCTCTTTCTATTCCAGGTTCCAACCCAGTGTACCATATTGCATTCAATTTCCATAATGCTCGTTTTTCCTTTGATCTGTGACAGTTTCTCAGTATTTTCTCATTTTTTAAGATCTTTACAGTCTAGCACTGTATCCTTTAGAATATCCTCCATTGTGAGTGTGTCCTATATTTTTTTCCTATGATAAGACTGGGATGAAATGCCCTTTTGGTCACATTGTAAGCGAGCACATGATATAGACATGGCATCATTAATAATGTTAACTTTTATCATATCGTTAAGGTAGTATTGGACAAGTTTTTCCACCTAATAGCTACCAAATTCTCCTTTTCCTACCAAAATCATTTTTTGAATTATGTATTTTGAATTATGTATTTTGGGTAGTATGGATTTGAAGATAAAGGAGGAGGTACCTTTAGAATAAACAGTAAGAATTGAGTGTGTGTATGTATTTATGAACTAAAAATATGGCTACAGCTTAAAAGAAAGAGAAGAAGAGATAATGGGAAATTCAATAGGACTTAGTGATTATATTGAAGCAGAAGGTCAAAGATGAATTTAAAATATTATGCATGTGTAATAAGATATATGACAATATTATTAACAATAAAGTCTACTTGAGTAGATAAATTTGAATGATGGAAGGATTATGAATTCAGCTTTAATTGCATTAATTCTATTTCAGAAGATATTAGTGATTTTACCTGTGGAGCCATCCAAGAAACAATTGGAAATGAGGAATTGAATTGCATAAGGAAGGTCAAGGTTGGAGAGAGTGCCCATTTTAGATAAAGTAACATTGAAATGGAAAAGTTATTTCAGAGGTCTCCAAACACATTCATTCTCTAATCATTGCAATTTATATTGTGGAACTAACCTTCCACACCAGACATTTCTTTGGCTATGCTCACTGCAGCCTTTCATTACAACTTCAGAATAAAAGCAAACTGAGGTCAATTATCAGATCCCTGTAGGGAAATAACCTGGGCCCTTTGTCTGATGAAATCTCAGCACCTGACATCTCACTGCTCTTCAGGGAAATGCAGGCAGCTGCTTTCCTTAATCTTCAAAATTTAGCCCTTTGGACTTGAGCTAAGTGCCTTGTGGATACTCCTCTTTCTCCCTTCTCAGTGATCCAGAGAGCTGAGTAATTTACTGGCATCTCTGACTGTCTCATGAATTTTAAGACCAGAGGGCAGGATCAGTGTATAATGTTTCTCTTAACTTTTGCAGAGCGCTAGACATGGAACTGGATATATACCACTCACAGCACTGAGAAAAAATATGGGTTTGAAAGTCAGATAGCTTTGTGTTCAAAGCCTTTCTCTGCTACTTACAATGAAGCAACTAAGCAATGTTATCTTTCCTTTGTAATTGTAGACTCCTGCTCTAATATTCTGCAGAAATAGAACCACACATCATGGAGAGGTTAAGAACAATATATGTTGCAATACATGCTTAGCTCAGACTCTGAACATAGCATATATTCGATAATACATACATTTACTTAGCACTTACTGTTGGTCATTGTGTTGAGTGACACTAAATGTATTTGTTCATTTAATCTTCTCAATAAACTTATGAGCTAAGTAGACAATAATTATCTCCATTTTATATATGAGGAAACCAATGTTGTTGTTGTTAAGTGCTGTCGAGTCGTTTCCGACTCATAGCGACCCCATGCACAGCAGAACGAAACACTGCCCGATCCCGCGCCAGCCCCACAATCCATGCTATACTCGAGCCCAT
>NW_006921591.1:22847889-22849218 GCF_000298275.1 Orycteropus afer afer
TCTCTTATGGTTTCTTGAAGTAGCTTTTTATAGTTTTCTTTGCAGAGGTCTTCTGTGTCCCTGGTAAGATTTATTTCTAAGTATTTTATTTTTTGGATAGCTATTGTAAACTGTATTGATTTCCTTATTTCTTTTTCAGCAATCTCTTTGCTGGTATAGAGGAATCCAACAATGTTGGATGTTGATCTTACATCCTGCCACAATGCTACATCTCTCAATTAGTTCTAGTATATTTTTGACTGAGTCTCTTGGGTTTTCTAGGTATAGGATCATATCATCAGCAAATAGGGATAGTTTGACTTCTTCCTTTCCAATTTGGGTGCTTTTGATTTCCCTTTCTTGCTTTATGGCTCTGGCTAGGACTTCCAGTACAATGTTGAATAGAAGTGGTGATAATGGGCATCCTTGTTTGGTTCCTGTTCTCAAGAGGAATGGTTTCAGTCTCTCCATTGAGAATAATTTTAGCTGTTGGTTTTGCATTGATGCCCTTTATTATGTTGAGGAATGTCCCTTCTATTCCTATTTTGCTGAGAGTTTTGATCAGGAATGAATGTTTGATTTTATCAAATGCCTTTTCTGCATCAATTGATATGATCATGTGGTTCTTCTCCTTTATTTTATTTAGGTGGTGGATGACATCAATTGTTTTTCTGATGATGAACCATCCCTGCATACCTAATATGAACCCCACTTGGTCATAATGAATGATTTTCTTGTTATGTTGTTGGAGTCTATTGACTAGGATTTTGTTGAAGATTTTTGCATCCACATTCATGAGGGATATTAGTCTGTAGTTTTCTTTTTGAATGATGTCTTTGCCTGGTTTTGGTATCAAGGTTATGCTTGCTCTGTAAAATGAGTGAGGGAGGATTCCATCATATTCTAGGTTTCGGAATATTTTGAGTAGGATTGATATCAGTTATTTTCTGAATATTTGGTAGAATTCTCTAGTGAAACCGTCTGGGCAAGGACTTTTTTTAGTTGGTAATTTTTTGATGAACTTTACAATTTATTTTTTTATGATGGATCTGTTCAACTTTTCCACATTACTCTGTCTTAACTTAGGTAAGTGGTGTGTTTCTAGAAATCAGTCCATTTCTTCCAGATTTTCAAATTTGTTGGAGTATAGTTCTTCATAGTATACTGATATTACCCTTTTTATTTCATTTGGTTCTGTTGTGATAGCACTCATTTCATTTCTTATTCATGTTATTTGTATTCTCTCTCTCTTTTCCTTTGTTAAATTTGCCAGTGGTTTGTCAATTTTATTGATCTTTTCAAAAAACCAACTTCTGATCTTGTTGATTCTATTGCCCTTCTATTATCTGT
>NW_006921591.1:22849716-22858033 GCF_000298275.1 Orycteropus afer afer
GAGAAGATGTTTTGCAGTATTTCAATGTTTTTAAATTTATGAAGGCTTGCTTTATGGCTTAACATATGGTCTATTATGTACACTGAAAAATAATGTATATTGTGCTGCCATTGGGTGAAGTGCTCTGTAGTTGTCTATAAGGCCAAGTTGGTGGATTGTATTGTTTAACTCTTCTACATCTTTGTTTAGTTTCTTTCCAGCTGTTCTATCTTTCAGTGAAAGTGGTGTATTAAAGTCTCCCACTATGACTGTGGAGTCATCTCTTTGGCATTTCAACCCTTTTAAAATCTTATTTATGTATTTTGGGGCTCTTTCATTGCATCCATAGATATTTGTTATGGTTATATCTTCAGGTTCAATTGATCCTTTAATCATTATATAATGTCCTTCCTTGTCTTGTATGATGGTTTTTGTCTTAAAATCAATTTGATCAGAAATTGATATTGCCACTGCTGCTGTCTTACAGTTGCCATTTGCTTGATATCTCTTTTTCCAGCCTTTGATTTTTAGTCTTTATCTCTAAGGTGTGTCTCTCATAGGCAGCATATTGATGGGTTTTGTTTTCTTATTCAATCTGCAACTCTCTTTCTCTTGAGTGGTGCATTTAATCTGTTAACATTCAGTGTAATTATTGACAAGTATGAATTGGTTGCTGTCATTTTGGTATGTATTTTTTCATGGTGTCCCTGGTTTCTTTGTTCCATATTATTTTCTGTGCTGAGCTCGTTATGTGTATGAATTGTGTTATCATTTCCCTTGTTACTGTTATTTTAGTATTGGCTTAATATTTGTGCTTGTGTTCTTTTTTATTGTGATATGAAGGTTCATCATTTTTCTTTAAGCTTACCCTATGATTTATAATTGTCCCCCCGAGTTTAGAACAGTCCATTCTATCTTTGCAATTTTCTTGACTTACTCACCATTTTGAAGTTCTGTAACTACACAGCATTTTCCTCTTTTTGGTCTGTAATTGCCCTCATTTTTGAATTGAAGTCTTTGGTTCCCTGTTTACAATTTTGTAAGCTCATTTTACTTTGGATATGTCCATAGCTGTGGTTTCTGGTTATGTCATCTTGTGTATGAATGGTTGGTTGTTATTTCCTATTTTTGGTTCTCTGTTTAAAGGACTGCCTTTAGCATCTCTTGTAATGTTGGTCTGGTTTTAACAGATTCCCTTAGTTCTGCTTATCTGGAAATCTAATTTCACCATCATATTTGAGTGACAATTTTGCCAGGTATATAATTATTGGTTGAAAATTTTTCTCTTTCAAGGTTTTATGTATACCATCCCATTGCCCTCTTGCTTCCAAGATTAATGCTGAGAAATTAGAGCTTATTCTTACTGGCTGTCCTTTGTAAGTAACTTTTTGTTTTTTCACGTGTTTCTTTAGGATTCTTTCTTTGTTCTTTGTTTTGGTGAGTTTGAAGATGATATGTCTTGGTGATTCTTTTGGTGTCTATCCTGTTTGGAGTTTGTTAGACTTCTTAAATGGATATATTCTCTCCTTTCTTTATATCAGGGAGTTCAGCTCCAATAGATCTTGGACAATTTTCTCAGTGTTATTATTTTTCTCTACCTGTTCTGGAATTCCAGTGACATGTAGGTTTTTCATTTTGATGGCATCCCACATGAACCTTAGGCTTTCTTCATTTTGTTTTAATTTTTTTTTTGATTGATCCTTTTCCAAAGAAGTATTCAGGTATTTGTCTTCAATCTCATTAATTTTGTATTCCATTGCATTAACTCTGCTCCTTTGCCCTCCCAATGTGTTATCTATTTCTGACAATTTAGTATTAATCTTCCAGATTTCTCTCTGTAGATTTAGAATCATTTCTAATTTTTCATTTATTTTGTCACTTGTTTCTTGTATTTTTTCCATAATTCTTCTAGTATTTTTTCTGTGTTTTCTTCAGTCTGTCTCTCAATCCTTTGCAATACCTAAATATAATTCTTTTGAATTTCTTTTCAGAGATTTCCAATGCTGCATCTTCCCCTGAGATGTGTTTCAGATCTGTATTCTGCTTCCTTGTTTGTACCACTTTGTCTTGCTTCTTTGTGTGGACTGTGATGGTCTGTTGTCTCCGAGACATCTTGTCATTGTTGTATTTAGAGCTCTGTTAACTGTTTGTTTACAGCAGCCAAGGGTGATTCAGGCTCTTCTTGGTGCTTTTTTTTTTATCATTGGTCCTTTGATGGAGACAGAGGTGGTGGCTCTTGCTCAGTAAGTGAAGTTGCAGGATGTGTGGGTGTAGTTGTGTCTTATGGGGAGTGTTGCTGTCTCCCACTCAATTAGACAAAAAATTATAATTGAATAACCATCAAAAAATTAAAAGCACATGGACAAAAAAATACACCATGTAATCACACAAGAAGAGTAACCAAAAAAAGGAAAAAGAAGAGCAAAATAAAAAAAGAAAACTTGCAATATTTGGGGATAGGGCAGTAAGAGAAAAAAGTTAGAGAAAAAGATTACTGGTGAAAGAAATGGGAAAAATGCAAAAAGGAAGACAAGGAATGGGGTTAACCATTAGAAAAAAAGAAAAAAAAAAAATTGCAACCAGGAACAGGGAAAAGAAAAAGAGCTGAAAACTAGGACCCGGGAGGAGAAGAATAAAGAATAATAGTAAAAAGGACAAAAGTAATAATAATAATACTATTTTTAAAGCAAAAAAAAAAAAAAAAAAAAACAAGCAAACCAAAAATCAGAAAAAAGAAAGAGAAAAAAAAAAAAAAAAAAAAAAAAAAAAAAAAAAAAAAAAAAAAAAAAAAAAAAAAAAAAAAAAAAAAAAAAAAAAAAAAAAAAAATCGTGGAAGGGGTAGGACAGGACACCCAGTCTCCGCCTGAGCACACAGACTGGGATGGAGGTCCTGCGGGCCCTGAAGTTGGGTGGGCATGGGGGATGGCTGCACCTCTCTTCACCAAGGGGTGTGGGATACAAGAGTAACAAGGGGAATGTTGTACCTTTTCAGTCATCCAGGTCCGGAGTGTCCTTGGGGTTACTGACAAGCAGAACCTGTTCTTAAGCCCCTGGAATCTGGGAGAGTGCTGTCTCTTTAAATATCCAAAATGGTCAAGCCACTTGTAAACATTCAAAATGGTTGCGCCCTCCAGACAGGCAAAAGTCCACAGTTCAACCCGCCTTTCCTTTCGCTGGTGTTTCGCCTTTTATTCCCCAGCCACCAGAGCAGTCCTCCATGCAGTCCCTGGCAAGCAGGGCTGATTTTTAGGTTAATTCTTAGGTCCTACCACCAGCTGGCATTCTCTAAGCTGTCTGTGCCATGCCGTCAGGCCCACTCAGGATAGCTGCCAGACTGCAACTCCATATATCTCCATTTTTGGTGTTTTCATGTAAATTCTTCTGCTAGATGGACTTTAGTCCACTTCTATATCCTTCACTACAAGGTTCAGGTTTCCAGGATTATCTTCTGTGTCTGTGTTAATTATTTTCCCTTTTCTTTGTTGAAGAGGGTCTGTGCAGTCTTTCTCCCTATTCTGCCACCTAATTTGGAAAGGTCTTGGCAGAGATCTCACTTAGGTTCTTTCAGGCAATTTCAATCAGATATCAGGTGGGAAGAGAGTTATCTGATAGCTTGATTGGATAGAATATCTGTGATAAGGTATTCACATGAATGACAGTTTTTCTGTCAACTGGAAACTGAGTAAGTGTTGTCAAATGGATTTCCTACATATGGCCTCTAACAAAGTGGTTTTAAAGTAGTTGGGCTTTTTACATGGTGATTGGCTTCCCTTAAAGGTGAGTGCCCAAGAGAGTAAACAGGAAGGTGCATGCTTTTTTTCTAAGCCAGCCATGGAAGATACATAGCATTATTTCTATCTTATTCCATTTTTTTGAAGCAGTTACAAGCCTCTTAGATTCTTATATAAAGAACATGTATAAGAAAGTACTAATTAATGAGCAAGTTGTCCATTTTGGGAAGTTAAAAAAGCACAAATAAGTTGAAGGACAGTAAAGACAAAGTTATAGTAAAGATGAGAGTGTAGAGATAATATTATTAAACAAACATGGAGTAAATGAACAAACCCAAACATGTTTTCTTTGACATACTTATAAACTAGATAGATATTTGGCAATTTAGATCAAGAAAAAGATTGAAGACAGAAACAACATAATACACAGTTAAGGATACAGGGTTTATGAGAAAGTAGACATTAAAAGATAAAAGTATATGACAAAAATACTTATGCCTGTAAGTTTAAAATTTAAATTAATTCAGAAATCACACTAATTCATCCAGCTTCTAGGAGTGTTGATGGTTTACAGATTCCAGAATATTCCCTCTCTGGGACTTGCCTTTGTCTGAGAAATCTGTATCAGCCAAGATCATGCCCCTTTTTTCTAATTATTGGTTGATTATGAACTCTTGGTCCTTTTGTTCAGTTTGGATCACTCTGACGTACTATTCCATCTCAAGAGTACACTATAATATTGATTTAATCTCTGCTTTGACCGTATTACAGTTTATTTCTTATTTCTATCATTCTTACACATTATGTTTCTTCTGCCCTATGTTGAACTGGAAAATTTACTACTATAGATGTCTACACTTTAGCTGGTCTCAGGGCTATAAATAATACTCATCTCTACCCTCTACCAATCATTCAAGATTCCCCTCACCTGGGTTGTCACCTGTGATGATCTAAGTGCTTTACCTAGTGGAGCGACAAGTCTTAATCCAAGAGGAATCTGAGACGTTGGCCACCATGGCTTTTTAGGCCATTGGTACTTTGTTTTTCAATTTACTATCAAAATATTCTATTTACATGGTGATTGCTTTCCCCCCAGGGTGATGCCATTGGATCACTTGGGGCTAAACATGCTCTTGCCTGTCATAATAACATACCAACAACCTTCTGTTGATCAGAGTCATTTATTCTACCAGGATGCCAGCTCCTTTTCTTGTCTTCTCGTCTCTTGACTGGAGCAGTTGAAAGGTACCAAGCACAGCTGTCACTGGAAAGTTAAAAGGACTATAGCTATATTCCCTTGTAGAATTGTTTTTCCTCTAGCAAACTCTAAACTCTCAGAGTCCAGTAAACAGTAGGTACAAATTCACCAAGAAGGTCACTAGAACCAGTGGTAAGAATAACCAAACCCAAACCAAACTCACTGCTGTTGAGTAGGATCCAACCAGACCCTTTTATTTACACAACTTAGATTAAAATCCCATGTATTTTATTGTAGGAGATGGAACCAACAACCCAGATGGCAGAACTAAAACCCACAGAGCATTATTCTCAGGCCTTGAAATCTAATTGAAACACTGCCAAGATTTCCCTGAATGTATTTCAGATGAATGGACCAGGAATTCCTTTTTCTCCCTATTTGAATGGGAGTATCTGTCACTGTTTCTTAATGCCTATTCCACCATTATATGTTGTTTGTTGGGGGACAGAAAAGTTATTTCTTTCATTTAAAAGATTGATAGATTAAGAGGCAATACACCCACACCTGTATCTGATTTAGATGATGAGATTCTGCACTTTGAGCAGATGCTGTAATGGAGTATAATTCTTAGGTGTCTTGAAATGGAGTGAAAATAATTTGCACATGTGAGAGATGTGCATCATTGTGAGCCAGGGACCAGACTGGTGAACAGGCTCCTAAAATGGCCTGGAATTCCTTCCGTCCCCTTTTGTGGGATGCAACCCTGTTAGTTCTAACCAATTAGACACTACAAAGATGACAGGATGTGTGATTACATGTATGTGAATACATTATATAAGATTGCAGTGCTTATTTTACTAAGTATCTCTTTCTCTCTTGTGCTAATTTTGAATAAGCATGCTTCCAAGGTGTAAGCTACCTATGTTGTTGTTGTTATTTGCCATCGAGTCGGCCCCGACTCATAGCGACCCCTCCTTGGGTTTCCGAGGCAGTATCACTACGGAAGTAGGAATGCCCAACCTTCCTTCCGAGGAGTGGCTGGTGGGTTTGAACCGCCAGCCGTCTGGTTATCAGGCAAGTGTCTTAGCCACTATGCTATAGAGAGGGCCATATGGCAGGGCACTGAAGAAAACCTCAAGTAGACATATACTAAGAAACTGAGCCCAACAATGAAGGATTTTACAATGAACTAAATGCTGTCAACAATTTTGTGAGTTTGGACATATATTTTTCTGCATCTAAACCTCAGATAAGACTGCATCCCTGGACAATACTTGGATTGCAGCCTTTGAGATCCTAAATAGAGAACTCAGATAAGCCATGCTCTGACAGCTTCAGAGAAGCTGTGCTACAATAAATTTGTGTTGTCTTAAGCCACAAGTTTAGTGACAATATTGTTGTTCAGCAATTGGCAACTAATACAAATTTAAGTAGGATTTTACTTCACTTTTGCCTTTCAGGTCCACTCCCAAGTGAGGCTGTAGTTCAAAGGCAATCCTTTTTGGGCTCTAGCCATATATCAAGGTTACCCGTTTGTGAATTAGGCTCAACTACATTCACTCTCCATAGCTAGCATTAAAGAGTGTAGATATGAATGAAGATAGAAATGTTAGTGCTATAGTGATAGATGACATGGGATCTGGATGCATTCTCATGAAGCTTACTTGTGCCCTCTGGTTCTGCTAATGCCTGATTATGGATATACCATTATATCTTGACATTGAATCTGCTAGGTTCTCTTGACTTTACTTTTTGGTGGTCTGACAGCAAATCCTAACACATGATGAATTCTGGTCACGTAGCCCCATAAGTATTCTACATGTCAGGAGCAATTTTTGAAAGAAAAAAAAAAATTAAGTTCCCAATGCAGATGGCATAGCCTTGTTTTTAGGGATCTATGCTTTGATTCTCCTATTAGTTCTCACCATAAACTCCACATGGAAAGTTTCTGTTCATAAATAACCCTTTGTTTTCAGTATTGTGAGACCTTAAGTGCGAGGTAAGTTGTTCTCTGGCTTCTCTACAGAACTTAAGAGATAATAAATGAGATTTCACACAGCATGAGACTTCTGTACAGTTCTTTCTTACTCTAGTCCTGAGTTGGTAAGTTTTATGAGTCAGCTTGGTTAGGACAGGAATAGAGAAATTAGATACACATAGTTGCCATCAAGTCATCTCTGTCTCGTGTCAACTTTATATACAATATGAAATACTGTCCAGTCCTACATCATCCCCATGATTGTTGGGATGTTCAATCCTATCATTGCTGATATTATACCAATCTCCCCCACCCTTGCTGGTCTACTATCTCACAAAACATGCTGTCCTCCTCTAGCAATTGATCCTTCCTGATGAAGAGTTCAAAGCAAGAGAGTCAGACAATGTTCTGTTGTGATTCATAAGATTTTAATCGGTTAATTTTCTGAAGTAGACCATCAGACTTTTCTTTCTAGTTTAACTTAATCTAGAAGCTCTGCTGAAACTGATTCACCATGAGTGATCCTGCTGGTATTTGAAATGTCACTGACACAGCATCCAGCATCATAACAACACACAAGCCACTGCAATAAAACAAACCAACAGACACGTGGTGGAGCTAGGCTATTCAGTTAGTCAAACACTAGTCTAGGTGTTGCCATGAAGGCATTTTGCACATGTGATGAAAGTGCATAATCAGTTGATTTTAAGTAATGAAGATCATCATAGATGATTTGAGTAGGCCTAGTCCAATCAATTAAGACTGGGGTCTTAAAAGATTATAAGTGGCCACCAAAGCCATGTCAACTTGTCCCTATTTGCCTAAAACAACAGAGGAAAAAAGAGTCAGGAATAAGAGGAATATATGGAATTAGTGGCTAATTGTCTCCATTAGCAGCTGACACCTTTTCCATGAAACCAGAAGAACTGGATGGTGCCCAGCTGCCATTATGAAATATTTTGATCAAGCAGTCTATAGAAGAATCTGGATCAAAAGTAGAGAGATGCAGAACAGAATTTCAAATTCTCATGGAATCTAGACTTTCTGGAGCTATGGAGGCTGGCTAAACCTCTGAAACTATTGTCCTGAGATTATATCTAAACCTAAACCAAAGCTATCCCTAAAATCTTCTTAAAACCAAACAGTAGTTTAGTTTTATTACTAGAGAATATTTGGCTTGAACATTATGCTGTTTTGAGAACTATCTACACAGAATCAAAGTGATAACTCACAAGATTAGATAGGAACCGTAGCAGTGAGTTTATGCTAATAGAGGAGGATCAACTCAGAAAAGGAAGCTGAGAATGGCTTCACAACTCAAAGAATATAATCCGTGTTACTGAACTATATGTCTAGAAAGGGTTGAGTATGTGTATGTTTTGCTGTGTATATTCTCAACAACAGCAAAATTAAAAAAATTAAAAGAAAGGA
>NW_006921591.1:22858133-22872372 GCF_000298275.1 Orycteropus afer afer
AAAAAAAAAAAAAAACATTAAATATGAGAACAACTGAAGTTTTCTTAAGGAAGAAGAAATTTCACCTTTGTACTGAAGCTTCAGTTCCTGCCTGAGAGTTTCCTGCCTACCCCTCCTGATGTCCTGTCCTATCAATTTTGGACTTGCCTGGTCAGCTCCTACAATCACATAAGCCCACTCCTTGAAATAAATCTCTTTCAGTATACATAGGGATAAGAGAGAGATAAAGATGATATATTCTACTAATCTATTTCTCTGGCAAAACCCTGACTGATACAAGGCCTTACTAAATTTTGGCTGCCTTTGGTTATCTCAAAATCTGTTCTTTTCCAATAAAGGTTCCGACCTTGTCAGAGAAGACACACTGAAGCTAAAAATTTAACCTCCTCTTAAGCTCTGCTACTATTATAATGAAATCTTGGACCCAAGAATCAGCTTTCTTTTTCTTTCCTATTGCAGGAGATGAGAGTCTCTTTAAATGTTAACAATGACACCTTCTGTGTATACTCTTTGCTTAAGGATTAATTACCCTTGTCCTTTTATTGTGTATCTCCAAAATGTTCATTCTCCTCAGCAACATCCATCTGATTTCATAGTCTTTATCATGGTGAATTACCTAATGTTTCTCAATCATTTGATACATTGCATATATCAGTGCATTCTCTTTCCCTAGTATATCATCCCAGTTCATTGCTGGGGTATGTTTTAACAATCGTACTGCTACTGCATGACAAGGCCAGCATATGCTCCATCCTTTACCATTTTGGAATCTTCAGTCCTTACTAGCTTGCAGGCAATCTCATTTTAGAGTCTGATTTCTTGAATCACTGATTTCTTGTTGCCACTTGTCATGTGTTGGTTTTTCCGGGAAGCAGGCTCTGAGATGGTAATTTTCAAGCACAAGATTTACTAGAGGAGCACTTTCAATATCAAGTCTTCAGGGAAATAAAGGAAGCAGGATTGAGAAGAAGTAACATTTAAAATACAATATAGTAATAATATAAAAATATGAAGATGAATGGTCTTCAGAGTTGTCCTAGATTGGGCAAGGGGATTGGTCATTGGATGGGGGCTGCACACAGGAAAAGGAAATAAACTTGGGTAAGGCAGCTCTCATTATTAAGGGCTCTTTATCCTTCTTTACTGAAAGGGACTCAGGTGAATGCTGATTATAAAACTGCCAGTAGTGGAACAATAAATGTTTCCATCCTTGACAGGACCTCTAGGAGACATCTTGTGACATATATAACAGCCTACCATCAAGGATTATTGCTATAAGCATCAATATGCCAGGATGAAGTCCAGAGTCATGGATCACACATATGTTTAAAATTGTGTCACTGCTGCTTCCTAAAAAGTGGGGTCCATTAAAATACAATATCCCTGCAGGTTAAACGGATTTTAAAGTACTGATATTGACTGAGAAACATGATCTTGTTAATTCTTCAGGTAACCTCCCAAAAAGACAAACCAAAGTCACTGCCGTTGAGTCAGTTCTGACTCATAGTGACCCCTCCTTGTGTTTTTAAGGCAATATCTCTGTGGAAGTAGATTGACTAGTCTTCCTTCTGAGGAGTGGATTACACCAAGATCCCTATAATTTCACCTACAGAAAGTGAGCTCCTAATGCAACAGAGTTCATAGAAAATAAATTGTTTCCATATATATCTCAGACATGACTCTGGAGGAAAATGTCCCAAGGAAGAGAAGTGGGGACAACCAGATTGATTGTTGGCTGAGCAAGGATCTTACTGTCCAAATAGCACAGAGATATATTACTATTATTTTCTAAGAGTATGTTGCATTTGCTATAGATGATGAATCTCTATATATTATTCACTTTTCTCTATTTTCTAAATAGGTTCATATTTGGTTGTTATCTTATTTTTCTACCATTTTTGAATTAAATATGTTTGGATGATCAATTTATCTTATATTCTATTGACAGAGAAAGGAATATTGAAATAGAATTTCAGTAGGCCTAGAGGCAAAATAGGTAGCCCCTGGCTTTCAATTCCAATGGATTTATGGTAGGATTTCATTATGTAGCATCTGAAAATGACTGTGGGCTACTACCTCTTGGGAGGTGCTGGGACACTGCAGATGATACTTATATTTTCTTAGGTGGAATTGTATGGCTAAGAGAAAAGAATATGTGTTTACCTGTCATTCAAAGAGAACTGAAGCTATTCATTTTAGTTTTTCATGTTTCTTCCTGATTTTTTCTGATTACATATCTCCTTGCTTTAGGACAGTCTTCGCTCACTCAATGCTTCCAACAGGTCATTGAATTATGAGGCTTACTGTACATTACCAACTTACCAACTATGGGATTGAAATACTACATCAGTCTGGCAAATCACATTAATCAATTTCTTACCCTGCCCCATGAACACTATAATAACATTGGTAGTCAGACATTATTTCTCAGGTAAGCTTGTTAAACAAGGAGGATATAAATATGAGATAACATGTACCCTTCTTCCTTACCATATGGAAGATACTACCTTTGAGAAAGAATTATTAGATCAATATGGAGAGCCAAGAAACTGAGCTTGAGAGAAAGCATTGAATGGTCATTTGGGCACTTGTTTTCAGGCATACCTGAAATCACCTCTAAATCTAGGCTTCTTAGAAAACTAAGGATGTAAATTTTGTCTTTAGCTCAAGTTAGTTTTGGATGATTTTCTATCCCTTGTGATCCAGAGTACTGGTTAAAAACATAACCAGTGATCTGTTTATCTTTTATCTGCTGTCATTTTCCTTCAGCTCTTGTTAGTTCCCAAAGATGCTTGTTTCATTTCCTAAAGTTTGCTCCTCACTTGATCTCTGTTATTCTCCCCTTACTGCTCAGACCCTTGCCTTTGGAAAAGAAGCAGGCAGAATCAGGAGTTCTGAACATGGCCCCATTCTTGCTGTCAAGTACTGTGCATCCATAGGTATTTAGGTTTCTTCTCTAAGCCTTTACTTCTTCATCTCTAAAGTGAGAAAGTTATACTGAATTACTTCTAAAATACACTACTCAGTTATAAAATCCTGGTACATTATGACAGAAGGATAGAGAAAGAAATTGTGCTGCTAGAAGTTGCATACAATTTAGTATATGCTTGATTCAAATGCAGATGCACTGAGATGAAATAATTTTTTATTTCTTTTTTTACTGTTAGGTACAGTCATGATGTTATGTGCATTTCTTCCAGAAAATAAAATAAAATAAAATAAAGAGACCATTAAAAATAAAAAAGCAATAAAGTTTTGACAATGTTCAATGTTATTGCTGTTTGAATTCCAATTACTGGAGAAGCATTCTGCACATCTTTACTCATCACATTTCAACATGGCATCTTCTCTAAGTGGAACAAATTGCATTAAAACAGTCATGAACTATAGTCATCTTTCCCCCTTTACTAATAATGTAATCATAAAAATTTTAAATGCACATATTCATTTTCCTCCCCTTCAACCAAGCAAGTACACTTCGTCAATATTCCCTGAAAAAGTGATTATCAGGTCTCTCTTTTTGAAAATTTTAATAGAAAAATTAGATACACCACAGAATCCTGCTAAACTAAGCATCTGATTCTATTATTTGGAAAAACAGTTGGTGTTCATTTTTGCATCTGCCACCAAAAATCTTTATAGCTTTGCTATTTTTCCCACTTTTCCAATTCTCTATTCTTTTCAATCACTCTGTGTGTGTGTGTGTGTGTGTGTGTGTTAGAGAGAGAGAGAGAGAGAGAGAGAGAATATGAATAAGAATTGGGGAGAAGAGAAAGAATATTTTCCACATACTCAAGCTAATATTATATCAAATATTTAAACTGCAGAATTAAAGATTATATATACATGTTGAAAATTTTTTAACATACTCAAGTCCAAGAACCTTGCATTTCTTTGTTTCAAATAAAATGAAATCTGACTCCAATCCCCTACTTTTTAAAATAAATAACAAATTTAATATCCTTTTGTTTTGAGGACCTCTTACCCTCTCAGGAGTCATTTTAGAATCCCTGGAGGCTACCACATTTCAGAACATTTTGTTCAGGTCCTCTGGTCTTCTGACAGCCGGGATACATTAATTGTAAAAATGTACATGGTTACCTGAAGTTGATTGCACTGGTACTTCTGTATCAAACTTGTATAAGGAGATTATTGATGACACTAGGGTCTTTACTTCCTTATGTCCAACCTCTCCATAACACAATCTTGTTCTCAGAAGTCCTACCATTTTTTCTGGATGTTGGATTGGGCATAGGGTAATTCTCTCTTTCACCTGTAGGATGTCTTGCCACTCTTGTTTCCTAGTTCAAGCAAAGTAAAATATGTGTGTGTATACATTATCTGCCTGTCTGTCTATCTATCATTTGTCTATATCTATATATCTATCAAGACCACATCTATGATAGTTGGAGCTATGTGTCAACTTGGCTGGACCACAATTCTGTGTGGTTTAAGCAGTTGTGATGTGGTTATTCCCATGATGGGATCAGATGAATATGTTTTGAGCAGCCAATCTATTGAAAGGGAGTTTTGCTAGGGGTGTGGCGTGCTTCCAGTATATTTATGGAAATTTCAGGAAAAGAGACATTCTTCTGTGGATCAGGATTTTGTTGTGCTGCCTACAACTGTCCGTGAGCGAACAATCCACCATTCGGCCTGGAGATCTTGGATTCATCATTCATTGAAGTCAATAGCCAGCACACTGTCTGCCAACCTTAAGCTCCTCAGCCCCTGCAGCTGCAAGAGTCAGGAAAAGCCTCTAGCTTGATGTTCAATCCAAGAACTTTGGACTTGCCAGCTTCTATAAGTGTGTGAGCCATTTTCCTAAGATAAATTTCTCTCTGTATATATGTATAAGCTTTACTGATTTTGTTTCTCTAGAGAACCCAGTCTAACACAACATATAACCTTTAAAGCACTCCTTTTCTAGATTTCAGGAAAAAAAAAATATCTAGAAAAGGTTCTGCATTAAGCCAAGACAGAAAAAAGCAATTGATAAGGCTCTTGGACAAAAGTCAATCCACAAGAAACCATGAAATAGAAGTGTGATTTACTCTCTTATGGCAACTAACAACAGAAAGGGAGTAAGAAATGTAGTGGGTCATTGAACACAAGAGAGGTTCTCAATGAGGTCAGGTAACACAATAATTGCAACAATGGATTCAAACATACTAAAAATCATGAAGATGGTGCAGTACAGATGGACAATATATATATATAATATATATTCTGTTATATGAAGATTGTCAAGAATTGGAGCTGACTTGATGGCAACTAACAACAGCAAGTAGGTAAGAACAGTGAAGCCTGAGTTCAAATTCCCATATCTCCACTTAACTGTGAAACTTTTGGCAAACTACTTAAAATCTGTATGCATTTATTTCTCTGTGTATTTATTTATCTCTGTATTTATCTCTGTGTATTATGTGAAGTGAAGATATATTAGTGTTTATCCTAAATGTATGAGTGAAGATTAAATAGTTATTATTCCTAAAGTGCTTAGAAAGGTGTCAGGTGTCTATGAAGCACTATAGAATCTAACAACTTCATCTTTAAAATCAAAAAGCTTTAATCTTGATTCTCCCAAATGTCTTACTTTGGAGAAGCATATAACCTCTCTGAGCTTTGGGTTCATTATCTGGAAAATGGAACAGTTAATATCTACTTGTAAGGTGGTTTAAAACATTAAAATGAATGATATTTGTGAATCCCTTAGCAGAGAGCTTGAAAAATGTTTGACCCTTGACCATAGCAGGGAATTTTTCCTTCCTCTGATTAGTCACTGCCCAACTGTATTATCATATCTTTGTCAGAGGTCACCTTGCTTCACCTTTCTTATGAAACTCTGATCTCTCATTTTCCTGAACACAGGGCTATACAAAATTTAGGAATATATCTATGTATAAATCTTTGTTGGATTTAGTTAACTCAGCTGGGACCATAGAAGCAGGTCTAGATTATCTTTCAATTGGCTGTCCCTTGTCATAAGAATAAGTGCACCATCTGGCTGATTGGATTGAGACCCAGCTACGTTCATTTTTCATGAAATGGAACCACACTGAGAGAATACTCATTCTTTCCACGGATGTCAGTAGCTACTCCTGAATGGAAACAGATGCAGCATGCCTGGCCTGGAGGAGCAATCAAAAGGGCCCTCAGGTTGCCTGGAAGGATGCATCTGGTGCCCTTGTTGGGCCAAGTCTAACACATGAACTTGTTAGCAATATTAATGACTGTCCTAAAATGGGCCTGACCGCATGTCATTTATATTCAGCAGCTTTCCAACTCACTCTGTGTGGCCAAGCTAAAGGGAAGGCATTAACAGTATGCTCTTTATGGCAACATCACCTATTCTTTGAGAAACGAAGAGATGCTCAGCTCATACCCACTGGTCAACCAACTGTATAGTGTTTCTACTGTGTGCCCATACTATACGTGACACAGGCACACTGTGGAGATCCTAACAAGAATAATTGTTTTCTGCTTGTTAAAAACTGAGAGTGTAGTGGCATAGTACCTAACACATGTGACTGCTAACCAGAAGGCTAGTGGTTCAAACCCACCAGCCATTCCTCGGAAAGAAGATTGGGCAATTTACTTCCATAGAGATGTCGTCTCGGAAACCCAAGGAGGGGTTGCTATGAGTTGGTTCTGACGCAACAGCCATGATTTTGGTTTTTTTTTTTTTTTTTTTTGGGGGGGGTGTTGGAATCCAGGAATCATATTGACTGAAAAGGGAATGAAAATGTTGAGTTCTGAGTATCATATTGATTTAATAACACATAATGACCTTGTGCTAAGCATTGGTGGTCTGCTCTGTAGGTGAAGAACATAGGATGGACACAGTCATAGGTATCTCATTAAGGAGAAGAACTGAGCATTTATTATAGGTTGGGACCAATAGGAATAGGTAACATCTTTCCTACTTCTCAGTTCTAGCTGTCATCAAGTTGATTTTGACTCCTGGTAACCCCTGTGTGTCACAGTAGAAAGAACTGTGTTCCAAAGGTTTTTCATTGTCTGGTTTTTCACAAATAGTTCACCAGGCCTTTCTTCTGAGATGACTTTTGGTGAACTCGAATCTCTAACCCAGGGTCTCCTTTCCTACTCTGACCCTTTTCAATTATCTCAGCCCACCATTGAAAGCCATGGAAGAAATACTGCAAGTAGCTTCTCTAGGGACTCACTTTCTCAGCTGTACTTTTCAGGTTGCCTGTTATTGGAACTGAATCAATGTCAGAATGTCTATTTCTCAAACCAAAGTTAACATTTGAAAGTTGTGGTGAACACTAAGAATGATGGCAAAAATTATTATGATTATTTGTTCTCTTCTCTCTGGGCATTTTCTTGCCCTTTTTAAGCTATATAGTCCATGTGACTGACCGTCAAATGAAGTGTGAGTGGAAATGAAGTATTTTACTTCTAGATGAATGTTTCCTTTTTCCTGCCATGGCAATCCTGGAAGGATGTGCCCCCATCAGTCTGATTTTTAGTGACTATTATGAACAAATCCTCTGGCTGATCTGTACTGGGTATTTCTGGGAGGAAGAAATACATGTGTGCTGTATTAAATAAATGGGATTTTGGGTCTGTTAGTTACTGAACATAACCAACCCATCTTGGCTGAATTGGAAATGTAATTCAAACACCACTTACAATAATGAACAGCCTTGAGAAGGGATGGAACATGATAATCTACCTAAAAGGGAGAGGGAGAGAGCTTCATAATCCACCAATAAGAAAACATCTCCCCTAACAAGTGGCCACAGGTACCCAGAAATTCCCATTTCCAGTGACTTTTTTAAGTTATGACACTGAGCTTCCTGTTAGGATGCAAGTATAATCTCCAACAACTGCTAATTAGGCAGTGACATGCATGAGCTTGCCAGCTGATGTTCTTTCTATCCCACTGGTTCTCATGCTCTGCTTTTGCACAAACCTGATAGCCCAAAATGCTACTGTCAGATACAGAGAGTAACTCCCACCCCATTTTCAATGCTGAAGAGAGTAATTTTCTTAATTTAAAAAATGTCATCCATAAAATGTATTTTAACTTTTTACCTGTTATTGGTTATTTCTAGCAAAATGTAGTCTCTGGTTCCATACACAATTATTTCAAATACAAATATTTGAATTCTGATATAATGAATGATGTTATGAAAATGATGGTGTTTAGGTCTTCTGTGATCTTAACTAGCTTGAGAAATATTAGATTATTAGTGATTTATATTCCCTAGTTCAGGGAATCATAAAACTGTCTATGCATGTTCCCTGGAGTGATTGTTAAAAATGGAGAGCTCTGGGAGAAAACAAAAGTTCCCCAGGTATGACACAGGCAAACTAGAAGCAGCCCAGAAGTATTCTTTTAGAATCACAAGATTACACTCTCTGCCTGCAATGTTACAGGCCTGAAAGAGAGAAAAGGAATGGGGAAAATAGAGGGGAGAAAAGGGAATAGATAACTCATTCTATAGTTAAAGCAGGATTCTGGCCCTGGGAGGAGAGGAAAAGGTACAATGTGATCTAAGAGAAAGGGTGCTGGACTTGGTATCAGGTGAGAAAGGAGCCAACCTTGTGTCCTCATAGCTTCACAATCAGGACCGAAACTGAGACCACTTGTGTCACAACAGCTTTTTACTCCATGAATTTTTTTCTCAGAAAGATAAAGGTGTAAACCAATAAATAACATCCCTGTTGCTTCAAAATATTCCTGCAAACCAATGTATCTGGGCAAATAGTTAGCCCATCAACTGATGTACTCAACAACAGTTTATTCCTCAGACTCACTTCAAGATCCCACTTTATTGTGTCTACCAATCCTAAGCTATTATCCAATAAGCTGATCTAATACCTATCAATTCCCTGCCTTGAAACAGCTGTCTTAAACCACTTCAGTTCAGATCCTCAAATTCTATAAATATCATCCCAACATCATTCTCACAAGAAACTACTAAGGCATTTCAAGATGGTGCCCCACTACCTACTGTATTAAGTAAGAATCAATGAATCAATGAAATACAAAGATTGAGATCATACATCTAGCCAAGCCATATAGCACCTTATTTTTCTTTAGATATAGAAAAACTGTCTCTTTGAATATTTGCCAAAAAGTGGCAAACTATTCTAATCAGCATTTTTTTTTTCTTCAATATTTATTTATGATGGCTATTGAAGTAATCTACTATCAACTAACAGAGATTCAGGTTGTGTTGATGACACATTTGAAAAAATTAAAAGGAAACACAGGTGCATATTTTGGCCAAGATGCCAAAGTTTCAATGTGAGTCTGCTTTACATCTTTTCCCAAGGAATTCAGTAGAGAGATATATAGCTAGTGCAAATAGGAATTCAGCACTCTAATTGTCATTTAATTTAATCAGTATCAAAAGAAGTAAACATTTTTACTGCTAATATTGATCTGATTATCACCAAATATAAAGATGTGTTTTGGGTATTTGGACTTTTCTTTGTCAATGTGTAATACCACTTTGTTTGCAAATGAAGATTCTGGTTTTGGGGCTTTGTCCATTCCAAAATTAATTGTTGTTGTTGTTATTGTTGTAGTTATGTGCCGTCGAGTCGGCCCCGACTCATAGCGACCCCTCCTTGGGTTTCCGAGGCAGTATCACTACGGAAGTAGGATTGCCCAACCTTCCTTCCGAGGAGTGGCTGGTGGGTTTGAACCGCCAGCCTTCTGGTTAGCAGTCAAGTGCTTTAGCCACTATGCTACCAGAGCTCCCCCAAAATTAATTAGGCTCTTTTAAAAATTGCAACTGATATATCTCACACACCAACAAACAACATGGACATGATTCTGCTAATTCTTGCAAATCATAACCATCTCCACGGGACCTGACACCAGTTTTTGCATTCTACTCTTGAAATATGATGAGAGGATAGAGGAACAGTTAACTAAAACTGATTGAACATCTATTATGGGAAGGGATATGCTAAGCATTTTACATAACTCAATTAAAATGAAGCCTTACAACAGTCTTATTGTATTACCTATGAATCCAGTATATACTGATATTAGCCTTATTTTTAAATGAGAAAACTGAAGAGTGGGGAGTTTAAGTGAACTGCCCAAAAGCAGCAACCAAGAAGTGGATCTAATATCTGAGATCCAAGGCTTCACAACCTTTGTATTTTAACACATTCTAACAGATGCAGAATTTATGCACACCCTAATTTATCTTACTAAATAAAGTTTGTGGTTTCTTAGTCTAAACTATCTGCACTAGGATTATATCTCTATTTTTCTTAAGATGTGAAAAAAGAAATACTCCTTCATTTTACATTGTCTCCGAAGGAGTGTTTTAGTTCAAATAAAGGGATAATCTGTCTATAGGTAAACAACAGCTTCTACTACCACTGATTGACATATATTATAGCCTTTATAAACTCTTGTGAATCCATGAACAAATTTGAGCTCCCTCTTCCAGAAATGCTTCCCTTCTTCTTTTTGTTCCCACAGTCACCTGAACCAGAATCACCATTGTCACTTCTGATTTCCTCACCAGACCTTAATGTCACCTGGCCCTGACCAGCACACCTCTCAGTTCCTTCACTCTCCAGACAGGCTGAAGTGGCCATTTTCTGCATTCCTTTACTTCTTTCTGGAGTGCCTGGGTGGTACAAACAGTTGATACACTCAGCTTACAACCAGCAGTTTAGAGTTTCAAGTCCATCCAGAGATGCCTTGGAAGAAAAGTCTGGTGATCTACTTCCAAAAAATTAACAATTGAAAACGCTATAGAGTACAGTTCTACTCTAATACACATAGGGCAGCCATGAGTCAGAGTCAACTCAATGACAATCTCTTTATGCCCCATTTCTTCATGAGGATATACCATATTCTTAGTTCTATGCAAGTGTGTCTAGGGTTTCACACACATTTAAAAGCTGAATTTTTTCTCATGTAGTATAATACTAATCCTTTTGTTTTACTTATATTAGCTCTCTTACCCACTGACACAATAAAGGCGAATAAATGTGAGATTGGATTAACCCTACAATTGAGATTGTAGTCAGTCTGAAAATCTTCATAGAGATTGAAAGATTATTTTTTTTTAATAACTTGGTATATCTTGCAGGTGACTCTAGAAAAGTACTCTAGAAAAAGGTGAAGGTTGTGTTACTCTTAATGATACCTTATTAACAATTTACCTAAAAAATCCCTGTACTACACATGTTAGTCCTCATCTTTCTCACATACTGTAACTTAATTTGCAAAATGAAAAGCTGGATAAATGGGTCTGTTCAATTAGCAAGTTGTTATGATTTCTCATAATTATGGTTTTTTAACTATGAAGAAGACAAATGGTAAATTAGAGTAACATCATTTGTCATTTGGTGTAATGATGATCTCTGAATTATAAGTGTTGTCTGCACTAATGCATCTGTTATTTCTCCATGACAAATAGGATGATCAGAACCTCTCAGAGATTGTATTCTTTTCTTTTGACAGTTTTTTCATTCTTTTTCCTTGTGTTTAGAAAATCCACTCTCACTTATCATCCCTCAGCAGCATGTATGGCAGGGATATAGAACCAGGACTGAAAGTAAATCAAGGATTTTGTTTGAAGGACAGACCAAAGGGAAACTGCTATCATGAATCCGTTCACATGATGTCCATTACAGGTAACCTTAGAAAAACTGGGATAAGTAAAGCCATTATTTACTAAGTACCATCTATTAAGCAAGTGAAATATTGGTGGTCTGAACCCACCAGCCTCTCCACAGGAGAAAGATGTGGCAATCTGCTTCCATATCAACAACGATATTCCTCTTTCCACATCCTCCTCTGAATCCACCTTACATTTCTGGAAGTTTCCTTCCAATATACTGCTTCATTTCCTTGGTGGATTATGAGGTACCTTCTCATCCTTCTTAGTAGGAGCTGCACCCACTGCTGCAAATCCTATCTATCATGCACTCTACATAGGATAACTTGCACATTACTGAGAAACTCTCACTTGTTCTGGGCTGGGGATTTGGTCGTTTTCTCTATTGGTTGCATATTGTTTCCGCCTCTTACCTCTTCGCTGTTTTTTCATCTCTTTAGAGAATTGCAAATTGGTCTTCAAATGGAGCAGTCACATCCTTGTGAGCATAGAGATATATCCACGGAGTTTGCATAGCTTTAAGAAAATCTATTGCTCAATTCTCAGCTTCCTTTTGTAGCTTTCCTAAAGTGATTCAGCCTCAGTGTACATCTGCCAGTTCTCATTTCTCTATGGCCTTTCTTAATTATTCTTTTATCTCTTTGAAGGAAAATATCACTCTCAGCTATCTAGAATTTATGAAGGTGCTCTGATTCATGGTATAGAAACATCCTGGGCAATAAACACAAGGGTTATTCAAGAATGCTTCATGATAAGCATCAATAACTTTAAAATGGAGAAGCTATTTTAAATGTTTAAGCTAGTATGTAAACTCAGGTAAGTCACAGTGCCACTGTTAACTAGTAGTTTTTGTTACCTCCTATAAAATCAGTCCCCAATTAATTCATTGTGTTAAATATAATTTCATGGTTTAAATATAATTTGATCATAATCTGAAGACTTACTTCATGCACAATGGAACAAAATGCTGCCCAGTCCTGTACCATACCTGTGATTGGTTGTGAATCAGACCATGTGATCCAATGGGGGTTCTTAGACTGATTTTCAGAAATAGATTTGAAAGCTTTTCTTCCTAGTCTATCTTAGTCTGGAAGCTCTGTTGATACCGGTGCAGCTTTGTGGAAACACTAATCTCCACTGACAGACAGGTGGTGGCTGTGCATGAGGTACACTGGCCAAAAATTGTGTCCAGTCTCCCACTTGAAAAGTGAAAATTCTACCACCGAACCACTTACAGCTATCTAACATGTTAGCATCTAAATTCAGCAGTGAGAAGCTCATTTAAGAAAGTGTATAAACAAGTTTATTTGAATTTTAAAAAAAATGAAGTTAAGCTCTTTCTCTCAAAAATTAAGCCTCTTTGGCAGATTGGTTTGACATCAAAGACTGAAATTTTTCACAAATTAATGAAATAAGTCTACAGATTACAATCAAATTACATTTCAACCATGAAATTAAATGCAATACAATGAAAATGCACATTTATAATTATTGCAATTATGATAAATTTTTCAAATGCCAATTTAAAAATACGTAACGGAGAACATAGGTTTCAAGTTTATCATGTTGGGTATAGGAACAGAAAAACTCTCCTGTTCAGTTCCTCCCATTTCTCCACTCACTCCTCCAGCTGTGCCTTTCTCTTTATACTCCCTTTATAAGTTTCAAGAAAGCAGCAGGTCCTCAAACTTGTACATAAGAGATAGAAATAAAATTATTAAAAAATGATAGAAAAGCAGAGTTCTGGCAAGATGGCAGACTAGGCAGAAGGATTGCACAGACCCTCTTCAACAAAGAAAAGGGAAACCAATTAACACAGACACAGAAGATAATCATGGACCTCTGAGCTTTGAAGGGAAGAATACAGAATGGGACTAAACCCCAATTAGCATAAGAATTTGCGTGAAAATACCAAAAAAAGGAGACATACAGAGCTGCGGTCTGACAGCAAACGGAGTGAGCCTGACAGTACAGGCGGCTCGGAGATCCCCAACTGGTGATAGGACCTGAGAATTAACCTAAAAATCACCCGGCTAGCCAGGGACTGCGCGGACTGTGCACTGTGGCTGGGGAACAAGCAGAGAAGGTGAAGAGAAGGGTGGGCTGAACTGTGGACTTTTGCCGGACCAGAGAGCACCACCATTTTGTAGGTTTAAAAAGCGGCTTGATTGTTTTTAAAGAGACAGTGCTCTTGCAGACTCTTGTGGTGGTAGGACCTAAGAATTAACCTAAAACTCACCCAGCTAGCCAGGGACTGCTGTGCAAGGTGGCTGGGGAACAAACAGAGAATGTGAAGAGAAAGGTAGGCTGAGCTGTGGACATTTGCCAGTCCAGAGGACGCCACCATTTTGTGGGTTTAAAAAGCGGCTTGGCTATTTTGGATATTTAAAGAGACTGTGCTCTCGCAGATTCCTGTGGTGGTAGGACTTAAGAATTAACCTAAAAATCACCCGGCTAGCCAGGGACTGCATGGATTGTGCACAGAGGTTGGGGAACAAACGGAGAAGGTGAAGAGAAAGGTGGGCTGAGCTGTGGACTTTTGCTGGGCTGGAGGGTGCCGCCATTTTGAAGGTTTAAAAAACGGCTTGACTATTTTGGATATTTAAAGAGGC
>NW_006921591.1:22875452-22883945 GCF_000298275.1 Orycteropus afer afer
TATGTTCGTCTGAAATATGATGCATGTATAAGTTCTTTATACGGGTGGATTAAATTTGATTGCACAGCTGTTATTCATACCCTAAAGGATTTCTGGTTGTACAATGGTTAGGCATTCCAGTGCTAAACAAAACGTCAGCAGTTTAAACTCACCCACTGCTCCACTGGAGAAAGATGAGGCACTCTACTTCTGTAAACATTTAGGGCCTTGGAAACTTTATGCAGCAGTTCTCCTCTCTCATATAAAGTAGCTATGAGTCAAAATTGACTCAGTGGCATGGGTTTGGGTTTTTTATTCATATCCTGGAGTGATCTGTTTTTACAGATATTGTACATAAAGTATTCACATTGCATTTTCAAGGAATCAAAGCCGTAGGGATAAGTAGGAATAAGTGGCTGCATGAGCTACCAGATTATTAATGAGCCTGTAGCTCAGTAGAGAGATAACTAAGACTTTCTTTAGAAAGAGATCCAGTTCAGGGCAGGAGTCCAGGAGACTGGGATAAATGGAAAGCCCTTAAGTCATGAACAAAAAGGTTCCCCAAAACCAAATTGCTTCTAGATAAAAGCAAATCCAGAATCAAGGCAGTTGTCAGAAATATCCTAGCTTAAAAGCAAAGTAATTTCTAATAAATGTCTTACACTATTTATACCCAAGAGTCAAAGGGAAAGTTACAATACAACCTGAGGATTAATTCAGTCTTATATTTTAGATGAAACAGCTCAAAGAATATCCTTGCCTGCTGAGATCTATCAAGCATTGTCACTACCAGACACACCTTTCCCTCTAACTAACAAATGATGAATAAATCCTGAGATCAGAACTTGCTGAGATGGGACAAGTATGGTACAATTACTTTTTATTTTTTCTTTCCTTCTTCTTCTTCTTTGAACTTTGACACTATGAATGCACAAAACAAAGTTACCTAATAGGTTAAAAAGGAGCTGCCTAACAGGACCAAGACAAGCAAATAGCATATGAACAGACAACCTCTTTGCAGAGCTGCATGCCATTTTGATATGATGTAAAATGGAATTGATAAGGATTGTTAACTATGGCTAAAAGAGTAAAAATATAAGAAAGAGATGAGAAGAGAAAGAGACAAAGAGTCTAAGGGAAAGATAGGGAGAGAAAAAGTGATAATTTACAATGCCATGAAAATACACACACACACACGCACGTGCACACACACACACATATTTGTTTACTTATTTATATTAATACAAATAAGTGTTGAATGCACATGTGACTGCAAAGATATCTAGCTGATGATTAGAATCCAAAAAGACTAGCAGAATTTTATTACATCAATAAACAAACAATTTGAAAGGAATTAAAGTAGTCACTATGAAAGACAGAGCTCTTGTTATATGGCAGCATTATCTATTGTAGGAGTCTTTAAATGACAGTTTGTGGGTCAAATCTAGACTACCTATTTTATTTCTCCCATATATTGACTGGTTTTTGAATATTTGAATGACTAAAAAAATTAACAGGGTATATATATATATAGTTCATGACATGTGAAAATTATATGAAAATAAAATTATTGCCCATGAAATGCAGTCATGTTCATTCATGTATGAGTCTCTGGCTTATTTTCACTCAAACAGTAGCTTTTAGTAGCTATGACAGGGTCATATCACTTGAAAACAAAATATTTACTGTCTAATTCTTTACAGAAAAAAAAAAAAAAAAAAACTCCTTGTCTAGAGAAATTATGTTGGGCTTTCAGCCAAATGAACATTCATTTCTTTCATTTTTTAACTGTCATCACATGGGTTGGTAAGTTAGACTATCTCAGCTTTGACTTCATCTGTAAAATGGATAAGTAGTATTTTAATTTCACTGCTATTCATAAGGTTTTCAGTGGCCAATCCTTTCAGAAGTAGATGGCCCCATCCTTCTTCCAAGTCAGTATTAGTGTGGAAGCTCCACTGAAACATGTCCACCTGTGGTGATCCAGCTGGTATTCAAAGTACAGGTGGGATAGCATCCAGCCTCACAGCAACACACAGCCACCATAGCATGACAACTGACAGACAAGTGGTGAAAAGGACATGGGATAAAGAATGTCATTGTTGATGTCTGATAGAACTTAACCAAAAGCAAAGAATGCCAGAAAGATGTTTACCTTTGTTTTTTATGATCCACACTGCAAAAAATGACAATTATAGAACACTTAGTTGTTCCATGAGGAACCTATGCATAGACTAAATGTCTGTTGTTTGAATAGAACATAGGAATGCTACCAGGTTTAAAATCAGGAATGGTGTGCAGCAGGGTTGTATTTTTTTAAAACAAAACTTATTGAATATGTACATTGTGCAAATAATCTGAGAAGCCAGACTATAAGAAAAGTACACAGCATCAGGATTGGAGGAGCACTCAATAACAACCTTAACAACCTGCAATATGCATACAACACAACCTTCCTTGTTGAAAGTGAAGATGACTTGAAGCACTTACTGATGAAGATGAAATACTACAGGATTAATTTTTTATTACAACTCAACAAAAGGAAAATGAAAATCCCCACAACTGGACCAAGTAGCAACATCATGATAAATGGAGAAAAGATTGAAGTCGCCAAAGAGTTCATTTTAATTGGATCCACAATCAATGCTCATGGAAGCAGCAGTCAAAAAATCTGACATCGTATCACATTGGGTAAATCTGCTTTAAAGACCTTGTTAAAATTTTGAAGAGAAAAGATGTGACTTTGAAGACTAAGGTATACCTAACTCCAGCCTGGTAACCTAGTGCCTAAGGCACTTGACCGCTAACCAGAAGGCTGGCAGTTGGAACCCACCAGCCACTCCTCAGAAGGAAGGTTGGGCAATCTACTTCCACAGTGATGCTGCCTCAGAAACCCAAGGAGGGGTCACTATGAGTTGAATCTGATTTGACTGCATGTAACAACAACAACAACTCAAGCCATGGTATTTTCAATCTCCTCTTATACATGTGAGAGCTGGACAATGGAAAAGGAAGACCAGAGAAGAACTGATACGTTTGAGTTGTGGTGGACTGCCAGAACAATGAACACATCTTCCCTGGAAGAAGTACAACCGGAATTCTCCTTAGAAGTGAGAATGGCCAGATTCCATCTCACCTAATTTAGTCATGTTTTCAGAAGGGACAAGTCCCTGGAGAAGGATATTAAGTTTGGTCAAGTAGAGGGTCAATGAAAAAGGGGAAGACCCTCAAAGAGATAGATTGATACAATAACTGCAATGATGGGCTTATACATAGCAAGGACTATGAGGATAGCACAGGAACTGACAATGTTTTGTTCTGTTGTACACAGGGTTTTTATGAGTCAGAATCAACTTGATGACACCTAACAATAACAATAACAATAGATATTGGTAGATCTATGGTTCTACAATTGAAAATAATCCCAAAATTTATACATTAGCCTGGCAAGAATTGTTAAGATCACTATCAAACACACAAAATGTCCGTATTCCTCCTATCTAAGGTTATTTTTTTACCTCTACTTTGGATTCTGTGTCTTTATTCTTTTTAATAAAATGTGAATTATTGAATATTCTGTGCCTCTCATAGAGACCAGAAGATCTAGGTGGTGTTTGGTCATCACTGCTGACTGCTCTTAACAGGGTCAGAATAGGAGATCCAGATAGAGTGGAAGAAAAATGTGGAATAAAACTTGAAATAACAGAAAACCAGGATTACTGGTCTCATAGAGACAAGTAGAACTTGTGAGATTATGGGCCTAGGCAATTTTTTAAGCCTAGAACTGAACTCACCCCTATGGTCATGTTGCTGTGATGCTGGCAGCAATGTCAATGATATTTCAATTGCCAGCAGTATCACTCATGGTGGAAAGTTTCAGCAGAGGTTCTAGATTAAGACAGAGTAGAAAGAAGCACAAGTGTAAGCCCTCTTCTGAAAAAGAAAAAAAAAAAAAATGGCCACTGAAAACCTGATGAATGGCAGGGAAAGATAGTCTGATACAGTGCCAGAGGATGAGCCTCTCAGACTAGAGGACACTCGATATGAAATAAGAGTTGTCCTTAATGGTGTGTATGGAGTAAAGATTTTGGTACTTTCTTTTGCTGATGTGGCTTGACTCAAAATTAAAAAAAAAAAAAAAAGAAAAGAACTGCAAACATCCATTAATAATCAGAACATAAAATGTGCAAAGTGTGAATTTAGGAAAATGGGAGGTTGTAAAGAGTGAAATGGAAAGCATAAAGAGTGACTTCCTAGGCATTAGTGAGCTGAACTTGTATTGGCCATTTTAAATTGAACAATCATATGGCTTACTCTTCCAGGAATGACAAATTAAAAAACAAAGGTGTCACATTCGTCATCAAAAAGAACATTTCAAGATTGATTCTGAAGTACAATGCTACATACTGATAAAATAATATCCATATGCCTACAAGAAAGACCAGTAAATACCACCATTATTCAAATTTATACACCAAACACTGTAGCCAAAGATGAAGAAAATGAAGATTTTTTTTTTTTTTTACCAACTTCTGTAGTCTGAAATTGGCATATATAAAATAAAGATATATTGATAGTTACTGGTGATTGGAATGGGAAAGCTGGGGACAAAGAAGAAGCATTAGTAGTTGAGAAATATGGCTTTAGTAATATAAATGACACCAGAGGTCATGTGACAGAATTTTGCAAGACCAATGACTTATTCCTTGCAAATACCTTTCTCCAACAACATAAATGACAACTATAAGTGTGGACCTCACCAGATGTAATCAAATTGACTACCTTTGTGGAAAGAGACAATGAAGAACTCAATACCATCAGTCAGAAGAAGGTTAGGGCCCAACTGTGGAACAGACCAAAAATTGTGCATATGCATGCTAATGTTGAACCAAAGAAAATTAAATCCACAAGAGACAAAAATATAACATTAAGTATATTCCACCTCAGTTTAGAGACCATCTAAAAAATAGATCTGATGCATTGAACACCAATGACTGATGATCATACAAGTTGTGGGATGACATCAAGAACATTATACGTCATTTAAAAGACAGGAAAAAAAAGAAAAAGAAAAAGGAAAAAAAGAAAATACCAAAATGAAAGTCAGAAAAGACTCCGAAATTTGCTTTTGAAAGCAGAGTAGCTAAGGGAAATGAAGGGTTGATGAAGTAAAAGAGCTGAGCAGAAGATTTCAAAAGGCAGCATGAGAATCAAAACTAAAGTATTATAATGAAATGTTCAAAGACCTAGAGTTAGATAATCAAAGGGGAAGAAGATAATCATCATTTCTCAAGCTAAAAGAAATAGAAGAAAACTTCAAGTCTCTAGTTGAAATATTGAAGATTATAAGGGTAAAATACTGAATGATTCAGACAGCATTGAAAGAAGATGGAAGGAATAGAGGGTCCCTGTACCAAAAAAAAGTTGGTTGATGTTCAACCACTTCAGGACGTGTAATTTGATCAAAAAACAGTGGTACTGAAGGAAGAAATCCAAGCTGGAGTGAAGGAATTGGCAAAAAAAAAAAAAAAAAAAAGGCTCCAGGAATTGGAAGAATACCCATTGAGATGTTTCAACAAATAGATGCATCTCTGGTGGCAGTCACTAATTTATAACGAGAAATATGGTGTCCTAAAGTGAAAGATCCGTATTTGTGGCATTCAAAAGAAAGGTGATCCAGCAGAATGCAGAAATTATTGAATGATATCATTAATATCCCAAGTAAAAAAATTTTACTGAAGGTAATTCAAAAATGGTTGTGACAAAATATTGACAGGGAACTGTCAGAAATTCAAGCTGGATTCAGAAGAGGACATGGAACAAGGGATATCAATGCTGATGTCAGATGGATCTTGGCTGAAATCAAAGAATATGAGAAATATGTTTATCAGTGTTGTTTTGAATAAGTTCAATGAATGAAGGCAAATGCACTCAACTGTGTGGATCATAACAAAATATGGACAGCATAGCAAAAATGGGAATTCCAGGATATTTAACTCTACTCATGAGGAACTTGTACATAGACTAAGAGATAGTCATTGGGACAGAACAAGGGTTTATCGCATGGTTTAAAATCAAGAAAGAGGTGTGTCACCATACCCATTCAATCTGTATGGTGAGCAAATAGTCTGAGAAGCTGGGCTGCATAGAGAAGAATGTGGCATCAGGTTGAAGGAAGACTCATTAACAACCTGAGAAATGCAGACGAAACAAGCTTGCTTAGTGAACGTGAAGACTTGAAGCACTGGCTGATGAACATCAGACACTACAGTTTTCAGTATAGATTACACTTCAACATAAAGAAAACCCTCACAAGTGGATAAGCAACATCATGAGAAACAGAAAAGATTGAAGTTTGAAAGTATCAAATGTTTCATTTTACTTGCATCCACAATCAACATGCATGGAAGCAGCAGTCAAGAAATCAAATGTGCATGAACTGTTGAATGTAAACCAAATTTTCTATGTAAATTTGCACCCAAAGCACAATTAAAAAAAAAAAATAAGAAGAAGAAGAAGAGAAGAAAGAAGAAGAAAAAAGAAAGAAAAGAAAAATTAAGTGTTGTATTGCAATGGGCAAATATACTGCAAAAGGCCTCTTTAATGTGTTAAAGAGCAAAGACGTTACTTTGAGGACTAAGGTGTGCCTGACCCAACACATAGTATTTTCAATAGTCTCATAGGCATGCGAGAGCTGGACAAGGAATGCAAAAGACTGTAGAAGACTCTAGGAGACTTAATGTATTTGAATTTTGGTGTTGGTGAAGAACGTTGGACTGCTAGAGGAATGGAAGGAAGATGGGGCAATCTACTTCCATAGTGATATTGCCTCAGAAACCCAAGGAGGGGTCGCTATGAGTCAGGTCTTACTCGATGGCACATAACAACAACAACAACAGAGGAATGGACAAATCTGTAGGGTAGAAGTACAACCATAATGCTCCTCAGAAACAAGAATGACCAGATTTTTTTCTCAAACTTTGGACATAGCAAGAAGGTAACAATCCCTAGACAAGGAAATCTTGCTAGGTAAAGTGTTACCAAATACCCTCCCCGAAATTGATTGACACAAAGGCTACAAGGATGGGCTCAAACATAGCAAAAATTCTGAGGATGGAGCAGTGTTTTGTACTGTTGTATATAGAGGCACTATGAATAAGAACTGACTGAATGGCACTTGACAACAATAACAATATAAAGTGAATGATAACGTCAGGCAGGTAGGTATGCTCTCCTTAGAACAACCATTTCTACAAGATAATAAGGGCAGAATTTTCCCAGGGAAAAAGCTCAGAAACCAATAAGTGATAGGAAATAAAGATCAATCAAAGGGTAAACAAAAGGAGGAAGTGCAAGAGGGCAGTTATTTTGTGGGGTTTGCAATCAATGTCACGAATCAAAATGTTTGCAAATAGAAAACTAATCTGCTTTAAGTTTTGGCAAGATGACAGAATAGATAGACAAGCTACACAGATCCTCTGCAACAAAGCAATGAAATCCGATACAGAAGACAATCTTGGAACCTTGAGTTTGAATGGAAGGATAAAGAAGTGGATTAAATATCACCTAGTAGAAGAATATAGGATCTCTGGTAGCATGTCTAAAGTGCTTGACTGCTAACCAGAAGGCTGGAGGTTCAAACACACCAGCCACTCCTCGGAAGGAAGATTGGACAATCTACTTCTGTAGTGATACTGCTTCAGAAACCCAAGGAGGGGTTGCTATGAGTCAGGGCCAACTCGATGGCACATAACAACAACAACAACAACAACAGTAGAAGAATTTGAATGAAACAATGAGTGAGGAGACAAAAGGAGTGACAGATTGCCTGATGTCCTGGGATCACAGCCATTTTGAATATTTTCTCATAGCAACCTGAAAATCTGCTCTGCTCACCTAGGACTGCATGGGCAAGGACTGAATTGGTGGCTGATAACCTGAAAGGAAAACGGCAGAGAAGGAGACAAACAAACCAGTGGATATCCTGAGGGCACACCATTTGAAGGTTTGCGGACTCCAGGAGTGGCCATTTTGGAAGAACGCAAGTGACATTCTTAACTGGACAGCTCCATATAGGGGGGCTCCACTTGCTGAGGGCAATATGGGAGACTGTACTGGAGGCTGACAACTGTAAAGGTGCACTATCACCCTTGTTACTCTTATACCTCACATCCTCTTGGTAAACAGGGGTATGACATTCCCTGCCCCCCTCGACCTATCTTGTTGATCAGCAGGAATTCCATCTGTTCCCCAACAGAGTATGGGTGCTGCGCCCCACCCCTTACAGTTTTGTTTTTGATTTTATTCTTTTTATTTCTTTCCTTTCTTCCTTTTTTTTTTTTTTTAATCTCTTTCCTGTCCCTGGTTTCTGTTTGTTTGTTTGTTTGTTTTGCTTCTCTTCCTTTTTCCTGGATCCCTTCTGTTTTCTTTCTTTTGGTTCTTCCCATCTACTGTTTTTCCTTTTGAAGTTTTCCCATTTTTTTATTTACTATTTTTACTCTTGCTCCTCTCTCA
>NW_006921591.1:22884165-22888297 GCF_000298275.1 Orycteropus afer afer
TTTTTCTAATTGAGTGGGAGACAACAGTTTTTCCCACACAATCCAACAATACCTGCACTGCCTGAATCCTCAACAATTGAGTGAGGGCCACCATTTGCTTTTGCATCAACTAACCAAGGATAGAGGGCAGCCAAAGTCATCTCAATTCACCTTCAACTGCCCTTTATGAACAGAAAACAGAGATCTATGCACACACTCATTCTCTATCATACTCACCAGGAGACAGGTGATGAGTGCCTAAGTGCTAACAGCTAGCAAATAGAGGAGCACAGTACCCTGCTCATACAGACATATCAAAGCAAAATAAAAGAAAATCTTGGGGAATCACACCAATAGACAACCACAAATCAACATAAGTACAACACCACAATATTTTGGAGATAACAGATCATTACAGCCTACACAAAGAAATCAAGATAAAGTGGCAGAAACAAGGGACCAGAATACAAACCACTAAACCATCCCTGATGAAGAGGCAACATTGGAACTTCCTTAGAAGGAATTCAAAAAAAATATCTTTGGGTATCTTCAATGGGTTGAGAGACAGACAGATCAAGGACTACTGACAAGATCAAAGAAAACACTGACAAAGGGAAATACAGACAAAATTCTAGAATAATTTAGGAAAAGAATCCAAGAACAAATTGACCAAAAAAAAAAAAAAAAAAAAGTCAGAAATGATATAAACAAAAAGAAAAAAAGGTAGAAATCCAGGAGATTAATATTGAGATTTCAGAAATAGGTAACACATTGAATGGACCAAGGAGTAGAATCAAATCAATAGAAGATAGAATTAATGAGACTGGAGACAAATACCTCAATACTACTGCATTAAGGGAATAATCATACAAAAAAATCATAACAAAATTAAAAAAGCCTAAGATTCATGTGGCACACAATCAAGAGGCATAACCTACATGTAATTGGAATTCCAGAACAGGAAGAGACAAATAAAACCACAGAGAAAATAATGGAAGATTTTTTGGAAGAGAATTTCCCTAACATGATGAAAGATAAGATATGTCCATTCAAGAAGTTCAAAAAACCCCAAACAGGTTGTTTTTTCTTGTTGTTAGGTGCTGTTGAGTCATTTCTGACTCATAGTGACCCTATGCACAGCAGAACGAAACACCACCCAATCCTGCACCAGTTCCATGATCCTTGCTGCACTTGAGCCCATCATTGCATCCACCTTGTCAATCCATTTAATTGAAGGCATTCCCCTCTTTTGTTGACCCTCCACCTAACAAAGCATGACATCTTTGTCCAGGAATGGTCCCTTCTGACAACCTGACTGAAGTAAGTGAGAGGAATTCTGGCCATTCTTGCTTCCAAGGAGCATTTCAGCTGCACTTCCTCCAGAAAAAGATGTTAGTTCTTTTAGCAGTCCATGGGACTGCAGTATTCTTCGCTAGCACCACAACTCAAGAGCAGCAACTCTTCTTCAGTCTTCTTTATTCATTGTTCATCTTTCAAATGCACATGAGGCAATTGAAAATATCATGACTTGTGTCAGGCACACCTTAGTTCTCAAGGAGACATCTTTGCTCCCCAGCAGTTGAAAGAGGTCTTTGAAGGTGACTTGCCCAGTGCTATACGTTGCATAGTGGCTAAAGCACTTGACTGCTAACCAGATGGCTGGCGGTTCAAACCCACTAGCCACTCCTCGGAAGGAAGGTTGGACAATCCCACTTCCGTAGTGATACTGCCTCGGAAACCCAAAGAGGGGTCGCTATGAGTCGGGGCCGACTCGACGGCACATAACAACAACAACAACATACGTTGCCTAATGTCCTGACTGTTGCTTCCGTTGGTGTTGATTGTAGAACCAAGTAATGTGAATTCTTTGACAATCTCAGTCTGTTTTCCATATATCACAATGCTGCGTATAGGTCCAACTGTCAGGATTTTTGTTTTCTTTATATTGAGATATAATCCACACTGCAGACTGTATTCTTCAATCTTCATCAGTGAGTGCCTCAAGTCATTCTCGCTTTCAGCAAGCAAAGTTGTGTCGTCAGCATATCACAGGTTGTTAATGATTCTTCCTCCAGTCTTGACCCCACATTTTTCTTCATATAGTCCAGCTTCTCAGATTATTTGCTGAGCATATAGTTTGAATAAGCATGGTGAAAGGATTCAACCCTGACCCACTTCCTTCTTGATTTTAAACCATCCAGTGTTCCTTTGTTCCGTTTGAACAACAGTATCCTGGTCAATGTACAGGTTCCTCATGAGTATAATTAAGTGTTCTGTAATTCCCATTCTTCTCAATGTCATCACTATTTCTTATGATCTTCACAATCAAATGCCTTTGCATAGTCAATGAAACACAAATAAACATCTTTCAGTTATTATTTGCCTTGAGCCAAGATCCATCTGGCAACAGCTATGATATCCCTTGTTCCATGTCCTCTTCTTAATTCATCTTGCACCTCTGGAAGTTCTCTGCCAATATACTGCTGCAACTGTTTTTGAATTATCTTCAGAAAGATCTTATTTATGTGCGATATTAATATTATTGTTCAATAATTTCCACATTCTCTGGGATCACCTCTCTTTGGAATGGGTACAAATATGTATTTCTTCCAGTCAGTTGGCCAGGTAGCTGTCTTTGAAATCTCTTGGCATAACCAAGTGAGGGCCTCCAGTGGGGCATCCATTTGTTGAAATATCTCAATGCGTATTCCATCAAATTCTGAAGCCTTGTTCTTTGGCAATTCCTTCATTCCAGCTTCAAGTTCTTCCTTCAGTACCATTGGCTTTAGATCATATGCCACCTCCTAAAATGGAAGAGTATCTACCAGTTCTTTTTGGGACAGTGACTCTGTGTATTTCTTCCATCTTCTTTTGATGTTTCCTGCACCATCCAATATTTTGCCCATTGAATCTTTCAATATTGCAACTAGAGGTTTACTTTTTTTCTTCAGTTCTATCAGCTTGAGAAATATTCTTCCTTTTTGGTTTTCTAACTCCAGGTCTTTGCACTTTTCATTATAGTAATTGGCTTTGCCTGCCTGAGCTGCTCTTTGAAATTTCCTGTTCAGCTCTTTTATCTTGCTATTTCCTCCATTTGCTTTAGCTACTCTCCACTCAAGGGCAAGTCTCAGAGATTCTTCTTTCAACCATTTTTGTCTTCTCTTCTTTTCTGATCTTTTTAGTGTCCTTTTGCTTTCTTCATGGATGATGTTCTTGATGTCATCCCACAATTCTTCTGGTTTTCAGTCATTGGTGTTCAATGCATCAAATCTATTCTTTAGACGGTCTCTAAATGTAGGATGTATATATTCAAGATCATATTTTGACTCTTGTGGACTTGTTTTAATTGTCTTTAACTTCAAGTTGAACTTACATATGAGCAATTGGTTGTCTGTTCCACAATCAGCTCCTGACCTTGTTTTGGCTGTAGATATTGAGCTTTTCCATTGCTGCTTATCACAGATGTAGTCAATCTGATTCCTGTGTGTTCCATCTGGCAAAGTCCATGGGTACAGCCACAGTTTGTGTTGCTGTAAGAGGGTATTTGCAATGAATAAGTCATTGGTCTTGACAAAATCTACCATGCTATTTCCAGCACTATTTCTGTGACCAAGGCCAAATTTTCCAACTACCATTGATTTTATTCCCAACTTTTGCATTCCAGTAACCCATCCTGATTGCATCTTCGGTCAATTTTAGACTGCAGAAATTGATAAAAATCTCCAATTTCATCATGTTTGGATTTGGTGGTGGTGCATAAATTTCAATAATGGTCTTATTAACTGGTCTGCCTTGTAGGTGTATAGATATTGTCCCATCACTGACACCATTGTATTTCAGGATAGATCTTGAAACATCCTTTGTGATGATGAATGCCACACCATTCCTCTTCAATTTGTCATTCCCAGTATAGTAGATCATATGGTTGTCTTATTCAAAATGGCCAAAACCAGTCCATTTTAGCTCACTAAGGCCCACCATATCAATCTTTATGTATTCCATTTCTTTTTGACAACTTCTAATTTCCACTTCCACTTCCATTTCCAGACAGGAAAGATCCCAAAAGAAAATCACCAACACATATCATCATCAAACTTATGAAAACCAAAGAGAAAGAAAGAATCCTGAAAGCAGCACAGGAAAAAAAAAAAAA
>NW_006921591.1:22889567-22895983 GCF_000298275.1 Orycteropus afer afer
TTTACTTTCCAGGAGTGGTTGGTGGGTTTGAATGACCAGCCTTCTGGTACACCACTTTCAGTAAAAGATAGAACAACTGGGGGAAAAAAAAAAAAAAAAAAACTCAACAAATATGCAGAAGAACTAAACAATGCGATCAACCAACTAGACCTTATAAACATCTACAAAGCACTTCACCCAAAATGCATTTTTTTCCCTACACACATGGAACATTCTCCAGAATAGACCATATAATAGGCAACAAAGTGAGCCTCGATGAATTTAAAAACACTGAAAAACTGCAAAGCATCTTCTCAGATCACAATGCTAAGAAACTAGAAATCAACACTAGGATGACCAACAGAAAAAGAGCAAACACATACAAACAGAATAACAATCTGCTCAAAAACGTTGGGTAATAGAAGAAATATAAAATGAAATTTAAAAAATTCCTTGAATCAAACAAGAATGAAAACAAAAAAAGCTTTGGGTCACAGCAAAAGTGTGTCAATCTATAGCTATAAATGCACACATCAAAAAAGAAGAAAAAGCCAAAATCAACACCTTAACACATATCTCCAACAATTAGAAAAATAGCAGAAAAAAAAAAGCCTACAGTCACCAGAAGAAAAGAAATAATAGAAATTCAAGCAGAAATAAATAAAACAGAAAATAAGACAATAGAAAAAATATCAATACTAAAAGTTGGTTCTTTGAAAAGATTAATAATCAACAAACTACTGGCAAACTTAACAAAGGAAAAGAAGGAGAGGATACAAATAACACAAATAAGAAATAAAATGGGTGACATCACAACAGAACCAACTGAAATAAAAAGAATAATATTAAGATACTTTGGAGAACGGTACTCCAACAAAATCTAGAAGAAATGGACAGATTTTTAGAAACACACTATTTACCTAGAGGAACACACAGACTGAGGTAGAAAACTTGAACATACCCATAACAAAAGAAGAAATTGAACAGGTCATAAAAAAATTACCGACAATGAAGTCCTAGCCCAGATGGTCTCACTGGAGAATTCTACCAATAATTCAAAGAAGAACTGACACCAATCCTATTCAAACTATTCCAGAACATGAAAAATGATGGAATCCACCCTAATTCAATTTATGAAGGAAGTATAACTCTGATACCAAAAGCAGACAAAGACACCACTAAAAAGTAAAACTGCAGACTAATATCACTAATGAATATAGATGCAAAATCTTCAACAAAATCCTAGGCAATACACTCCAACAACATATCAAAAAAATAATGCACAATGACCAAGTGGGATTCATACCAGGTATGCAAGGATAGTTCAATATTAGAAAAACAATCAACATAATCCATTGATTAAAATAAAGGAAAAATTATAAATAAAGGAAAAGAATCACATGATCATATGAATAGATGCAGAAAACCCAGATGATAAAATCCAAGAGCCATTCCTGGTAAAGACTATCTGAGAAATAGGTATAGAAGGAATATCCCTCAATATAAGAAAGGGCATATATGCCAAACCAATAGCCAACATTATTTTCAATGTTTGTTGTTAGGTCCCCTTGAGTCATCTCTGACTCATAGTGACCTCAGGTAAAGCAGAACAAAACATTGCCCGGTACTGTGCTAGCCCCAACATCTTTGCTCTACCTGAACCTATCATTGCAACCACCGTGTCAATCCATCTCATTGAGGGCCTTACCCTTTTTCATTGTCCCTCCACTTTGCCAAGCATGATATCCTTCTCCAGGGAATGGTCCCTCCTTACAACATGACCAAAGCAGGTGAGATGAAGGAGCATTCCGGCTGCACCTCTTCCAGGACAGATTAGTTAGTTCTTTTACCAGTCCATGGTACTTCAGCATTCTTCACCAACACCCCAACTCAAAAATATCGACTCTTCTTCAGTCTTTCTTTTTCATTGTCCAGCTCTCACATGCATACGAGGCAGTTGAAAATATCATGGTTTGAGTCAAGCACATCTTAGTCTTCATGGAAACATCTTTTCTCTTCAGCAGCAGATTTGCCCAATGCTATATGATGTCTGATATCTTTACTGCTGCTTCCATTGGTGTGGATTGTAGAACCAAGTAGTATAAAGTCTTTTACAACTTCAATCTTTTCTCCATTTATCATGATGCTTCTTATTGGTCCCGTTATGAGAATTTTTGTTTTCTTTATATTGAGGTGTAATTCATACTGCAGACTGTAGTCTTCAAACTTCATCAGTAAGTGCTTCAAGTCATCTTCACTTTCAGCTAGCAAAGTTGTGTTGTCTCCATAACACAGGTTGCTAATTAGTCTTCCTCCAATCCTGATACCACATTCTTCTTCATATAGTCCAGCTTCTCAGATTATTTGTTCAGCAAACAGATTGAATAAGTAAGTTGAAAGGATACAACCTTAACACACTCCCTTTTTGATTTTAAATCATGCAGTGTCCCCTTTTTCTTTGAATGACAGCTTCCTGGTCTATGTACAAACTTCTCATGAGCATAATTAAGTGTTCTGAAATTCCCATTCTTCTCAATGTTGTCCATAATTTGTTATTATCAGCACAATCGAATGATTTTGCATAGTCAATAAAACACAAGTAAACATCTTTCTGATATTCTTTGCTTTGAGCCAAGATCCATCTGACATGAGCAAGGATATCCCTTATTCCACGTTCTTGTCTGAATTTAGCTCTCTGCCAATATACTGCTGTAACCATTTTTGAATTACTTCAGTAAGATTTAACTTGCATGTAATATTAATGATATTGTTCAACAATTTCCATATTCTCTAGGATCACCTTTCTTTGCAATGGGTACAAATATGGATCTCTTCCAGTCAGTCGGCCAGGTTGTTGTCTTCCAAATCTCTTGGTATAGCCAAGTGAGTGCCTCTAGTGTGGCATCCATTTGTTGAAACATCTCATAAATGGGTATCCCATCAATTCCTAGAGCCTTGCTCTTCGCCACTTGCCTCAGTGCAGCCTTGACTCCTTCCTTCAATACCATTGGTTCTTGATCATATGCCACCTCTGGAAATGGGTAAACATCAAGCAATTCTTTTTGGTACAGTGACTCTATGTATTTCTTCCACCATCCAACAGGGCCAGCAGCTGAAACAGGTAAGGTGAGTGAGAGACAGCCCCAGGCTACAGGGAGCAGAAGCAGATGGGGCCATTAGGAACAAGTAGGGTGAAGCACAGGAAGTGAGTGGAATGGTTGGAACAGCTAAGGAAGATGAGCTAGTCTGTCAGCTTGTTGTACTGTGGTGGCTTGAGTGTTGCTGTGAAGCTGGAGGCTGTGCCGGCAGGGATGCCTATTGTGGACTTGTTTTGGTGCAGATTCCAAACTGACACAGACGCTGAAGAAGGAAGAGGCCATCCACTTCTCAAAGAATTGGCCAGTGAAAACCTTATGAATAGTATTCTTAATGGAAAGAGACTGAAACCATGTGTGGACAGGAACCAGATGAAGATACCCTCTATCTTCATTTCTATTGAACATTATATTGGAAATTCTGGCCAGGACAATAAGACAAGAATGGAAATCAACGTCAACCAAATTGGAAAGAAAGGTAAAACTACCCTATTTGTAGATTATATGATCTTAGACATAGAAAACCCAAGACACGCAGCAAGAAAATTACTGGAATTTATTGAAAGATTTTTGCATAGTGGCAGGATACAAGATCAACATACAAAAATCAGTTAGATTCCTGTACATCAGCAAAGAGGTCTTTGAAAAGGAAATAAAGAAATCAATACCATTTTAAATAATTCCCCAAAAGATAAAATACTTGGTAATATGTCTTACCAGGAATACAGAAGACCTATACAAGAAAAACTACAAAACACTACTTCAAGAAACTATAAAAGATCTACATAAATGGAAGAACATACCATGCTCATGGGTAGGAGATCTGAACATTGTGAAATATCAATACTACCCAAAGAAATATGTACATTCATATCAATCCCAATTGAGATTCCATCAACGTATTTTTAGGACATGGAAAAACCAGTCACTGATTTTATATGGAAAAAAAAAGACACCTCATATAAGCTAACCACTCATGAAGAAGACAACCAAGGTAGAATTTCGCACACTCTCAGATCTCAGAACTTACTATACAGCCCCAGTTGTTAAAACACCCTGCTAAAGATACATTGACAGACATATAGACCAGTGGAGCAGAACTGAGAACTCAGAAACAAATCCATTGACCTATGGTCAATTGAACTTTGACAAAGTGCTGAAATCCACTAGATGGGAAAGAGACAGTCTCTTTAACAAACTGTGCTGGCAAAACTGGATGTCCATTTGCAAAAAGATGAAAACAAGATCCGTACCTCACATCATACACAAAAACTAACTCCAGATGGATCAAAAACTTGAATGTGAAACCTAAAACTGTTGAGTTCATCAAAGAAATATAGGGAAAAACTTAAAAAAAAAAAAAGAAACCTCACTGCCATGGAGTCAGATCGGATTCATAGCGACCCCTCCTTGGGTTTCTGAGGCAGTATCACTACAGAAGTAGATTGCCTGACCTTCCTTCTGAGGAGTGGATAATGGGTTTGAACTGCCAGCCTTCTGGTTAGCAGTCAGATGCCTTAGGGGCTATGCCACCAGAGCTCCCAGGGAGAAACTTAGGAGCCCTAATTTATGGTATAAATATACTATCAAGTATAACCCAGTATGCACAAACAGCAAAAGATAAGCTAGATGGCTGGGACCTTTTAAAAATTAAATTTGTATGTGGATCAAAAGACTTCTTCAAAAGAGTTAAAAGAGAATATACAGAATGGGGAAAAAAAATATTTGGCAACAACATATCAGACAACATATCTCTAAAATTTATAGAAAACTCCAACACCTCAACATCAAAAAAGATAAACAATCCAATTAAAAAAATGGGCAGAAAACACCTCCAGACAATATTTTCACCAAAGTAAATGTTCAGGCAGCCAACAAACACATGAAGAAATGACCGAGATCATCAGCCATTACAGAGATGCAAATCAAAACAACAATGAGATACCATCTCACTCTAGCATTAATAGCAAAGTTCAACAGGACAGAAAATAACAAATTCTGGGGATGATATGGAGAGATTTGGAGTCTTATATTGCTGGTGGTACTGTAAAGTGATACATCTACTGTGGAAATTGATACGGCAATTCCTTAAAAAGCTGAAAATAGAAATACCATTTGATCCAACAATCCCATTACTAGGTATATATCCTAAAGAAGTGAGAGACATGACAAGAACAGACATACACATACCCATGTTCATCACAGCACTAGTCACAATAGCACAGAGATGAAAACAACCTAAGTGCTTAGCATAGTGCCTAAGCCTTCTAGTCAGCAGTCAAATGCCTTAGACCCTAGGCTGGTGGCGTAGTACCTAAGGCATTTGACTGCTGACCAGAAAGCTGGTGGTTCAAACCCACCAGCCTCTCCTTGGAAGGAAGGTTGGGCAATCTACTTCTGTAGTGATACTGCCTCAGAAACCCAAGGAGGGGTCAAGATGAGGCGGCTGTGACTCGATGGCAGTGTGCTGTGTTTTTTCCAACATATATCTCAAAGATTATTGGGGGTTATAGGGTTGGAAAGGAGGTAGAAAGGGGGACTTTTTGTTGTGGGGTTGAGTTTATGCTAATGGTGATGGACTATTTTGGAAAAGGATGGCGACAATGGTGTCACAAGGAGAAAAATTTCATCTACATACCAGAGCTGTGAATGTGGAAGGTGTTATGTTTGGTGAATGTCTTGTTGTATCTTTCACCACAGTGAAAAAAAAAATAAAAAAGAAAGAAAAGAAAACTAATCTGATCTGTAAATTTTCACCCAAGTCTCAATAAAAAGTTATTAAAAAAGAAAAAGAGAACATAAAAGATATTATGTAAGCTGTCAATTTTATTATATCATTTGTAATAATAGTCTTACATTCTCTGGATAAGGGTCACGTAACAAATAATTTAAAGCATGAGAAAAAGATTTAAAATATCAGGAGTGTTAAATCAAACAAAGGATATAAAAGGATGGAATATTTAGAGTGCTGGAGAAGACGACAGCATTTACTTCAAGGCACTGATACATAAGCCACCCCCAATCTCCTTGCCCTGAGGTTTGGATACAGTTTTCTTTTCTTTCCGAAATAAAATTAAAGTTTCCCTCAGGACTGTGTTTATAGAAAATTAACGTGACCTCACATGAGATTCAAATTGTTTCCAAAGACTTATAATCTGATTCACAAGAAATAAATGGAAGGTTTTCTTCTTTGAAGAATGCAGTGTATTGCAGAAATTGAATTTAGTCTGGAAACCCTTTCACAATTATTTTAGGAAACTGGCTCATAATTGTGCAATACTAGAGCTCTGGTAGCATAGTGGCTAAAGCACTTGACTGCTCACCAGAAGACTGGCGGTTCAA
>NW_006921591.1:22898859-22899827 GCF_000298275.1 Orycteropus afer afer
TTTATATATGTGTGTGTATATATGTAAACACATACATGTGTGTATATATATGTTTACATATACATGTCTATATGTATGTATGCATATGTTTACATGTGTATAAATTTGTTAATATTGTGAATTACACTGATTTGTTTTGAAATGCTAAAACAATCTGTAACATACTGTTATATTGATTTACTAAAATTTCATTAAACTTTTCTCCTAGGTTATGATGGATATTTGCTTGTATTTTTCTTCTTCTGTGTAATATCTTTTTTTTTAGTGTCAGGGTAAAATTTGTCTTATGGGATAAGTTGTGAAGTATTCCCTCCTTTTTATTTTTCAGGGAGAGTTTGTGCAGAATTGTTGTGCCTTTTGTCATTATTTTAAATATTGGGATATTTTCCAGAAATCTTTTCATCATTGCTTTCTATTTTCATTTAATTGTGCTTAAGCAACATATTTTATATGACTTGAATTCTTAGAATTTTATTTTTTAAATGCCCAGAAAATGGTCCAATTTTGTCAAGTCTATTGATAATGTTCAAGTCTTCTGTCACTTTACTAATTTTTTACCCACTTGTGTATCAGTTATTGAAAAAGGTATTGATACCTTTGACTAGGGCATAGTGCTTAAGGCACCTGACTGCTAACCAGAAGGCTGACAGTTCAAATCCACCAGCCACTCCTCGGAAGGAAGATGGGGCAATCTACTTCTGTAGTGATACTGCCTCGGAAACCCAAGGAAGGGTAGCTATGAGTCAGGTTCAACGCAACGCACTTAACCACAACAACAACCTTTGACTAAAATTGTGATTAAACTATTTTTATTTGTATTTCTGTGAGTCCTTGTGATAGTTCAAGATGTGTCAACTTGGCTGGACTCCAGTTGTGAGTGGTGGTTCCCATGATGGATCACATGACTGCGTTCTAAGCGGCCGGTCGGCCTAGGGGGAGTTTCCCCAGGGGTGTGGCCTACCTGTAAT
>NW_006921591.1:22900224-22903451 GCF_000298275.1 Orycteropus afer afer
ATGTATTTCTGATAAAATGATTCCTTTCTCAACATGAAACAACCTTCTTTATAACTGGTATTTTGTTTTACATATTTAGATTACTTCATCCAGGAATCCATGTAGTCTGTGTGCATGTATACATGAATGTGTTGTTTGAAAGATTTAATTATAAAGTCATTTTCCTCAGCAGATTTAGAATTAATCAGATTTTTCAATTTCTTATTTTACCAGTTTTGGTAGTGTTTATCAAGAAAAGTGCCTATTTCATCATTGTAGTAACATGTATTTTCATAAAAGTGATTATATTGCCATATTATTACAGTCTGTGAGATACGTGACATCTCCTTTTATTCCGCTGTATATTATTTAGTATTTCCTTCTCTCTTTTTATAGGTGGATTTGATAGAATTTTAATACTTTTATCCACCTTCTCAAAACACTTTTTTTTTTCTGTATTGTTTTTCTTTATAACAAACCTGATTTTTTTTCATTTATTTACTTTTTCTTTCTTTTTTAATTTTCTTTTCTTTTTCTAACTTCTTTAACTAGAAGTTAGTTAACTAATTCTAGATATTCTATTTTAAATATATGCATTTACTACTAGAAATTTTCTTCTTAAATAATGGTTAAACTGCATCTTACAAATTTTGATGTAATTTGATTTTATTTCAGTTCAAAATATGGTATAAATTTTATTTTATTTGACCTGTGGGTTATTGAGAAATATATTGCCTAATTCTTAATCATATATTTTTTAGTTATATTTCTTTTATCAATTTCTACTTTAATTCTACTCTGCTTGAAAAATATACTCGTATGATATTATTCTTTTGAAATCAATTGACTAGAATTTAGTCTCTTTTGCTAAATATTTTTGTGTACTTATACAAAATGGAAATTCTGAAGTTATTGATTACAGTTTTGTATGAATGTCAATTAGGTCAACTTGGTTAGTAGTATTGTTTACATTTACCATAAACTTACTGATTTTTTTTAAGTTTATTTAATGAAGATACAAGTATTATTTTGGATTTTTCCATTTCTCCACTTAGTTCTGCCTGATTTTGCCTTATTAAATTTTGAAGACATTTTATTAAGAGCATATCAGTTTGAGGTTGTTAAACATTTCTGTTGAATTGACAATTTTATTACTATAAAATTCCTTCTTAATATAATGTTATTTCTAACTTAAAATCTATGTAGTCAGAAACTAATTTAACTGCACTGGCAGCTTTCATTTGTTTACTATTTTCATAATTTATCATTGTCTACCACTTTGCATTGTTTTTCTTTTTTCATAAATGCAGCAAAAATGTACACAACAAATCATTTGCCAACACTATAACTTTCACATTTACAAGTCCATGGCATTGATTATATATTTTATGTTGTGCCAAAATTATCATTATCTTCATCCAAAATCTTCCACCACCATAAACATAAACTTAGTGTCCACCAATCAAAAACCTCCCCTTTCCTCATTCATCCCAGTCCTTGTCACTTTAATAATATCTAGTGTCTATGTGTTATTTTATATCTTGTAAGTGAAATCATATGTTATTTGTCCTTTTGCAACTGACTTGTTTCACTCAGCATGTTTTCAAGGTTTATCCATGTTGTGGCATGTATCAGAACTTCATTTCTCTTTATGCTACATAATATTCCATTGTATGAATATGTCATATTTTGTTTATCCATTCATCAGTTGATGCACATTTCAGTTGTTTTTACCTTTTAGCTCTTGTGTAAAATGCTACAATGAATATTAGTACACAAGTTTCTATTTGTGTTCTTGCCTTCACTTCTTCTGGGTATATATCGAAGATTGGGAAATTCTATGTTCAGTTCTCTCAGGAACTCTTAAACTGTTTTCCACAATGGTTGCACATTTTACATTGCCCAGCAATGAATAAGGGTTCTAATATTTGCACAACATTGCCAGAACTTACCTTTTTCTGTTATTTTAATCATTGTCAAACTAATGGGATGAGATTATATCTCTCTGTGGATTTGATTTGTAGAACCTGAGGCACAACAGTTAAACTCAAATGTTAACCAAAAAATGGTGGTTTGAACCTACCCAGAGGTTCTGTGGGATTAAGACCTGGCAATCTGCTTCTATAAATATTACAAAAAATAAATAAACAAATAAGTAAATAAATAAAACCTCTAGGGAATTTCTACTGTATCACATGGGGTCATTATTTGACAGCAACCAAAAACATTAACAAAAATGACTAATAATGTTGAGAATCTTTTCTTGTGGTAGAGGGTCATTTTAATCTGTAGTCTTTCATTGTACATTTGTAATAGACTTCTTTGATATAGCAAGCATTTACTTTTTTGTGACGCCCTATCTATCTATTTTATATTTTATTTCTTGGGTCTTTGTTATCATATCTGATCATCTATCATTAAATATTAGATCTCACAGACTCACATTTTCTTCTACATTTTTATCATTTTAAATTTCACATTGAGGTCTTTGATTCATTTGGATGTGTGTGTGTGTGTGTGTATGTGTGTATGATGTGCAGTAAGATCTTGATCCATTCTTCTGAATGTGTAAATGCAGTTTTCCCAGGACCATTTGTTGAAACACTTTTTTTTTTTTCCATTCCATGGATTTAACACTCTTGTCAAAAATCAGTTGAACATACATATTTCTGGACTTCCAAATTTATTCCATTAGTCTATATGTCTATTATTATGCCAATACAAACCTGTTAATAAATTGTCACTTTGTAGTGTGTGTTGAAATTGAGAAGTGTGAGTCTTTCCTACTTTCTTCTTCAATATTTCTTTAGCTATTTTTCATTCTTTGCTATTCTATATAAATCTGAGGACTGGCTTTTCCATTTTTGGAAAAAGAAAGCTACTGGAATTTGATGAGTATTGCACTGAATTTATAGATTGCTTTACGTGGTGGTGGTATCTTAATTATATTAAGAATTCTAACCTATTAATATAAACATCTTTCCATTTATTTAATTTATTTTAGTAATGTTTTATAATTTTCCAAGTATATCCATCCTTTTTTCTTAAGCATATCTCTGTTTTTACATTTAAAGTGGGCTTCTTGTAAGCACCATATAAGGAGGTATATTTTATCTAATTAAGTTTAACAATATTGTTTTTTCATATGCAATACATACATTTAATATAATTTCCAGTATATTGGAGTTAGCTTTCCATCTCACTGTATAGTTGTACCTTGGTATCTCTGTTACTACATTTTTTTTTTT
>NW_006921591.1:22905756-22945727 GCF_000298275.1 Orycteropus afer afer
ATTCTTTAGATGATCTCTAAATTCAGGAGGGATATATTCAAGATCATACTTTGGCTCTCTTGGACTTGTTTTAATTGTCTTTAACTTCATGTTGAACTTGCATATGAGCAGTTGATGGTCTGTTCCACAATCAGCTCCTGGCCTGGTTTTGGCTAAAGATATTGAGCTTTTCCATTGCCTCTTACTACAGATGTAGTCAATCTGATTCCTGTGTGTTTCATCTGGTGAAGTCCACATGTATTCCTCTTCAAACTGTCATTCCCAGCATAGTAGATTACATGGTTGTCTGATTCAAAGTGGCCAAAACCAGTCCATTTCAGCTCACTAATGCTGGGGATATCAATCTTTATGTGTTCCATTTTATTTTTGACAACTTCCAATTTTCCTAGATTCATACTTTGTATATCCATGTTGTGATGATTAATGGATGTCTGTAGCTGTTTCTCTTCAATTTGAGTGGTGCCACATCAGCAAATGGAGGTCTCAAAAGCTTTACCTTATCCATATGAGTAAGGCTGGGTTTACTCAGATGATGCAGCTCTTTCCCACTCCTATTTTGAGAGGCTTCTAACCTAACCGGACTATTCATAAAGTTGCATGGTAATGCATCAAATAGTGTTTCTTTGCTATTCATAAGGTTTTCCCTGGCCAATTCTTTGAGAAGTTGATGGCCCCTTCTTTCTTCCTAGTCTGTCTCAGTCAGTAAGCTGGGCTGATACCTGTGCATAATGTGCATCCCGCTGGGTTTGAAACACCAGTGGCTCAGCCTCAAAACTCACATCAACACGTCACCATCGTAGGAAAAACCGACAGACAAGTTTGTCTCCCTGTTGCATGCAGATGAGGCTATTGAAAATACTATGACTTGGGTCAGGATCACCTTATCCTTCAAGGTGACATCTTTGCTCTTTAACACTTTACAGAGATCTTTTGCAACAGATTTGGTCAGCACAATGCATCATTTGATTTCTTAACTACTGCTTCCATTATGCCCATGGATTCAAATAAAATAGAATGTTTGAACAACTGCAATCTTTTCTCCATTAATCATGAGGTTGCTTATTTGTCCATTTGTGAGGATTTTTGCTTTCTTTATGTTGAGGTCATGTTCTGGTTACCTAGTGCCATTTTGTCAAGAATATATCACAAATGGAATGGCCTTAACAAACAGGAGTTTATTCTCTCACAGTTTTGAGGCTTTAAGTCCAAGATCAAGGTGCCAAGCTCAAGGGGCTGGATGAAAGCCCCTCAGCCTTGGACTTCAGCTCTGCCTCCAGCTTCTGGTCCACTGAAGCTAGAGGCTTTTCTTCACTCAGACAGTTGCTGGCTGCTGAGGCTGCCAAGGCCAAAGTTGACAAGAAAAAGGCACAGTCTCAGTGTTACCAAACCACACAGCAGGCCATTAATTTAAGTTCATGCTCAATAAAACACTGGTAAACATATTTCTGGTATTCTTGCTTTCAGGCAAGATCCATGTGACATCAGCAATGATATCCTGTGTTTCACGTCCTCTTCTGAGTCTGGCTTGAATCTCTGGTTGTTCTCTCTCAATATACTGTTGCAACTCTTTTTGAGTAATCTTTAACTAAATTTTACTTTTTTGTGATATTAATGATATTGTTCGATAATTTCCACATTTTATTGTATTTCCTTTCTTTGGAATGGATACAAATATGGATCACTTATAAGTGGCTGACCGGGTAGCTGTCTTCCAAATATCCTGGCATAAATGAGTGAGTGCCCCCAGTGCTGTATCCATTTGTTAAAACACCTCAATGGATATTCCATCCATTCCTGAAAGCTTGTTTTTTGCTAGTTCCTTTGGTGTAGCTTGGACTTCTTTTAATACCAACAGTTATTGTTTATATGCTACCTCCTGAAATGGTTAACACAGACTAGTTCTTTTTGGTATGGTGACTCTGTGTATTCCTTCCATCTTCTTTTAATGTCTTCTGCATCATAACATAATATGCTCATAGAATTGTTCAGTATTGCAACTTGAAGCTTGAGTTTTTTCTTCAGTTCTTTCAGCTTCAGAAATGCCAAGCATGTTTTTCCCCTTTTGGTTTTCTAATTCCAGTTCTTTACATCTTTCATTATAATACTTTCCTTTATCTTCTTGAGCAGCCCCATGAAATTTTCTGTTTAGTTCCTTTATTTCCTCATTTCTTCCATTTGTAAGTTTAAGTTTTGCCTGACATCCATTTTGCTATTTTCTTCAATTCTTGTCTTTTTAATGCCCTTTGGCTTTCTTCATGCATGATGGTCTTGATGTCATCCCATAACTCATCTGGTCTTTGTTTGCTGGTGTTTACTGGGTCAGATCTATTCTTCAGTTAGTCTTTCAATTTAGGTGGGATATACTCAAGGTCCTATTTTGGCTTTCATGGACTTGTTTTAATTTTCTTCAGCTTCAACTGGAACTTGCATATAAGCAATTGATGATCTGTTCCACAGTCAGTTCCTGCCTTCTCACTGAAGATATTGAGCTTCTCCAATTACTCTTTCCACAGATGTAGTCAATTTGATTTCTTTGTATTCCATATGGTGATGTCCATGTATATTGTCACTCTTTATGATGTTGAAAAAGGATGTTTACAATGAATAAGTCATTTGTCTTGCAAAATTCTATCATGTGGTCTCTGGTATCATTTCTTTTACCATGGCTATATTTTCCAACTGTCGATGCTTCTTTGTTTCCAGAATTTGTCTTCCTATCACCAAGAATTAGAAATACATCTTGATTGCATATTTTGTCAATTTCAGACTGTAGAAGTTAGTAAAAACATTCAGTTTCTTCATCTTTGATTTTAGTGTTCGGTGCATAAATTTGAATAATAATAGCTTTAACTGGTCTTCTTTGTCGGCATATAGATATTATCCTATCACTGACAGCTTTGTACTTCAAGACAGATCTTGAAGTGTTCTTTTTGAAGATGCATTTCACACCATTCCTCTTCAGTTTGTTATTCCTGGGATGAGAGACCATATGATTATCTGATTCATAATGGCCATTACCAGTCCATTTCAGCTCACTAATATGAAAGATATTGATCTTTGTATATTCCATTTCATTTTTGACAACTTCCAACTTGGTAGACTCATATTTTGTACTTGCCACATTTCAAATAATAATGAATATTTGCTGCTGTTTCTTCTCATTTTGAGGCATGCCACATCAGGAAATGGAGATCCCAAACCTTAGTCCATCCACACCATTAAGTTTGACTCTACTTTGAGGAGGCAGATCTACCCCAGTTATATTTTCAGTTCCTTCCAACTAGAGGGACTCATCTTCTAGTAGTATTTCAGACAATGTTTCACTGATATTCATAAAGTTTTCAGTGGACAATTTTTTTTTTCAGAAGTATATGGCTCCAACCTTTTTCCTAGCCTGTCTTAGTCTGGAATCTCTGATGAAACCTGCCAAACATGGGTGACCCTGCTGGTTTTTGAAATACTAGTAACATTGCTTCTAGCATCACAGCAACATGCAAGGCACCACAGTAGAACAGACTGATAGATGAGTAGTGTCAGAAAAAGACACTATTGACTATTTCTAGTAAGAAAGAGAGCACTTTTAATCCATGGTGTGATATGACAGTGGAAACATGCAAAACATTAATATCATTTAATCAAATATTTGTGAGGCAAGACTGAGTGATCAGGTAGTTGATACCTTTAAACACGTTTGTTAAACTGTGTCATACAATTGCATTAGAGCCTAAATTCTGAGGCACATGATTTGTGGAAAGCTACAATCCACAGTGGGAGGTCTAACTCCATGTTGAGTCTTGACATAAGTTTAGACACCATTTGAGTTCTTTCCAACCTTTCAACCAGCATTGTGGCTCAGCATAGACAAGTTTTGGGACTAACATAGGGAGGGGAAGTTTGCACTAAGGAAGAATGTGGTTGAAAGTTGTTTATGCTCGCACAAAGAACTACGATCTTGCCTGAGTTTGTCCTTATCTAATGGAAATTAAGATTGGGGTCCCTGTATTGTCTTGTAGCAATCTTCTGGTCATGACTCAGGCTGCATAGTCATGAGTCGTATCAGTATCACCTCTGTAGCTAGGTAGTCAAGCCCCAGAACCAATCCAGAAACCCTTTTTATCTTTAGTTATGTACGTATCCCAATCATAGTTCTTTCCCTGCTTCTGTAGTCCCACCTGTGGCAGTGATGAATTGATCTGCCACCAATCATGATTTTGTGGTGATTCCCTTTGTTTTTATGGCCCCAAGTCTGTGATTCAGTGGACTCCATTCAGCTTTCTTTACTGTGGACACATGGATAGTTTCCTTCATCTTGGGTGATTGTCTTTGTTTTGTCTTTGTCCTGTCTATGGCTTGATAAAAAGGATCTATATTGAACCAAATGAATGTCAGAAGAGCCTCTGAAACTTGCTCTTGAACAAATAGTAGATAAAATGAATGGGAAAAATGTAGCAAAAGAGATGAACAGAATAGCAGCTTGAGAAGATAAAGTAAAGTACTATACTGAAATATGCAAAGACCTGTAGTTAGAAAACCAAAAGGAAGAATAACCTCAACATTTCTCAACCTGAAATAATTTAAGAAAAAAAAATTAAGCCTCAAGTTATAATTTTGAAAAAGTTGGGCAAAATATTAAATGATGCAGGAAGCTTCAAACGAAGATGCTGTACCAAAAAGAATTGGTTGACATTCACCTGTCTCAGGAGGTAGCATATGAATAAGAACCAATGGTAATGAAAGAAGAAGTCCAAGCTGCACTGAAAGAATTTGTGAAAAACAAAGTTCCAGGAACTGATGGAATAGTGATTCAGCTATTTCAGCAAATGGATGTAGCACTGGAGGTGCTTCCTTGTTTATGGCAAGAAATTTGGAAGACAGCTACCTGGCAAACTGTAAGAGATCAGTATTTGTGCCCATTCCAAAGATAGTTGGTCCAACAGAATGTGGAAATTATTAAATAGTATAATTAATATGCTAGGCAAGTAAAATTTTGCTGAAGATAATGCAGCAGTATATTGACAGGGAAAGTCAAGAAATTCAAGCTGTATTCAGAAGAGGATGAGGAATGAAGGACACCATTGCTGATGTCCAATGGATCTTGGCTGAATGCAAAGAATAGCAGAAAGATGTAATTTTCCTGTGTTTTATTGACTATGTGAAGACATTCAGCTCTGTGGATCATAAAAAAAAAATATGGATAACATTGAGAAGAATGACAATTCCAGAATGCTTAATTATGCTCATGAGGAACCAGGAGGCTGTCATTTGAACATAACAAGGGACATTTCTTGGTTTAAAATCAGGAAGGGTGTATTTCAGAGTTGTATCTTTTCACCATATGTATACAATCTGTATGCTGATCAAATAATCCAAGAAGCTGGACTATATAAAGAACAACACAGAGTCAGAATTGGAGGAAGACTCACTGACAACCTGTGATATGCAGATGACACAACCTTGCTTGCTGAAAGTGAAGATGACTTGAAGCACTTACTGATGAAAATCAAAGATTGATTACACCTCAACATAAAATCCTCACAAGCGGACCAAGAAGCAAACTCATGATAAATGTAAACAGGATTGAAGTTGTCAGGGATTTCATTTTATTTGGATCCACAATCAACACCCATGGAAACTATTGGTGTTGTCATTGTTGTTAGGTGCTCTCGAGTCATTTCCAAGTCATCACAATTCCATTCGCAGCATCATGAAACACTGCCTGATCCTGTGGCAGCCCCAAGATCCTTGCTATACTTGAGGCCATTGTCATAGCTACTGTGTCAATCTATCTCATCAAAGCCCTTCCCCTCTTTCATCGACCCTCCACCTTACCAACCATGACATCCTTCTCCAGAGAATGTTCCCCTCTGACAACATGACCAAAGTAGGAGAGGTGAAATCTGGCCATCCTCTCTTGCAAGGATCATCTCGGCTGCACTTCCTCCAGGATAGATCTGTTAGTTTTTTTGGAAGTCCATGGTGCCTTCAGCATTCTTCGCCAGCACCACAACTCAAAAGCATCAACTCTCTTTGGTCTTCCTCATTCATTGTCCAGCTCTCACATGCATACGAGGCGATTGGAAATATCATGGCCTGTGTCAGGTGCACCTTAGTCCTCAAGGAGACATCCTTGATCGTCAGCACTTGAAAGAATTCTTTCGCAGCCAACCTGCCAGTGCTACACGTCGTCTAATGTCCTGACTGCTGCTTCCATTGGCGTTGATTGTAGAACCAAGCAATGTGAATTCTTTGACAATCTTGATCTTTTCTCCATTTATCGTGATGGTGCTTAATGGTCCAGTTGTGAGGATTTTTGTCTTCTTTATATTGAGATGTAATCCATACTGCAGACTGTGTTTCTCAATCTTCATCAGTAAGTGCCTCAAGTCATGCTCACTTTCAGCAAGCAAAGTTGTATCATCAGTGTATGTCAGGTTGTTAATGATTCTTCTTCCAATCCACATTTTTCTTCATATAGTCTAGCTTCTTGGATTAATTGCTCAGCATATAGATTGAATAATTATGGGGAAAGGACACAACCCTTATGCACTAACTTTCTCATTGCAATTGTAAACCACATAGTGTCCCTTTGTTCCATTCGAACAACAGCCTCCTTGTCAATGTACAGGTTCCTCATGAGTACAATCAAGTGTTTGGGAATTCCTATTCTTCTCAATGTTACCCATAATTTGTCATGATCCACACAATCAAATGCCTTTTCATAGTCAATAAAACATAAGTAAACATCTTTCTGGTATTCTTTGCCTTGTGCCAAGATCCATCTGACAGCAGCTATGATATCCCTTGTTCCACACCCTCTTCTGAATCCATTCTTCTGAATCCATGGAAGCAGCAGTCATGAAATCAGATATTGTATTGCATTGGGCAAATCTTCTGCAAAAGGACTTCTTTAAAGTGTTAAGAAGCAAAAATATCACTTTGAAAACTAAGGTGGACTTAATACAAGCCATGGTATTTTCGATAGCCTCATATGCATGTGAAAGCCAGACAATGAATAAGGAAGGAACTCTGGTGGTGTATTGCTGAAGGCATTTGACTACTAACCAGAAGGCTGGTGGTTCAAACCCATCAGTCACTCCTTGGAAGGAAGATTGGGCAATATACTTCTGTAGGGATAAGGCCTTGGAAACCAAAGGAAGAGTCGCTATGAGTCAGATCTGATTCAAAGGCAGTGAGTCTGAAAGAAGAATTGATGAATTGGTGAAGAATGCTGAAAGTACCCTGGTCTGCTGAAAGAATTAACAAATCTGTCCTGGAGGAAGTGCATCTGTAATGCTCCTTAGAAGAGAGAATGACCTGACTTCAACTCACCTACTTTGGTCATGTTGTCAGAAGGGACCATTCCCCGGTGAAGGATAACATGTTTGTAAAGTAAAGGGTCAGCAAGAAAGGTGATGGCCTCCAACAAGATTGATTGACACAGTGACTACAATGATGGGCTTAAGCATAGCAAAGGAGGTGGGGGTGGTGTGGGATTGAACATCATTTATTTCTGTTGTATATAGTGTCACCATGAGTTGGAATTGACTCAATGGAACCTAAAATAAACACACTGAATATATTTGAATCTGTGGTCTTTTGTCTCCCTACCACAAAATGAAGCTAGTTGATTGGTATTACTTTCACTAGACAAAGTGGAGAAATAAAAGGATGAGCTCAGGGTTTCGTAGTCCCAGATCTAGCCCCACAAAAATCCTAGAACATGCTATTTGTGCCCTGAATGAAAGCCTTATTTCTTACAATAACAAGAGCTGATATTCTTGAAAAACAAGCACACAATATTATCCTAATAGTGGCTGAATTACAATACCAATTGAATTCTCAAGTTCAAATAGTGTCTCATGTGAAAGTTCCATCATTGATTGGGAAGAAGTAGGGTCCGGAAATTTGGGATGAGGATATATGGGTAGATAATCTTGACTCTGGGGACAATGGGCCTATAAATTTTGTTGAATCACTCCTGAGAACAGAATCAGCCCTCACTCCAATCTGATGACACTAATCCAGATTTTTCTGTTAAACCACCTTTTCCAGTAAAACCATCCTTTCCATCCATCTCTGATAATATTAACCCTGGTGTATCTTAAGGGTCTTTGCCTGAGATATCACTTGGGCAGTGCCTGAGACTTTGATTGAGGCACTGCCTAATTCAGATATCTTGTAAGACCTAGGATGCATCCCACCATCCATTTTTGCTCCTAGACCTATAAAAACCCAAATCCACTGTCATCAGTTCAGTTCCAACTCATAATAAACTTAGGATGGAGTAGAACTGCTCCCATAGGGTTTCCAAGGCTAAATCTTTACAGAAGCAGACTGCCTCATCTTTTCCCTGTAAAGTGGCTGGTGGGTTTGAATTACTGATCATTTGATACGCTGCTGAAAGCTTTATACATGTGCCTCCAGAACGCCTAGACCTACACCAAAAAGAAAAAAAAAAAAAAAAGTCACCACCACAGAGTACAGCTCAAAGCAGCCTCCATAGGAGTTCCAAGGCTGCGAAATTTAGGGAAACAGACTGCCTCGTCATTCTCCCATAGGGCAGCTGGCGTGTTTAAACCAAAAACATTGTGGTTACCAGCTAAATGCCTTAACACTGCACCACCAGAGCTTCTTTCTGAACCTGTAACTGGACTTAATTCCCAGCAAGCTCAAAAAGATGAGGTACAACGTGTTAATCATCATGTTACCTTCCAAAAGAACTGCTTGATTTTTCTTATATATATAAATAGAAATCTGAGGAATATGTGTGGGAATGGCTATTAACAGTGTGGAATAATGGTGTAGGGAACACAAATTTGATTGAGGCATTGCCTCAATTTTTTTTAGAGTTTATTAATATGAGCCCATTATGCCAAATTCTTCATTCATTGATTTAGCTTGAAAGGTTATGAAATGGTCTAATATTTTTTTTGTTGTTGCTGTTTGGTTGATTGAAACGTAGACCAAATGGCAGGCTACATTAAATGAAGTTGAAATTCCAAAACTGCTTTGGTAACTAAAAGGCTTAAGGAAGATAGATGACAGATGCTAATACTAACCAATATGTCCACAATACCACATTTCCATTAACACCAAACATCAGGCTACAGATAAACACATAAACACCTGAGATGATTAGACAGGGATCAGTGAACAGAAGTATACTCCAGACCAAGGATAGATTGAGCTGAGGCTAATCTGGAACAGACACCAGTGATACCTTCAATCCTTACAGAAACAATAGAAGACAGACACAGAGTAATCCCTCATAGACAACCAGACACTATGGGAGAGAGATCCAATAGATCTACTGTCTCAGGACTATAGTACTGGAGGACACCAGACTCAATTGGCACAACAAAATACATAAAAGCATTGCTCCACATCCTACATGGATGAGTAATTACTGGGGTCTCAAAAGCTTTCAAGTAGCCATCTAAGATGCAGCTAATGATCTCCTAGCATCAGAAAAGAAGACAGTGTTGTTGTTGTTGTTGTTATGTGCTGTCGAGTCGGACCTGACTCATAGCTACCCCTCCTTGGGTTTCTGAAGCAGTATCACTATGGAAGTTGATTGCCCAACCTTCCTTCTGGGGAGTGGCTGGTGGGTTTGAACCACCAGCCTTCTGGTTAGCAGTCAGAAGCAATCATCCATAGGACACAATGGCCCTTGAGACCAGAAGAACTAGATGGTGCCCAGGTACCAATGCCAACCACTCAGGAAAGGATCAAATCTAGAGATCCTGGATAGAGTGGGAGGGAAAAACATGGAACAAAATCCAAAAACTCAATAATGACCAGAATTACTGGTCAGATGAAATCTGGCGAGACTCCCAATACTATGGCCCTGGAATACATTCCAAGCCTAGAATAAAATGCACACCCAGGGGCAGGGTCTCAGCCCAATAGTTAATAAGATGTACACGCAGACCATTCAACCCAGGATGACACACTTACATGCTCTATAGTAATACATCCCTTAGAGCAATAGAACATAGGACACCAGAGGACCTACATTTAAATTGAGGAAATGCAGGACAAATCAGTGCATGAATATGAGGGGCACAGTGGGTGGGTTACAGGGTATGGAGGGGAGGAGACAGGGTTAGGTTTGGACATGGTAAATGGGGAATAAATCTAATTGTACACATAACATTGAATGTAAAACAAGCTCTTAAAATTAATAATAATAATAATAAATAAATAAAAAGACTTACAGAAATTGCAATATTAGAGTGGATTTCTTATATGCCCCCAGGGAGTAGTCAGATGATATACCTTTCACCACAACTATAAAAAATAAATTTTTTAAGGGAGCCCCAGCATCCTTGAAGATAACTGTGATTACTCTTCTGAGTAGGGCAGATACAACAGAAGAAACTGCCCTAACTGAAGTAAGACACATAACTAAAATGGGGTTGATTTCATAAAGGGGTGATAGTGGCCAAGTGGTGACACTTAATCACCAAGGTGAGCATGGTTACCTTAATGGATAACAGAGTTAAAGTAGTAATCAGAATTGTCTGACTTGCACAGAATTATGGTGTTGTCTACTTAGTCATAGAGTCCCTAAGAGTGAAATGTATGGAAAACCTCCTAAATATTTACTTGGTCTGTACAAGTGAAAACATTTTAGATAAAATGAACAGCTTGTTGTTATGTGCCGTCGAGTCAGCCCTGACTCATAGCGACCCCTGCTTGGGTTTCCGAGGCAGTATCACTACGGAAGTAGGATTGCCCAACCTTCCTTCCGAGGAGTGGCTGATGGGTTTGAACCGCCAGCCATCTGGTGAGCAGTCAAGTGCCTTAGCCACTATGCTACCAGAGCTCCTAAATGAACAGCAGTCAAATGTAAATAGCCAAAATAGAGAGTCAGGACCCATCAATCAATTCCCAGAGTTGAGTCATTTTACAGACCCATAACTCCTTGAATGGAGATGAGTCTCTGTCCCCTTGAAGGACCCCACTACACTGATAAAATTTATTCTGTTAATTTTTCTCCCAGACTTCTCCAAAGGGATCTTTAGTCTTTTAAAGAGTGACTGTTCATTGGGGGAGGAAATAATCAGATATTTGGGGGACTACTGGACACTGGCTTTGAATTGACACTAATTTATGGAGTTCCATAACATCACTATGGCTGATGACCAGTGAGAGTAGTGGCATTTGGAGATATGGTTGTTAATGGAATCTTAGCTCAGGTCCATCTCAAAGTAGTTTCCTGAACCCATCATATAGTGATTTCTCCAGTTCCAGAATGCACAATTGGAATAGACATATTTAACAACTGACAGAATCCCTACATTGGATCCCAGACATGTAAAGTGAGACTATTATGGTAGGAAAGGCCATGTGGAAGCCATTACAACTGCCCCTATATAATAAATCAATAGTAATACTGTAACTTAACTAGGTAGTAACTCCAATTCCAGCCACTTCTCCATATAGTTTTATTGTGTGAATTAATTGATACATCTCCTGCTACCTAGCATGCAGCTATTGATCTGACCAATGTCTTTTTTTTTTTTTTCCTAAATTTGTTGCTGAAGACCAGCAGAAACAGTTTGCCTTCAGCTAGCAAGGTCAGTAATACGCCTTCACTTTCCTACCTCAGAGAACAACAAAGTTACAATGTCATAATTTAGTCCACAAGGAATTTGATCACATTTTCCTTCCACAACACTTCACACTGGTACATTGCCATGATGACATTATGCTGATTGTACATAGTAAGGAAGAAGTATCAATGACTCTAGACTTACTGGTAAGACATTTGCATGCTAGAAGGTGGAAAATTAATCTGACAAAACTTCAGTGCCTTTCACCTTCAGTGAAATTTCTAGGAGTCAAGTGTTGCAGGGCATATTCAGATATTCTTTTTTAAGTGCCATCTGGTCCCTTCTACAACTTAAAAGAAGACACAATGCCTGGTGGGCCTCTTTGAATTTTAGAGGCAACATATCCCACATTGAAGTGTGCTACTATGGCCTATTTATCAAGTGACTTGAAAAGCTGCTAGTTTTGAGTGGGGCCCAGAACAAGAAAAGGCTGTGCAACATGTCCACCAACATGACCCCTACTGGTGAATCGTATTGCACACCTTTAAAATATTGAAGCAAAGCCCTCTATCCTCTGCATATTACTAACCTCCTTTTGAGAAACAGTATTTGAGATGCTGCTGGGCTTCACTAGAGACTGAATGCTTAACTATGGGTTATGAAGGTATCCTGTGGCCTGAGATGCTCATCATGAACTGGGTATTGCCTAGCCCACAAAGCCATAAAGTTAGATGTGCAAAATAGCACTCCATCATAAAATGGAAATGGTATATATAAGATCAGGCTTAAGCAGGGCCCAAAGGCACAAGTAAATTACATGAGGAAGTGGATCACATGCCCATAGTCTCCACTCTTGTCACATAACCTTCTGTATTAATTATCTGTTGCTACTACCACAGAAATACCACAAATGTATGACTTCAACAAACAGTAAATTATTCTCCAACAGTTTAAGAAACTAAAAGTCTGAATTCAGAGTGTCAGCTCCAGGTAAAGGCATTTTCGTTCTGTCAGTTCTGCCCTCAACCTTCTGGATCCAGCAGTTTCTCAGTGCAGGGACCTAATGTCTAAAGGACATACTCCAGTCCTGGTTCGACTTTCTTGGTTGTGGTAGGTTTCTGTCATCTCTGCTCATTTGTTTAATCTCTTTCATATCTCAAAAAAGATTGACTCAAGATGCAATCTAATCCTATAGATTATATCCTGCCTCATTATCATAATTGTCACTAATCCTACCTCATTACCATCATAGGACATATTACAACACACAGGATAAACACATTAGACCACAAAATGGAGGATAATTACATAATACCGAAAATACTTTCATAGAAAAGTTGACACATGTTTTGTGGGGCACGATTCAATTCCTAATACCTACCCTCCCCAGTCTGCACATATGGGCTCATGGGGAATTCCTTACGATCAGTTGATTGAGGAAGAGAAAACTCATGTCTGGTTTACAGGTGGTTCTGCAAAATATACAAACACCATTTGGAAATGGACAGTGGCAGCATTGCATCCTCTTTCTTGGACTTCTCTGAAGGATAATGATGAAAATAAATCCTCCCAATAGGCAGAACTTCAACCAGTGCACCTGGTTGTTCACTTTGTTTGGAAGGAGAAATGGCCAGATGTGAAACTGTATACTGACTCATGGGCTATGGCCATTTGGGTGAATGGTCAATGACTTGGAAAGAACATGATTGGAAAATTGGTGACAAGGAGGTATGGGAAGACGTATATAGACAGATCTCTCTGAATGGGCCAAAACAGTGAGGATATGTTTGTTTCATGTGAATGCTTACCAGAGGGTGATCTCAGCAGAGGAAGATTTTAACAATGAAGTGGCTAGCATGACATGTTCTGTGTAAACCAGTCATCTTTACCCAGCCACTCCTGTCATTGCCCAATGGGTTCAGGAACAAAATGATTATGGTGGCAGGGATAGAGCTTATGCATGGGCTCAGCAACGTGGACTTCCATTTATTAAGAGTGACTTGGATACAGACACTGTTGAGTGCCCAATTTGGCAGCAGTGGAGATTCAATATGGACCATTACTCATGGTAATCAGACAGCAACTTGGTAGCAGGTTAATTGCATAGAATGGGAAGCATTTTATTCTTACTGGAATAGACACTTAATCTGGGTATAAATTTGCTTTCCCTGCATGCAATGTTGTTGCCAAACCTACCATCTGTGGACTTACAGAATTTCTTATCTGCAATCATGGTATCACACACAGCATTATATTGGATCAAGGAACTCACTTCACAGCAAATAAAATGTGACAATGAACCCATGCTCAGGGAGTTCACTGGTCTTACCATTTTCTCCATCATCTCTAAGCAGCTGGCTTAGTAGAATGATTGATGGCCTTTTAAAGACACAATTGCAGTGACAGTTAGGTGATAAAACCTTTCAGGGTTTTGGGCAATGTCCTCCAGGAGGCTGTATATGCTCTAAACCAGAATCCAATACATGGTGCCATATTGCTCATAGCCAAGATTCATGGCTCTAGGAATCAAGAGGTAAAAATGGGAGGGAAACAATTCAGCATTACCCTTAGTGTCCTACTTGCACAATTTTTTCTTCCTGTCTCCACGACCTGATGTTCTGTGGTTTAGAGGTCTTAATTTCAAAAGGAGGAAGGCTCCAGCCTGGAGACATAACACTGATGCCATTGAACTGTAAATTAAGAATGCTATCTAACCACTTTGAACTCCTGCCTCTGGATCAATAGGAAAATAAATGAATGATCATATTGGTTGGTGTGATCGATCCTGATTATCAAAGGATAACTTGATTGATATAATGGAGATAAAGAAGATTGTGTCTCCAATACAGGAAATTCCTCCGGGCATATACATTATGTTGTACCACCATGTCCTGTGATTATGTTGTTGTTTTTGTTGGGTGATGTCAAGTTGGTTCTGATTCATAGCAACCCTATATACAACAGAAGGGAACACTGCTCAGTCCTGTGTCATCCTCACAATCATTGGTATGCTTGAGTTCATTGTTGCAGCCACTTGCAGCACCAATTCATCTCATTGAGGATCTTCCCCTTTTCTTTGCTGACCTTCTATTTTATCAAGCATAATATCTTTCTCTAGAGACTGATCCTTTCTGACAACATGACCAAAGTACATGAGATGAAGACTGGCCATTCTCACCTCTAATGAGTGTCCCGGCTGTATTTGTTCCAATAAGCTGTACCACCAGTATTTAAATTACCAGTAGAATTACCCATGGTGGACAGGTTTCAGCAGAGCTTCCAGACTAAGATAGACTAGGAAGAAGAATGTAGTGGTCCACTTCTGGAAAACATGGCATTGAAGCCCTTATGACTAGCAGTGAGACACTGACTTACTTACTACTGTGAGTACAGTCTAGAAAATTACAGCAACCCAACTCTGACATGCTTACTAGTAATGGCCCAAACCCTTCATGAATGAAGATTTCAGCCACCCAACCTGGTAAAACACTGGACCAGCTGAAGTGCTTATTGCAGACATAGGAATTAAGCAGTGGATAGTAGAGAAAAGTAGTTCTAAATACCAGCTCCGATCATGTAACCAGTTATAGAAATAATGACTGTAATTTTTATGAGTATTTTTTCCTTGTTTTGTTATGTGTGTGTGTGTGTGTGTGTGTATAAACTCATTGCTATCAAATTGATTCCAATTCATTACTACCCTACAGAGCAGAGTAGAATTGCCCCATAGGGTTTCCAAGGCTGTCATCTTTATGGAAGCAGACTACCACATCTTTCTCCTGTGGAGCAGATGGTGATTTCAAACCATTGGCCCAAGTGTTTTAACCACTACACAAGTGGGGCTTCTTCATGTATGTGTGTATATATACATTCCATTCCAACAACTCCATAATAAATCAGTTCTGCAATAAGGCAAATATCTCATTTTTCCCAATTTTCATTATTACCTCCATTTATTGTCAGTGTATTTATAAATCCAACCTTTATCTTTGAGTGTAATTATGTATATAAACTTACAGATATGACATCAGTAACTATGCTCTGCAACCTTGTATGTAGTACATATTACTAACGATAAGCTGTGCAAAATAAAAACAGAAAATAGATGGTCATAAGTATGTTTACTCATAAATCAAATACAATGTAAGTTGGTCACTACATATATATGTATATGTATACATGTATGTGTACGTGTATATGCATGTGTACATGTATGTGCATGTATACATATACATATATATATATGTATATGCATCCAATTGGCCCTCTGTAGCCATGGTTTCACATCTAGAAATTCAACCAACCATGGATCAAAAGCATAAAAAAAGAAAAAGAAAAACCACTTATGTGGTCAAAACAATCCTTCAAAGACTGAGAGTATAGTGCTATTTATATAGCATTTACATTGTTTTAAGTATTATAAGTAATCTAGAGATTACTTAAAGTATAAAGGGCAATGTGCATAAGTCATATGCAAATACTACACCATTTTGTACAATGGACTTTTGCATCTGTGGGCTTTTGTGTCTATGGGGGCTCCTGTAACCGATTCCCTACAGACACCGAGGGATAACTATATAGCAAAATCATTGTTTTCCTCTCTCCATAATCTTATTAACCAAAACCATAACACACTCAAATTCACTTTCCTCAAGAAGATTCTGACTCATAGCAGCCCCCATTGGGTTTCCAAGGTGGTAAGTCTTTATGGAAGTAGAGTGCTCCACCTGCCTTCATCAGAGAAGCTGATGGGTTTGAACCTTCTGGTTAGGAGTCAAATGTCTTAGGCACTGCACCATGAGGGCTCCTTATAATCCTATTACTTAATATAAAATAAAAGATTTAAAAGGGGCTAATGTGTTTTTATTTGTATGCATTTTAGTTTTATCACGTTAGACACAAGTATGACTTTATAATTGTCTTTCAAAATTTTGGTTATTTTGGTTATCATATCTCAAATACTTCCTTGTTACCATTCTTTCTTTGTCTTCTGAGATTCTTGATAAAGTGGAGGTCAGCAAAAAAAGGGAAGATCCTCAATGAGATGGATTAACAGAGTAGACTCAAGCATAGCACAGATTGTGAAGTGGTGCACTACCTGGACGTGTTTCATTCTATTTTACATGAGGTCACTATGAGTCAGAATTGATTTGACAGTATCTAACAACAACAACTGAGATTCCAGTTGCATATGTGTTAGTATAGTTATGTCTCAAATCACTCTTTTTTAAAAAGAATGTTTCAAGATACAATTCAGATATTATACAACAGATAACTAAAGCAAACTTGAAGACAGGTAAATAATATAGGTAAATACAAACTTAATTACAAAGGAAAAAGAGTAAGCATAAAAACTGAACAGAATGTAGGTAATATATAGGATATTTTGAAATGGGTGACAATTATTTTAAAATAGCTATTTAAAATTTCTAGAAATAAATGACTCTAAGGGCATACAATAAATAAGAAAATAATTTATTCAAGCAAATCTACTAAAATTCAGTAAAAACCAGAGTCAGATTTGGGCACTGGTCCTTACCTCCTTACCAGACTCGTGGTAATAAATTATCTTTCTCAAAAAAAAAAAAAAAATCATTAAAGCATGAGTGAGATCTAAAAAAAGACAAGGAAATTTGAATCAAGGTTGAATAATCCAGGCTGTAAATAATTTATTCAAGCAAATCTACTAAAATTCAGTAAAAACCAGAGTCAGATTTGGGCACTGGTCCTTACCTCCTTACCAGACTCGTGGTAATAAATTATCTTTCTCAAAAAAAAAAAAAAAAAAAATCAGTAAGAAAAGTGCAACTCTGGTATTTGAACCAAAGCCCTCTCTCTCCCTCTACTACAGATGGGAACTCCGTTCCAGACTGGTACAACCAGGAACACAGGGATCCCTCTCCCCACAGCCCCCTGTGGGAAGATTCTATTCCACAGAGAAGCAAGAGTTCAGTGTTTCTCATCCTCCCAGCCCTTCTCTGCTAAGTTCTGGGCAAGTGTGGCCAAGAGATGGGATATCTCTACTATCTAGCCCCTAGTCTGGATAGAGGTTCTATTTCAGTTGTGGCACCAATGAGAGTATTAGAGCCCTGAGTGCCCTTACATTAGCTCATAAAAGAGAGCTTACACACTGGGAGAGATTACCACTGTCCTCCACCAAGTGCTCAGCTACTGAAGTAGAGATGTCATCGAGAAAGAAGTCCACAATTGTCCCCACTCCTAGATCCAGAGTTCTTACTCAGATTTTGCCTGATGGGGGAAATTGGAAGAAAGAACTGATTTCATTTGCAACAGAATGGGAGGACAACATTCAAATCTGAGCATACTCCCAAAAACAGTGGATAATGTCCTAAAAGCTATTGAAAGAATACTGGTAGATTTGATAGAGACATAGTCTAAACCCCAAGCAAGCTAGCATGAAGGAGAGTACCAAGGAAAGACAATTTGGAAAACTCCTGAGGTCAGAACAAATCAACAACATTGACCTCAGGTGTCTTAGTATTTTTAGTACTTCAATGAGAAAATTACTACTAGTGGGTAGCTTTAATAAACAGAAATGTATTTTCTCATTTTCAAGGCTAAAAGTCCAATTTAGGGTCTCAGCCACGTCAATCCCTTCTTTATAGGTAGCCTTGGATGTTGCTTGGTTCCTTGATTTGTAGGACATCCTCACATGACATCTTTCCTCTTCCTGTGTGTACAAATCTCTATCTCTGTGTCTAATTTGTTCTTTTCAAAACTCAGAAGTGATTATATTTAGACTCTATCCTATGTAGGTATGATCTAATTAACATAACAAAAATCTATTTCCAAATAAGTACAGGTTTTAAGAAATGAACACTTATTTTAACGGGACAAAATTTAATCTATAACATCAAAAAGACCAAAAGAAACCAAATTTAATCGAATTACTCTTGTATGAAAGCTTAAAATCAGAGGCACTTAGTGTGTGTAAAGGGAGCAGTCTGAAAGCAGAACTTTAACTCCATTTTTAATGTCTTGACATGAGTCTAGAATCCATGTTGAATATTAAAGCTGCCTTATGTAACACAAGGTCATCTAGCCTGGATGCTAACCTAAACTTTATGTTGACCATATACACTAAAGGAGACATTCCTTTCCTTGTGAGATCTTGTAGGCTCACGATATCACAATATTCAAGATATGATAGCTTAGCATTATAGATAAATCTTTGCAATAGATTACTATTGCATAAGCATGAAGAAACAATTTTACTAAACAATTTACTAGAAGAAAAAAACTATCCTGTAACTGTCCTGCCCATCCTGTAATAAATTGAAGGACATATACCTGTAACCAATCATGTAATCCTACTTATTTGTTATCCCCCATCCCTGCTTTTAGATATCCTGTCTTTGTCTCCCCTAATTGTGTTTTAGCCAATTATGATTTACTAACTTTTCAGTTCCTGCTCTAACAGTACAAAAATGTGTTTTTCTTCATTGTATGACAGAATGTCCATCTTTACTCTGTGAATGTGGAAATCTTCTCAGTCCATACCATCTTTATCCCTCAATAAAACTTTATCTTTTACTTAAGGAGATCCTGTGATGTTGCTCTTTGACTATCTGTCAAGCACTTTATGACCCAAAGTATTATTGAAAACTATGAAGCAATCAACAACAATTAGTGAGCTTGTCTTGGTCGTGTGCCATCCAGTCAATTCAGAGTCATACTGACCTTATGTGGGAGAGAGTAGAACTGCCCCAAAAGAGTTTTCTAAGCTATAATCTGTATGGGAGCAATTACAAGGTTATTCTTGTTCCTAACGTGATACAACAAACATCCACACAAATAAAATATATTAGCCCCCTTTATATCTTGTATTTTATAATAAACAAAATGATAAAGGAGAGAGAGAGAGAAAAAAAAGAGAGTTTGCTATAGAGTTAACCCTCGATATCCAGGAGGATATGTTCCAGGACCCGTACTGATAAAAAAAATCCATGGATTCTCAAGACCCTTACATAAAATGATGTAGTATTTGCATATAACCTATGTATATCCTCCACACTTTACCCTCCTTCTTATCTTTTGGGGAATTGCTTTGATCACTTATTTATTTATTTTTTTGTGTGAATATTTTTTATCTACTGTTGATTGAATCTGTAGATGCAAAACCTGTGGATATGGAGTACAGACTGTATATATGTGTATATAAATATGGTATATTGATATATATGTATGTATATAATATATTTATACTTGTGGGTACATAATATGTATAAAATACATATTGTGGGCATTGTTTTGTTCTGGTGTATGTAGGGTTGCTATGAGCCAGAGCTGACTGGACAACACCTAACAATATGCACACACTTATTAAAAAAAAAAAAAAAAAAAACACTGCCATACGGTTGATTACTACTCATAGTGACTCCTATTGAGTTTCCAAGGCTGTAAATCTTTACAGAAACAGATTGCCTCATCTTCCTCCCACTGGTTAGCTTGAATCATTCACATTCTGGTTAGCAGCCAAATGCTTTAACAATACATTACATATTCCTTGGCTGATGATACATTCAATTTGTGAGGGAGCACCTTTATGACCATCTCTGTTTTGTTTTTTATTATTTATTTATTTACTTGTAAAGTTTATCTGTGCTAGTCTATCCCGTGTGGAAGCTCTGCCTTATAAGCTGAAGTAAGGTCACTTAGGGCTTTAGTGCTTTCAGTGGTACCACAACCAAAGTAGAGTCTCCACCCCATGAGTAGATACTGTGTAGAAAAGAGATCCTCTATCTCTTGGCCACACTTGCCAAGAATGCAGCAAAAGGAAGCTGACGTCTTGCCTCTCCTTCTGATAGAATCATTCCACTGGGAGTCATGGGGAAAGAGATCTCTGTGTTCTTGGTTGTACCAATCTGGAATGAAGTTTACATCTACAGTGGAGAGAGAGAGAGAGCCTTGATTGAAATATTATAGATTGTAACTGTTCTTGTTGAATTTGAATGATTTTTTTTTAATAAATATTGCTTCATTTGTTATATGCCTTTAGGATTATTTAATTCCAGAAATTTTAAATGGTTGCTTTTAAATAAGTGTTACCTATTTTAGAACACTCTCTATATTGCTTATCTTCTGTTCAGTTTTTATGACTCTTTTTATTTCCTATTTGGTTAAGTTTGTATTTGCATATTTTATTGACTTGTCTTCAAGTCCATTGCTTTTATTTCTGCAGAGCCCAGTCTGCTGTGTCCACATATTTAGCAATTTTTGAACTTTCAGATATGGCTTTTGCAGCTCTAGGGTATCTTTTTGCTTCCTCTTTAGAGATTCCAATTTACTACTGACATTTTCATATTTTTATTCATTTGCCTATTTTTCCTTTATATTATTTCAAATATTTTTTATAATATTTAGTCTTTGTGTACTCTGAAAATGTGGATCATTTGTTTTCATCTGTTCCTAGTACCTGTTTTTCTCTAGTTTTAGTCAAATTGTCCTGCTTATTCGTATATCTCAACATTTTCAATTGTATGACAAGCATTGCAAATAAAAGAATCATAAACAAGCTCCTCTATTATCTCTCAAAAAAAAAGGAATTTGCCTTTTTCTCTATTAGGCCTATATGACCATGCAGTGCAGTGAATTACTTGGTATGGTTTTTCTAGCCTAGTCTTTGTAACTCCCAGCAGATTACTGGGGCAAACATGCAAATAAGGTGTACAGAACTCTGATGTTGGGGTTGGTTAGTTTTGATGCTTTGCCAGGCTTAAAATGAGCCCTCCTAGAGACAGAGGGAAGATTTCACTGCCATCAAGAGAGAAGAGCTGGAAGTGAAGTGGAGTGCATCCTTGGACCCAAGATTCCTGAGCTGAACCTCCTTGTCTGAGACACACCCTAGCAGAGAGATACCCTGGCAGAGAGGTGCTCCGGCAGAGAGACACTGGCAGAGAGATGCCTTGGTGGAGAAAAGCCCTGGTGGAGACAGTGGCAGTGGGACCAAGTTGCACAAGACAGAGTGACACTTTTACTTGGCGTACAGAGGGAGAGGCCAGGACAAAAGGCCAAGTGCCAGAGAGAAGTGTCTGAGGGCACAGCAGAGGGTACACTGTCCTGTCAAAGAGTCGTATCCTGAGAGTGTTCCTGAACCTGGATTGTAGCCTGTTATTTCACTAATAAACCCCATAATCATCAGTATTGTCTGTGAGTTCTGTGTAGCCTTTGAAACAAATTATCAAACCCAGGAGAGAAGCCGTGAGTACCGTGGGAGGGAAGGTTGGTATCAAAATTGGTAAAAAGTCTGGAGGAGGGCAGCATGTCTGGCCTCACAGGACAGACACTCACACTTTGCCTTGGGCTGCTTGTGGTGATTCTCCCTTCCTTTTGTGAAGTTAGAGGAGGTCAAAAGATGCCACCTCCATGTCCTTTTTGCAGAATGTGTGCTTTCTCCATTCAATAGGTAATTAAGCTAGATTGAGATTGGCATGTAGTTTTAGAAAGATATATTTAAATTTATAAATATGTATCTAACAAGCTCTATTTCGTGGTATGACCCTCTGTGGGATTTGATTGATATTCTAATGGACATCATTGCTCAGTTTTTAGCTTTGTAATATTTGCTCTTTAGATTTTTTGAGATTAGTTTTTTTTTTTTTTTTTTTTAATTGTGATTTGGGTGAAAGTTTATGAAGCAAATACACTTTCCATCTAGCACTTCACATACACTTTGTCTCAGGATATTGACTACAATTTATCCCAATGCAATACCTCCCCTCCCACTTTCTCCCCATAGTTACCTCTTCTCTGTGTCCGTCCCCTGATGCCCCCTGAGCTGTATCCCTATGCATAAATAGCCCTTCTTTCTGCCAGGATTTTTCTCTGCAAGGAGTGTACATACCTTGGGTAAATGTTCAACTCATATGTCGATCTTTTGTTTGGCTGGCAGCCACAGTTGTGGGTTCAATTTCAGACCTGAAGGGCAACTATGGGCCATAGTCTGGTCCCACCAGGCTCGATCAGACCAGAAAACCTTGCCTGACTTTTTTTTACAAATGATTTTGAGTTTTGTTCCACATTGTTGTCCCTCTTCATCCAGGATCTCCTAAATAGATCCCCCTCTGAGGGGTTGACAGTGGTAGCTGAGCACCATCTAGTTCTTCTGGTCTCATACTCATACTCATATAGGCTGAGGACTGCATGGTGTACCAGTCACCTGGACTAATTGTTTCCATAAATCTTTGTCTTTCTTCATTCTTCTTTGCTCTGACTAGGAGAGACCCATCATTACGTCTAGATGGGTGCTTGCAAACTTTTAAGATCCCACTCACTACTTGCCAAAGTAGGAGGTGGAACAATGTTTTTTGCAGTATGTTATGCCAATTGAGCTTGATGTCCCCTGCAACTATGGTCCCTAGCCCACAGGTTCAATGACTCACTCCCTCTGGGTAGCTAGCTGTGGCCAAGAAGTGATTACAACCTTGGCCCTTGTCAGCTCTACTATACAGCTTGGAATTCTTTCAGAACATATAAATACACTTGTAGAATTTGTAGAATTGTCTGCCAACCCTATACATACATGGTCTTGGGTACACTCTTCCATGCATAAACATACTTAATAGTTCATCCTGTCCACCTACCTATCCACCTGTATACCCATGTTTGCCTTCACTGACAATGCAGTACTATAGGTACAAAAGGGTTCACTTTGTTGTCTGCACGTCCCATGTACCTCTCTCTATGTCTTCCTCTTCCTCAATGCCACCATGTTGATCACTCACATTTGGTACATTGCCCTTCTCTTCACCCAAATCAATACTTATCTCTACCTCTCTAACAGTGTTCCTTCCCATTCCCCCCATCCATGGTAACCGATAAAGAAAATTTCCTTCCATATATAAACCTTTCTTAACTTTTTACAATAACAGACTAATACAATATTTGCCCTTCTATGATTTACTTTTTTCACTCGGCACAATGTCCTCCAAGTTCATCCACGTTATGCAGTATTTTGTGGATTCTACAGTATTCTTTAATGTTGCATAGCATTCCACTGTGTGTATGTACCGTAGTTTGGTTATCCATTCTTCACTTGATGGATACCTAGGTTGTGTCCATATTTTGGCTATTGTAAATAGTGCTGCGATGAACATGGGTGTGCATATGTCTGTTCTTGTCATGGCTCTCACTTCTTTAGGATATATACCTAGTAATGGAATAGCTGGGTAAAATAGTGTTTCTAAATTCCAACTTTTTAAGGAATTCCATACTGCTTTTCACAGTTGTACCATTTTACAGTCCCCCCAGCAGTGTAGGAGAGTCCCAATATCTCTGCATCCTTGACAACATCTGTTATTTTCTGTCTTGTTGAACTTTGCTACTAGTACGGGGTCAAGTTAATATCTCGCTGTTGTTTTGATTTGGATTTCTCTAATGGCTAATGATCATGAGCATTTCTTCATATGTCTGTTGGCCACCTGAATATCCTCTTTGATGAGGTGTCTATTCATGTTCTCTGCCCATTTTTTGATTGGATTATTTGTCTTTTTGTTATTACGGTGTGGGAGTTTTCTATAAATTCTAGAGATATGTCCCTTGTCAAATATGTCATTGCCAATATTTTTTCCCAGTCTGTAGGTTCTCTTTTGATTCTTTTGGAAAAGTCTTTGGAAGCACATAAAAATTTAATTTTTAGAAGGTCCCATTCATCTAGTTTCTCTTCTGCTGTTTGTCCATTTTGGGTTAGGCACGATAGTCTATTTATGCTATATATTAAGGCCCCTAAATTTGCCCCTAGTTTTTCCTTGAGGAACTTTATAGTTTTAGGTTTCACACTTAAATATTTGATCCATCTGTAGTTCTTTTTTGTGTATGGTGTGAGATACAGATCTTGTTTCATTTTTCTGCAAATAGATATCCAGTTTTGCCAGCACTATTTATTAAACAAACATTCTCTTCCCCATTTAATGGATTTCAGCCCTTTGTCAATGATCATCTGACCATAGGTCAATGGATCTGTTTCTGGGTTCTCAATTCTATTTCATTGGTCTATATGTCTGTCATTGCAGTTTTGACTACTGTGGCTGTATAGGAGATTTTGAGATCTGGCAGTATGAGACCTCCTACTTTGTTCTTCTTCAATAGTGCTTTGCTTATCTGAGATCCTTTTACTTTTCATATAAAGTTAGTGATTGGTTTTTCCATATCCTTAAAAAACATTGATGGGATCTGGATTAGAATGGCATTGAGTGTATAGATTGCTTTGGGTAGAATTGACATTTTCGCAGTGTTCAATCTTTCTATCCATGAGCATGGTATGTTCTTCCATTTATGTAGATTTCTTTGGATTCTTGAAGTAGTTTTTATAGTTTTCTTTGTACAAGTCTTTTGTGTCCCTGGTAAGATTTATTCCTAAGTATTTTATTTTTTTGATGTTGTTGCTGTTGTTGTTATGTGTCATCGAGTCAGACCTGACTCATAGCAATCCCTCCCTGGGTTTCTGAGGTGGTATCACTACAGAAGTAGATTGCCCAAGGAGTGGCTGGTGGGTTTGAACTGCCAGCCTTCTGGTTAGCAGTTAAGTGCCTCAGGCAGTATGCTCCCAGAGCTCCTTTTTTTTTTTTTTTTTATAGCTATTGTAAATGGTATTGATTTCTTTATTTCTTTGTCAGCATTCTCTGTGCTGGTGTAGAGGAATCCAAATGATTTTTGAACATTGATCTTGTATCCTGCCACGATGCTAAATCTCTCAATTAGTTCCAGTAGATTTCTGACTGAGTCTCTTGTGTTTTCTAGGTAGAGGATCATATCATCAGCAAATAGAGATAGTTTTACTTCTTCCTTACCAATTTGAATGCTTTTGATTTCCCTTTCTTGCCTTATTGTCCTGGCCAGGACTTCCAGTACAATGTTGAATAGAAGTGGTGATAGCCGTCATCCTTGTGTGGTTCCTGTTCTCAAGAGGAATGGTTTCAGTCTCCCTCCATTGAGAATAATGTTGGCTATTGGTTTTGCATAGATGCCCTCTATTGTGTTGAGCAATGTCCCTTCTATTCCTATTTTGCTGAGAGTTTTGATCAAGAATAGATGTTGGATTTTATTAAATGCCTTTTCTACATCAATTGATATGATCATGTGGTTTTTTTCTTCATTTTATTTATGTGGTGGATGATGTTGATTGTTTTTCTAATGTTGAACCATCCCTGCATACCTGATATGAATGCCACTTGGTCATAATGAATGATTTTCTTAATATATTGATAAAATCTATTTTCTAGGATTTTGTTGAAGATTTTTGCATCTATATTCCTGAGGCATATTGGTCTGCAGTTTTCCTTTTGAGTGATGTCTTTGCCTGGTTTTGGTATCAAGGTTATGCTTGCTTCTTAACATGAGTTAGAGAGGATTTCATCCTTTTCTATGTTTTGGAATAATTCAAGTAGGATTGTTGTCAGTCCTACTCTGAATGTTTGGTAGAATTCTCTGGTGAAAACATCTGGGCCAGTACTTTTTTTATTGGTAACTTTTTGATGACCTGTTTAATGTCTTCTTTTGTTATGCGTCTGCTCAACTTTTCCACCTCAGTCTGTGTAAGTTTAGGTAAGTGGTCTGTTCCTAGAAATCCATCCATTTCTTCCAGATTTTCAAATTTTTGGAGTAGAGTTCTTCATAGTATCCTGATATCATTTTTATTTCAGTTGGTTCCGTTGTGATGTCACCCATTTTGTTTCTTATTCATGTTATTTGCATTCTCTCCCTCTTTCCCTTTGTTATAATGGCCAGTGATTTGTAAATTTTATTGATCTTTTCCAAAACCAACTTCTGTTCTTGTTGATTTTTTTCTATTGTCTTTCTCTTTTCTGTTTCATTGATTTCTGCTCAAATCTTGATTATTTCCTTTCTTCTGGTGACTGTAGGCTTTTCTTGCTGTTCTTTTTCTAATTTTTAGGTATGTTAGTTTAAAATGTTGATTTTGGCTCTTTCTTCTGTTTTTATGTGTGTATTTATTGCTATAAATTGGCCTCTGATTATTGCTTTTGCTGTGTTCCAAATATTTTTTTATGTTGTGTTTTCATTCTCATTTGATTCAAGGAATTTTGAATTTCATTTTTTGTTTTATTACCCTGTCTTTCTTCAGGAGGATGTTGTTTAGTTTCCGTATTTTTCCTCTTTTTCCATTATTTATCTTCCTATTGTTGATTTCTAATTTGATAGCACTGTGATCTGAGAAGATATTTTGCAGTATTTCAATGTTTTTAAATTTATTAAGGCTTGCTTTATGGCCTGACATATGGTTGATCATGGAAAATGTCACATTTGCCCTGGAAAACGATGTATATTGTGCTGTTGTTGGGTGATGTCCTCTATTGATGTCTATTTCATCAAGTTGGTGGATTGCATTTAGCTCTTCTGCATCTCTGTTGAGCTTCTTTCCAGTTGTTCTATCTTTCATTGAAAGTCCTGTATTAAAATGTCCCACTATGACAGTGAAGTCATCTGTTTCCCTTTTCAATTCTTTGAAATCCAATTTATGTAGTTTGGGGCTCTTTCATTGGTTCTATGGATTTTTATTATGGTTATATTTTCTTGTTCAATTGATCCTTTAATCATTATATAATATTCTTCCCTGTCTCACATGGTGGTTTTTGTCTTAAAGTGAATTTGATCAGAAATTATTATTTTTCTCCTGTTCATTTTAGGTTGCCATTTGCTTGATATATCATCTTCCAACCCTTGATCTTTAATCTATTTTTGTCTTTTATCTGTAAGATGTGTCTCTTGTAGGCAGCATATTGATTTTTTTTTCCAGTATGCAATTCTCCTTCTCTTGAGTACTGCATTTAATCCATTAACATTCAATGTAATTATCTACAAGTATGAATTGGTTGCTGTCATTTGTTATATGATTTTTCATGGTGTTCCTGGTTTCTTTGTTCCATACAGTTTTCTGTGCTGAGCTCATTATGTTTATGAATCATGTTATCATTTCCTTTGTTGATATTGTTTTAGTATTTGGTAAATATTTGTGGTTGTCCTCTTTTTTATTGTGATGTGAAGGTGTGAAGGTTGATCATTTTTCTGGAGGTTACCTGTGATTTGTAACTTTCCCCTGAGTTTATAACAGTCTATTCTATCTTGCAACTCTCTTGACTTCCTCACCATTTAGAAGTTCTGTAAGTATGTAGAATTTTCCCTCTCTCTTTTTTTTTTTTTTTTTCTTGTTCTCATTTGCCAATTGATGTCTCTGGTTTTCTGATTACAATCTTGTAAGCTTATTTTACATTGGATATGTCCATAGCTATGGTTTCTGGATTTTGTCATCTTGTGTATTAATGGTCATTTGTTGTTTGATATTTTTGGTTCTCTGTTCAAAGGACTCCATTTATTATCTCTTTTAAGGTTTGTCTGGTTTTAACAAATTCCTTAGTTTCTGTTTATCTAGAAATCTCCTAATTTCACTATCATATTTGAGGGACAATTTTGCCAGGTATATAATTCTTGGTTGAAAATTTTTCTCTTTCAGGGTTTTATATATGCCATCTCATTGCCTTCTTGCTTGCATGGTTTCTGCTGAAAAATCAGAGCTTATTGTTACCATTTGTCCTTTGTAACTAACTTTTTGTTTTTCCCATGCTGCTTTAAGGATTCTTTGTTTGTCTTTTGTTCTCATGAGTTTAATGATGATATGTCTTGGTGATTTACTTTTGGGGTTTATCCTGTTTGGGGTTCATTCAACTTCCTGGATGGATATATTCTCATCTTTCATCATATCAGGGAAATTTTCTGCCAACAAATCTTGGACAATTTTCTCAGTGGTTTTGCTTTTTTCTTCCTGTTCTGGAATTCCAGTGACATGTAGGTTATGCCTTTTGATGGTATCCCACATGAACCTTAAGCTTTCATCATTTTGTTTTGATCTTTTTTCGGATTGATCCTTCCCAAAGAAGTATTCAGGTATTTGTCTCAACCTCATTAATTCTGTCTTCCATTGGATCAATTCTACTTCTTTGCCCTTTCAATGTGTTATCTACTTTGGACAATTTAGTATTAATCTTCTGGATTTCTATCTGTAGATTTAGAATCATTTCTAATTTTTCATTGGTTTTGTCATTTTGTCCTTGTTTTTTCTTCTGAAATTCTTCAAGGTTTTTGTGTGAGTTTTCCTTAGTTTTGTCAGTGTTTTCCTTAATCTGTCTCTCAATCTTTTGAAAATACTCAATATAATTCTTTTGAGTTCTTTATCAGGGAGTTCCAATGCTCCTTCTTCCCCAGGGATGTGTTCTGGGTCTGTATCCTACTCCCTTTTTTCTATCACTTTATCTTGCTTCTTTATATGAATTTTGATCATCTACGGTCTCTGAGACATTGTGATTTTGTTAGATTCAGATCTCTGTTAACTATGATGAGAAGCTCAGGGTGAGTCAGGCTTTTCTTGGTGGTTGTTTATTGTTGGCCCATTGGTGGGGAAGGATGTGGTGTCTATCAGTCAGTAAGTGAAGCTGCAGAATGTGTGGGTGTAGTTGTGTCATATGGGGAATTTTGCTGTCTCCCACTCAGTTAGACAAAAATAACAAATGAATAACCATAAAAAAAGTTAAAGCAAATGGACTGAAAACATATTATGTAAACACACAGGAACAATAACAAAAAAAAAAAAATGTCTGGAGAGAGGGACTTAGGAGAAAAAAGATAGAGTAGGAAAATAATGAAAAAAAAAATGGGAAAAATTTAAAAAGACAAACAAGGAACAGAGTTAACCATAAGAAAGAAAAAAAAATTGAATCAGGAACAGGGAAGAGAGAAATAGCTGAAAACTACAACCTGGGAATGGAAGAATAAAGAATAGTAAACAAAAGTGGTAATAATAATAATAATTTTTAAACAGACAAAAAACAAACTAAAAAAAAAAAGAAAATCAGAGCAGGGCAGGGTAGGGTACCCAGACTCCCTTCAAGCACACAGACTGAGATGGAATTCCTGTAGGCCAAAAGGTGGCTGGGAGTGATGGATGGCTGCACCTCCATTCACCAAAATGGTGCGGGGTATACGAGTAATAAGGGGAATGTTGCACCTTTCCAGTTGTTAGCATCTGGAATGTCCTTGTGGTTCATGGCAAGTTGAATCTGTTCTTAAGTCTCTGGAACCTCAGAGAATGCTGTCACTTTAAATATCCAAAATGGTTAAACCTCTTGTAAATATTCAAAATGGCTGCATCCTCTGGACAGGCAAAAGTCCACAGCTAAGCCCACCTTCCTCTTTGCTGCTACCCCCTTTATTCATCAACCACCAGAGCAGTCCTCTGTGCAGTCCCTGGCTAGCAGGGCAGATTTTTAGGTTAATTCTTGGGCCTACCACCACTCGGCTATGGCTGAGCTGTTTGTGCCATCAGGATTGCTGCTGTACTGCAGCTCCGTATGTTTCCTTTCTTGGTATTTTCATGCAAAATATTCTACTAGGTGGAGTTTGATTTACTTCTAAAGCCTTCCCTTCAAAGCTCAAGGGTCCAGGATTATCTTCTGTATCTGTGTTAATTGGTTCCCCTTTTCTTTGTTGAAGAGGGTCTGTACAGTCTTTCTGCCTATTCTGCCATCTTACCAGAACTGGAGATTAGTTCTTTTTTCTGCTTCAGAAAATTCAGTACATGCCAAGTATCATAAGGATGAGAATTTTGTGTTTTGTTTTTGTTTTTTTTTTTTGGGGGGGGGTTTGCTCTTTCTAGTAGGCTTTGTGTTCCAAACATCTCAAGATTTCAATCTACATTTCTAGCCTCATTTCTTAATCTCTTACTGTTCTCTAGCATTTAGTCCCATGGAAAAAAAATCCCTGGGATTTTTTTTTTTTTTTTTAAGGGAAGCATCATTATAATATGCTATAATTTGATTCTGTTATCTCAACCCATCCAACCATCAAAAGCTTCACTAGCATCTTTTTACCTAATACCTCCTTTGCCATTTGAGATACTGCATCTTCGGTCTGTTTTAAAATTTGGCCAATGGCCCTATTGAAAAATGTACTTGATGATCTCAGCAAAACTGCAAGGCGCTCTCTTTCTACAGCTCTCTGCTGTATTCAAAGATATGATTTTTGCAATTTAAGCAAGTTTTCATGGTTGTTGTGGTGGAAAAAATAGCTTTCTATTACCTGCTGAATAGTAGACGGAAGTAGAGATGACCACTGAAGAACATTGGTTTGAACTGTGTGGTTCTATTTATAGAGAGATTTTCTTTTTTGTCCCAGTAAATATGATGGAAGTTTTTTTTTTTTTTTTAGATTTACAACAATTAGAGAAGTTTGCAGATGAATTGTGTATATATATTTCTAGTATACACGATTCATCTGCAAACTACTCTAATATATATATATATATAATTTATTATATTATGAATATATAACATATATGTAGATACTAGTCTATTCTATTTTTAATACCATAAAACATTAACAAATCTATTTTGAATATTACAATTTATCAAAACATATGGACACAAACGAGCTCAGGTGACATAGTGTCTAAGGCATTTGACTGCCAACCAGAAGGCTGGCAATTCAAACCCACCAGCCACTCTTCAGAAGGAAGATTGGACAATCTACTTCCATAGAGATACTCACTCAGAAATTATGAGTCATATCTGACTCCACGGCAGTCAGTTTTTGTTTTTGTTTTTGTTTTTGTTTTTTATGCACACAAACACTTGCAGACTATACATGGTGCCATTCGCAGTTGAGAGAAATATAAACAAATGTAAAGATGCAGTATTAAATAATAATTGTATAAAATTAATCATAGTATATAGGAGCTCTGGTTTTGTAGTGCCTAAGGCATTTGACTGCTAACCAGAAAGCTGGGGGTTCAAACCCACCAGCCACTTCTTGAAAGAAAGTTTGGACAATCTACTTCAGTAGTGATACCTCCTCAGAAGCCCAAGGAGGGGACACTATGAGTTTGATCCGACTCTACAGCAATGAGGTTTTTTTTTAGTATATAGCATTACTGTAATAATTTCATAGCCACCTTCTGCTGTTACGCCATGAGCTTGATTGTTAAATCTACTTTAAATGTTGTGTGATGCTAGTCCTCTCTACATAAACAATTTGTCTCTCCAGTAAATTGTGTATCACAGTAAAAAGTGATCTCTTCCATATTTTTCATTATGTTTACTGAAGGTATTAACTGAAGATAATTTGATGGAGATGAGTCTTTCCAAATGAGTGCCAGACAATGAGGAAAATGAGGTAGAATAAGCAGTGTCAGAAAACAAATTGACATTAGACAATCTAGCTGAAGGGTTCTGATTATTCAAGACTAATTTTGACTGCTTTTAGGACATGGACTTTTCTATGATATTGGCACTGAAACTAAAGCAAATGATAGAAGGATTGGTACCATGCATAAACATTTTTAGAGAAATGACAAAGCAAAAAGTCAGACAAATTACAATGTATTTCCATAAAGTTATGTTGAGTGTGCCTGCCTATCCTGCCTCTTCTTCCACATCCTCCACCTCTTCCATCTCTGCCACTTGTAGATAGCACAACCAACCCTTCTTTCTCCTGCTCTTTAGCCTACTCTATATGAAAACAATGAAGATGAAGACTTTCATGATGATCCACTTCCACTATTGAACAGTAAATAATCATCATACTGTGTAGTTAATAAACTTATTTGTTGTGTATATGTGTGAATGTCTTTGTGTAAAAATCTAACAATTGTACAGCAAGATTGGTGTTAACAGATTTTTCATGTTATCAGTAAGGCTTCTGGTCAACAAGACACTATTAGTAGTTAAGTATTTTGGAAGTCAAAAGTTATCTGTGAATTTTCTTTTGCACAGAAGTTTGGTGCCCCGACCCTCACATTATGTAAGAGTCCACTGTAATTCCTTAGTAATTTTTGAGGCAACATTTGTCGCAAAAAATATCTGCATGCATACATATGTCTGTTTAGAGTTGATTATTTTTACTTTTTCCATTTTTCTGTCAAAAAATGAACTATTTAATTACTATGGCCTAAAAATATGTCTTTCGGAAGGAATGTTGGGCAATCCTACTTCCGTAGTGATACTGCCTCGGAAACCCAAGGAGGGGTCGCTATGAGTCGGGGCTGACTCGACGGCATATAACAACAACAACAACAACAAAAAAAAAAAAAAATATATATATATATATGTCTTAACATATGGGAGGATCAGGCTTAAAAATTCACTGTGCTATTTCTTGATGTTCAGTTATTTGATATATTTCATCTATTAGTTTTTCAAATTTCACAGTATAACAAATGTGATTTTTATTGAGAATGCATTAAATTTATAGATTAAACTGAATTGAATTTGACTTCACTATAACCCTAAACCTTATTTAAAAACAGTATAATCTCTTTAGTTGTTCAGACCTTCATTTAATTTATTAACACATTTAAAATGTTTTCTTCATAGTGGTCTAGTTCACTATCCTATTGTAGTTTGGTTATTTTCTAAATATTATATTGTTCGTTTTACTGTTGCTTTTGCATATTCTATTATACTTTTCATTTGTTTACTATTAGGTTAGAGAAACACTTTTGAATTTTATACATTGTTTCATTATTTAGCAATCTTGTTGAACTTTTCATTAGTTCTTGTCAGATTTATTTTCCTGTAAGTGATCATATCATCTTCACATAACAATGATTTTATTTCTTCCAATCTTTATAATTGTATTCTTTCTTCTTGCAGGCATTCTTGTTTTATTACTTTAAAAAATGTGCTTTTTTAGTATCTCTGATCACTATGATGTTTACTGTTAGCTTTTTATAGATAGTATTTATCAGATTAAGAAAATTATCTTTTATTTCTATTTTTCCATAGATATTTTAAGTTTGTGAGCATGTATGTGCAGTGAATTGCTTGATGTGTCCCTTCTAGCCATTGTCCTCCATTCTGTGATGTATTGTAAATCATGTTATCCATGCCTGCTTGAGATGGTGTGGTAGTTAAGGTCAAGTATAAACTTGGCTGGGCAGCTGATATTAGCCGTTCCTTATAATGACTGCAATCTGCTCTGTGATGGGATTTGCCCTGAGCAAAAGTCATCCACTTAGGTTATTTCTGTTGGAGCAACACAGGTGGAATGTATCTTGAGTCCTGCCTTGCTGGAGGGTATAATTCAAATCACCACCCTTAGCTTCCTTGAGGGTATACCTACAAATCTTCTGGGAAGGTTTGTCCTCTTCTTGCTCCAGTTTTGTATTTTGGCTCATCCTCATCTCACTGCTGGATTTGGGACAGCAGCTGTCATCTGATCTGCTGATCGAGGTTCATCAAATCCTGAGAACTGACAGGATCCTCCAGACCCACTCAAATACCTGGGACTCACTAACTTGCCAGCCTCCACCACTTCTACGTGAGATGATGCCTTAGGTGTCTGTGAGTTCTGTGAGACATTACATCGAAATACAAAACCCTAAGATGGGGAAAACTACTGGGAGGAGGAGGAGGAGGAGGAGGAGGAGGAGTTAATGTTGGAAATGATGGAGAGGTATGGTAGTTTGGACATTTGGGACATCTTTACCTCCCCCTTATGGGAACTGGCCTTGTGCTGATCTTTCTGAGAGAAATTGTCCAAGCAATTGGTGTCAGAATGGTGGGATTCACTGCAATGGTCCAGACTCACTAGAATATGTGGTTTTGGGAGAAAGGAGATAAATGGGAAAGTAAGAAACCTTTGGCTTCTGGATGGGATAAAAGACACCCATGGATTGGAGCAGCTCTTTTGTTGAGATTTATCACCCAAGGCAAAAGCTATTCATGAGATTTAGGAGAGGTGGATCTAACTCCTGAAGAATTGGCTAGTTGTATGCTTATGGAAATACAGAATGATGAGGAAAAGGTGAGACTTACAATTCCTTAGTTGCTGTTATCAGCAATAGCTTAAAGGCATGGGAAAGAATGTAGAGCTGGGTTGTAGCACTGAATCAAGCTCAGATCCAGTCCAATTATTGTTATGACCCCTAGTTTCAGGGCCTACCCAGAAAGGAAAAATCATGTCAGAACAATAGGCAGTACTGGTATGACCACTGGTCACCAAAAAGGTAGTCTGGGAAGGGAATGGGAAAAGCCAAGAAACTATTGAAAGTAGAGGGTATAGTGTGAAAGAACTGCTTCAGTTTATAGATCAGTATCATCAGCTTCCTGAGGAACATTTACTAAAATGGATTATTGTGAGATTGACTAATTTAGGGGTGGCATCTTTAGTTTTGAATACTGCAGAATGGAAGAGTATATTTGGATTGATACAAGACCCACAACTCACTATGGAACTGGCACAAATGTTGATTCAATATCCACTTACGGGGCAGGTTAACCCAGAGGGTGCAGCCAGTCTGTTGGAATCGATAAAATGTGCAGTCAAGTTTGTATATCCTGAGAAGGGAAACTGCCCCTCTCCTCCTCTAAATATCCCTGGAATACTCCAGAGGAAGCAGCTGATGTGCTGCTTATGCAAGCCATGCTGGAATGGCTTTATGGTGATCAGGATATTCACCTAATGAGAATGCCCCTTACACAGGTCATGGCAGATATGGTAATCAAGGGAGCTCCTTCTACATGGACACCCCATGTAACTCTGCTGTTGCAAAACAAAGCAACAATTCGAGAAGCCGTGTCAGGTCTATTAGCACAACTTACCTGCACAAGTCTTACAAATGCAAGAGGCAAAAGAGTGATTAATAAGAGAATGGAAAGGGGCAATAGGGAAAGAACTTATCTCAACAGGCCAGAGATTTTTTGATGGTTGTTAAGGAATGGGATGAATAGAGCAGACGTTGATAGAGTCGAGACCAGGGTGCTGATGCAGCACTACAGTAGATTGGGTGGACCAATGGAAACTCCTACTGATCCCCCCACCTTAAGGAGGCCTAGACAATTTTGTTCTTTTCACTCCACTCAGGAGGAATTTAACAATAGGAACTCCCACCTGGGACCAGTTGAAGCAGAGACCCAGCTAATTGATGAACCCAGAGACTGAAACAGGGGCCAGGGTCTTTAGTCCAGCCCCCAACAGGGGACCAGAGGCCATATGCACATGTGTGGGTAAAATGGCTCTGGGTTGGGGAAGAGACCTTCTTGGGACTCTTGGACACAGGAGCCCAATGTACCGTCATCCCAAAACTTGTCAATGAAATGTTGAAGGGGCCTAAGATTGGACTAGGGGAATGTGGTAATGCAACAGTTGATGAGACTAAGGTGAAAGTTTGGATGAGAATTGGAAGATTTAAGCAGTTGTTGTATGAAATTGGTGCATCTCTTTTACCTGAATGTATTACCAGTATGGATATTATGTCTAATTGGAGAAATCTCCCTCTATCTGATATTGTAAAACTGAAGGGGTTTAAGTCCATCCTTAAGCCAGTATTGACTGAATATGCTAAATGGGAACCATTAGAATTGCCCAGACCCATTCAGGTTGTTAACTTGAAATGGTATAGGATACCTGGTGGACAGAAGGAAATTAGTGCTTTGATTAAAGACATGCTGAAGGCTGGAGTGTTGGTGCCAACAAATTCTCTGTATAACAGTCCTATATGGCCTGTGAAAAAAGCAGATGGCTCATGGAGACTGAGAGTAGACTACCGAAGCCTAAATAAAGTAGTGTCACCAGTGGCTTCAGCTGTTCCAGACATGGTATCAGTGGTGCAAAAAATACAACAGTCCAAAGGAGACTGGTACTCAGTGACTGGTCTTGCAAATGCCTTTTTCTCCATACCAATCCTGGAAAACAGTCAGTCACAGTTTGCTTTCTCAGTATACTTTCAGAGTTTTGCCCCAGGGTTATTTGAATTCATCAGCTTACTGTCATGGCTTGGTTAGGAGACACTAGGACTTGGTGCAGATTTCAAGTATGGTGATACATTACATTGATGACACCATGTTGATATCAAACACAAAAGAACAGGCTAGGGCAAATTTGAAAACAGTGGTGGCCCACGTGACCAATAGAGGCTATTTAATAAATCCAGCCAAAATTCAGGGCCCTGCCCAAACAGTGAAATTCTTGGGAATAACTTGGGCAGGAGCCACCTGTGATCCACAGGTAATCAAAAATAAGTTGCTGTCACTACCTACCCCCAATACTAAGCAGGAAGCCCAATATTTAATTGGTTTATTTGGATTCTAGAGAACACGTATTCCACACCTGGGTATATTGCTGGCTCTTATCCATAAAGCCACTAGGAGGAAAAGTACATTTGAATGGCAGCTGGAGCAACAGCAGGCTATGTCTGAAATACAGAAAGTGGTCTCACTGCTCTTGCCTTTAGGTCCTTATGATCCACATTCAGACATGATTTTGGAGGTGTCTGCTACAAGTGCTTATGCAGACTGCAGCTTATGACAAAAACTTGAGAATGCTGCCCCACAATGACCACTGGGATTTGGGACTAGAAAATTTCCAGATGCTGAAGCATGATACATGCCATTTGAAAGGCAACTGCTTGCCTACTTTTAGGCATTAATTGAGACTGCTTCAATGACAGAAGGGCATAAAATTATTATGAGACCTGAAATACCCATAATGTCTTGGGTGATCTCAGAGAAACACTCTAATAAGGAAGGTGGTGCCCAAAATAGTTCCATAATAAAATGGAAGTGGTTTATTCAAGAACAAGCAACTGGAGGGATGGATGGAGGCACCCAACATATCCATGAGCAGGTAGCCTCCTTTCCTATAGGTCCTACCCTGGAACCACCTGAGGAGCTGTCAGAACCCATTGCCACATGTACAGTGCCCTGTGAACAACTTCCTGTGGATCAATAGAAGGCTGCTTAGTTCACAGATGGCAGCCTCAGAGTACATGGACAACAATTGACATGGAAAGCTGCTGCATTGAGACCAGCAGACAGAAAGACCCTTATTAAAGAAGGTAAAAACAGGTTAGCCCAATGGGCTGAACTGCATGCTGTCTTCTTAGCTGTCATGGAAGAATTGGGCAATGGTGAGAGCCCTTAAGTTTGGATTTTCACTGATTCATGGGCAGTCGCCAATAGCCTGGCTATATGATCAGGCAAATGGGTGATGGAAAATTGGACTATTTAGGGGACTCTTGTGTGGGGCATGGGCCTATGGAAAGTCCTCTGAGAGTTCATTAGAGTAAGCCATGTTGATGATCATCAGAAGAATCCCCTTCCTAGATCAGAAGGTGATTGCAATCAGCAAGTGAATAAGTTGGTATGCTCCTTTGAGGTGGCCAATTGGGTTCATGAGATGAGTGGACATGGGGGTGCTGCAATGCGGAGATGGGCTGAATCAAGGAACATCCCTCTTGCACCCTCTGAGGCACAAAATGCCAATAAGGACAGCTCTGTCTGTCAGCAGGAAAGACAGAGGTTACAGATGACTATGGGGCAGATTCCCAGGGAGGAAAGCCCTGCACACAACTGGCAACTAGATTATATAGGACCAATGCACCAGTGGCTCCAGGTGGCTATAAATAGGTCCTCACAGGAATAGATACTTACTCTGGACTGAGCTTTACTTATCCTGTGACAGATGCAAATGCCAAAAACACCATTAAATGATTGGAACAAAAGATACTGTACCAATTTGGGCCACCAAGTTATATTTCCTCAGACCAAGGAATGCATTTTGCATCCCATAGGGTTCAGCAATGGACCAAAAAAACATCATGTTAAGTAGACATACCATGTTGCATACCATCCTCAAAGTAATGGCTTGATAGAGAGCATTTGTTGTCTAAAACTGGAGGAGTTAAAGACCTAAAAGGCTGGCTCTCACACCTTCATGAATGTGTGCTCACACTCAACATGAGGGGTGTGATGGAAGGATCACCACTCGACAGATTCGTATGCTTTTCTGGGTGATCTAGGGAAGAAGGGGTGGGGAAAGATGCTGGTGCCACTGTACAATTTTTCCGCAAATCACCTAATGTTTCTTCCTGCCAGAAGCTGTGGTCCCTGGACCTGGGATGCAGCTGTGGGTGCCAGAGGCTGGGGTGATCCCTAAGCAAGAAACTGGTTCTATACCTCTGAACCTGTATTCCAGAATTCCCAAGGGCCTTATGGGATGGAATGTACCTTCTCCCCATATGGCCAAACTAGGGCTGACAGTGAATACTACTGTCCTGCCCAGTGGTCAAGATAGCCCACTAGTTTTGTACCTGTGTAACCATACCCAGCATGAATGGAAGTGGACTGAGAGGGAAGCGCTTGCTAGACTGATCTTGCTACCAGCAATCTGGATAGACACAACAGCTGAACTTGATGTCCCCTCCCAAGGTGGGAAAGTCTGGGTGAAAATAAATGACAAATGGAAGAAAGGAGAAATAATAGCTGAAGGTAAAGGAATGAATAAATGGGTTATGCACCGGGGGAAATCCAACATTATGCTGATACCTAAAGATAGACTCAGAACAAGGGAATAATATTATCTCAGTTAAATATTGTCAGATACTATAAGGATGATAATGAGAAAAGCTTTTGGATCAGATGGACAAATACAGCAGACCAGAATGGCTGGTATCTGAATAATCTCACCTTTAGCACATTTTGCCTTACTGAAAGACTAATTGTTAATGACCTTAGGACAAGTATTATGATTGGGAGGGGCAAATTAATCTTTCAAGTATGAAAGGGCTAATGGTTAGAAGAGTCAGTGTGTGCAATGCAGTGAATTGCTTGATGTGTCCCTTCTAGCCATTGTCCTCCATTCTGTGATATATTGTAAATCCTATTATCCATGCCTATTTGGAGTGGTGTGGTAGTTAAAGAAAGGTATCAACTTGGCTGGGCAGCTGATAGTAGTCGTTCCCTATAACAACTGGGAATTAGCTCTGTGATGGGATTTGCCTTGAGTTGCTGATTATTAAAGCCATCCCCTTGGGTTATTTCTGTTGGAGCAACACAGGTGGAATGTATCTTGAGTCCTGCCTTGCTGGGGTATAACTCAAATTATCACCCTTAGCTTCCTTGAGGGCATACCTACAAATCTCCTGGGGAGGTTTGCCCTCCTCTTGCTCTGGTTTTGTGTTTTGGCTCATCATCATCTCACCCCTGGATTTAGGACAATAGCCATCATCTGATCTGCTGATTGAGGTTCATCAAACCCCGAGAACTGAGAGGATCCTCCAGACCCACTCAAAGACCTGGGACTCGCCAGCCTGCCAGGCTCCAATACTACTATGTGAGACGATCCCTTGGTTGTCTGTGAGTTCTGTGAGGTGTTACAGTGAAATACTGAATCCTAAAATGGAGGAAATTACTGGGAGGAGGAGGAGTTAATGTCTGAAATAATGGAGTGATGCGGTAGTTTGGACATTTGGGACATCTTTAACCTCTGCCTCATGGGGTACTGGCCTTGTGCTGGTCTTTCTGAGAGAAATTGTTCAAGCAGTATTAAAGTTTAGAAAATTCCCCTTTGCCCTCTTTGATGTAATTTTGTGATTTCTTTTTTTTTTTTTTT
>NW_006921591.1:22946674-22951272 GCF_000298275.1 Orycteropus afer afer
TAGAAGGTCCCAGTCATCCAGTTTGTCTTCTTCTGTTTGGACACTTAGGGTTGTTCTTGATAGTCTTTTTAAATTAGGGCTTCTAAGTTTGCCCTTATTTTATCTTTGATTAACTTTATAGTATTATATTTTACATTTAGGTCTTTGATCCATCTTGAATTCTTTTTTTGTGTATGATGTGGGGTATGGATCTTGTTTCCTTTTTCTGCAGATGGATATCTAGTTTTGCCAGCACCATTTGTTAAAGGGACTATGTCTTCCCCATTGTATCAGTTTCAGAGTTTTGTAAATATCACTCTGTACGTGGATCGATCTATTTTTGGATTCTCAATTCTGTTCCACTAGTCTATGTGTCTATCATCATACAATAAAAGGCTGGTTTGACTATTGTGGCTATACAATAGGTTTTGAGAATGAGGAATGTGAGCCCACCTACTTTATTCTTCTTCAGTAGTGCTTTGCTTATCAGAGTTCTCATTCCATTCTATGTAAAAGTAGTGATTGGATTTTCCATGTCTTAAAAGAATGTTGATGGAATTTGAATTGGGATTGCATTGAATCTATAGATTACTTTGGGTAGTATGAATATTTTCAAAATGTTGTCTTCCCATCCATGTTGTTGTTGTTGTTATGTGCCAACGAGTCGGCCCGACTCATAGTGACCCCTCCTTGGGTTTTCGAGGCAGTATCACTACGGAAATAGGATTGCCCAACCTTCCTTCCGAGGAGTGGCTGGTGGGTTTGAACCTCCAGCCGTCTGGTTAGCAGGCAAGTATCTTAGACACTATGCTACCAGAGCTCCCTTCCCATCCATGAGCATGGCATATTCTTCCATTTATGCAGATCTCTTGTAGTTTCTTGTGGTTGCATTTTGTAGTTTACTTTTTATAGGTCTCTTGTGTCCTGGGTAAGATGTATTTCTAAGTATTTTATCTTTTTGTTAGCAATTGTAAGTGGCATTGTTTTTCTTATTTCATGTTCAGAGATGTTTTTATTGATGTAAAAGAATCCAATTGATTTTTGTATGTTGATCTTGTATCTTGCCACTTTCCTGAATCAATTAATTTTAGGTATTTTCTTGCTGAGTCTCTTGTTGTTGTTATGTGCCGGGAGTTGGACCTGGCTCATAGCAACCCCTCCTTGTGTTTCCAAGGCAGTATCACTATGGAAGTAGATTGCCCAACCTTCCTTCCAAGTGCTGAGTCTCTTAGTTTTTCTATTTATAGGAGCATACCATTTGTATATAGAGATATTTTTACTTATTCTTTGGCAATTTGGATGTGTTTTACTTCTTTATTTTGCTTTATCGCCCTGGCTAGGAATTCCAATACAATGGTGAATAGAAGTGGTGATAGAGGGTATCTTTGTCAAGTTCCCATTCATAAGGGGAATGCTTTGAGTTTCTGTCTACTAAGAATAATGTTGGCTGTTGATATTGCATATATACCCTTTATTATGTTGAGAAATTTCCATTCTATTCCTATTTTGCTCAGTGTTTTTTATAGGGAATGAGTGCTGAATATTATCAAATGACTTTTCTGCATCAGTTATTATCATGATATCAATTGATATCATGTAATTGATCATGCAGTTCTTTTCCTTTGTTTTATTTATACAGTGGATTATGTAGATTGTTTTTCTAAGGTTGACCCATCTTCAATACCTAGAATGAATTCCACTTGGTCATAGTGTATTATTATTTATTTATTAGTTTGATATAATGTTGGATTCTATTGGCTAGGATTTTGTTGAAGATTTCTGTGTCAATATTCGTGAGGGATATTTTTCTGCACTTTTCCTTTCTAGTGGGATCTTTGCCTGGTTTTGGTATCAGGGTTATGCTTGCTTCATTAAATGAAGTGTGCCATCCTTTTCTATATTCTAGAACAGGTTGAGTAGGATAGATTGCAGCTCTTCTCTGAACATTTGAAAGAATTTTTAGTGAAACCCTTTGGGCTGGGACTTTCTTTTGGGGGAAATTTTTAACGATCTACTCAAATCTCCCTTTGTTATGTGTCTGCTCAAATATTCTACCTCACTCTATGCTAGCTCAGATAAGTTTTATCTTTCTTAAAATTTGTCCATTTCTTCTAGGTTTTTGAATTTGCAGGAGTACAGTTTTTTGTAGTAATCTGTTTTTTTTTTTTTTTTTTTTTTTTTTTGGTTCTGTTGTGATGTTGCCCATTTTATTTGTTTTTTTGGGTTATTTGAATCTACTCTTTCTTTTACTTAATTAAATTTTCTAGGTTTGTTGATTTTCTTATTTTTTTTTTTTAAACATCTTCTAGTCTTGTTGATTGTTTTTATTGTTTTTTCTGTTTTCTACTTCATTTATTTCTGTTTTGATTTTTATTATTTCCTTTCTTCTGGAGACTGTAGGCTTCTTTTTTTGCTCATTTTCTAATTGTTGGAGTTTTGGGTTAAGTTGTTGATTTTGGTCCTTTCTTCTTTTTTGTTTATGTGTACTAATTGCTATAAATTTACCTCTGAGTACTGTTTTTGCTGTCTTCTAAAAGTTTGGGTATGTTATGTTTTCATTCTCATCTACTTCTAGGAATTGTTTTATTTCACACTTTATTTCTTCTCTTATTCAATGGTTCTTGAACAGGGTGTTATTCAGTTCCGATGTATTTTATTATATTTATCCCAATCTTCCTATTGTAGTGATCAAAGAAGATGTTTTATACTGTAGTGATCAAAGAAGATGTTTTATAGTATTTTGAATGTTAAAATTTATTGAGGCTTGATTTTTGGCCTAACATATGATCTATTCTGGACATTATCCATGTGCACTGGAAAATGAAATGTGTTATGTTTTTATTGAGTGGAGGGCTCTGTATATGTCTATGAGGTCAAGTTGGTTGATTGTGTTGTTGTGATCTGTATCTTTGTTGCATTTTCTCCTATTTGTTCTGTGGTTCATCAAAAGTGGTGTGCTAAAGTCCCCTGCTACTATTGTAGTGTTGTCTATTTCTCCTTTCAATTCAGTTAATTTTTGCTTTATGTATTTCATAGATTTTTCTTTGGTGCATAAATATTTATTATGGTTATGTCTTGATTAATTTAGCCTTTTGTCATCATGTAATACCCTTCTTGGTCCCTTATGCTAGATTTTGCCTTGAAGTCTATTGTATCAGAAATTAATATTGCACTTTTGTTCTTTTTTTTGGTTGCCATTTTCTTGATATATTTTTTCTAGCCCTTTATTTTATTTTTACCTTTGTATCTAAGTTGAGTCTCTTGTAGGCAGCATATTGATGGGTATTATTTTCTTACCCAATCTGTTACTCTCTTTCTCTTTACTGCTGTATTTTATCCATTCCCATGTAGTATAATTAACAAAAGGTTTGACTTTACTGATATCATTCTTTTGTATTTTTTGCTGTGGTGCTGGTGGTTTCTTCGTTTTAAATATTTTTCTGTGCTGAGTTTATTTTATTATCAAATTACTTTCCCTTTTTTTCATTATAGTTTATTTTGTGTTTACTAAGTCCTGGTGATTTTCTTCTTTCTTCTTTTGGTTAGAAGTTTTGTTAATTTTCTTTGTGGTTACATTGTAGTAAATTCTTATCTACCTATGTCTGAAACAGTCTATTCTATAGTGACATTGTCTTGACTTCCTCTCTGTATGTAAGTTTTGTAGTTATACTATTTATTCCCTCTATTTGCTTTATAGTTGGTATTGTTTACAGATTTAGATTTCTTGTACTCTGTTTTCCATTTTGTAAGCTTATTTTAGATTTGAGAATTCTTTTCCTGAGTTTGTTTCTGGGTGGTTTTGCCTCTTGTCTTAATCTTAAGTTGTCTTCCATTGTTGGTTTCCTGTTGGAAGAATTTCCTTTAGCATCTATTGTAGGATTGGTCTGGTTTTTATAAATTCCCTTAATTTCTGTTTGTCTGGGATTTGCACTAATTTCATCATTATATTTTAGGAACAGTTTTGCTGGATATATAATTCTTGGTTGGCTTTTTTTTTGTTTCCTTCAAGATTTTTATATGTCATCATTGCCTTCTTGCCTGCAAGAGGCAGCCTTTCTTCTGAGACATCTACCTTACTCTTATTAGTTGCCCTTTGTAGGTAACATTTTATTTGTCCTGAACTGCTCTCAACATTCATCCTTTGTCTTTTGATTTGGAAAGTTTGATTATGATATGTCTTGATGATTTTCTCTTGGGCTCAATTCTGTAATGTGTTGAGCTTCTTAGGTGTATATTTTTTCATATTCTATGATATTCACAACATTTTCTGCTAGCAATTATTCAACAATTTTCTGCCTGTGTTATTACTTCTCTTTCCTTCTTTCTTTCTTTTTTGCCTTCTCTTGTTCTGGAATTCCAACCAGGCATATGTAATTTCTTATGATATCATCCCATATAACTTTTAGGAGTTCTTTATTTCCCTTCATTCTTTTTTCTGATTTTTCTTCATACAAACTGGTGTCAAGGGATATGTCTTATAGTTGGGATATGCATTCTTCACCCAATTCAATTCTACTTTTTTTTTTTTTTTCTGTCCAGTATGTTAACAAATCTCTGTAATTTTAGTGTTCATTTTCTAGGTATCTAATTACTGTTTTTTTTTTTTTTTTTTTTTAATA
>NW_006921591.1:22952198-22957409 GCF_000298275.1 Orycteropus afer afer
TTGAAAGATTTCCAAAAAAAAGTAAGAAAATGGAGAGGAAGAAAAAGAGGAAAAAACAAACATGTGAAAATAGAGAAAAAAATGAGAATGAGAGAAAGAGAAAAGTAAGGAGGAAATACAGAAATTGAGAGGAGGGACTTTTGTAATTATAGACATCTGGCAGCCCTGTTAATTACTGGTGATTGAAATGGGAAAGTTGGAAAAAACAAAGTCTCGAGAGTTGGAAATTATTGTCTTGGTGATAGAAACAAAGCTGGAGATCACATGATAGAATTTTTCAATACCAATGACTTATTCATTACAAATACCTTTTTTCAGCAACATAAATGGCAACTTATAAATGTGGACTTTGCTAGATAGAATATAAGGAATCAATTTGCCTACATCTATGGAAAGAGACAATGAAGAAGCTCAATATTATCAGTCAGAACTGATGGTAGTACAATCGATTTCTTGTATGTAAGTTCAAGTTGAAGCTGAAGAAAAATAAAGCATGCCCACAAGAACCAAAGTATGACCTTAAATATAATCCACCTTAATTTAGAGACCATCTCAAGAATAAATTTGACACAATGAACACAATGAGTTGTGAGATGAAATCAAGGACATCATATATGAAGAAAGTAAAATGTCATTAAAAAGACAGGAAAGAAAGAAAGGGCCAAATTGGATGTCAGAAGCAGTTTTGAAACCTATTTCCAAATGTTGGATAGCTGAAGTGAATGGAAGAAATGATGAAGTAAAATTGCTGAACAGAAGATTTCAAAGGGTGGCTTAAGAAGACAAAGTAAAATATTACAATCAAATGTGCAAAGACCTAGAAGGAGAAAAAAAAAAAAAGCAAAAACTTGTTCATTGTTTTTAAGCTGAAAGAACTGAATAGAAAATCAAGCTCTGGTTTCACTATTGAAGTATTATTTGGCAAAATATTGAACAATGCGGGAAGCAACAAAAGAAGACAGAGAGAATACACAGAACCACTGAACCAAAGAGAATTGCTTGATATTCAACCATTTCAGGACATAGCATATAATCAAGAACCAATGGTATTGAAGGAAGAAGTCCAAGATGCACTAAAGGTATTGATAATAGGCAAGACTCCAGGAATTAACAGAATACCAATTGCAGTATTTCAAATTACAGATACAACATTGGATAAGCTCATTCATCTACATTGAGAAATATGCAAGATGGCTACCTGGCCAACAAACTTAACGAGATGGATGTTTGTTCCCATCTCAAAGAAAGGTAATGCAATATAATGTGGAAATTATCAAATATCATTAATATCATATGCAAGTAAAATTTTGCTGAAGATAATTAAAAAATTATTGCAGCACTACATCAATAAGAAAGCACCAGAAATTTAAGATGTATTCAGAAGAGAATTTGGAATAAAGGATATAATTGCTGATGTCAGATGGATTTTGGCTGAAAGCAGAGAATACCAGAACGGTATTTCAAACCATAACCAAATTCACTGCCATCGAGTTGATTCTGACTCATAGTGACATCCATTGGGTTTTCCAGGTGGTAGTAGATTGCCCCATCTTCTTTCTGTGGGCGGCTGGTAGGTTTGAACTGCCAACCTTCTGGTAAGCAATCAAATGCCTTATGCACTGTACCGCCTAGTGCTTTATGACTATCAAAGGCATTTGAATGTGTGGATCATAATAAACTTTGGATAACATTGAAAGAAATGTGAAATCTGAAGCATTTAATTGTGCTCATGAGGAACCTGTACATAGACCAAAAAGCAGTCATTTAAACAGAAAAAGGGGATACTGCATGGTTTAAAATTAAGGAAGTGTGCATTAAGGTTGTATCTTTTCACCATACGTATTCAATCTGTGTGCTGAACAAGTAATCTGAGAAGCTGGACTATATGAAGAAGGTTGAAGGAAGACTCATTAATAACCTGAGATATACAGATGGCAAAACCTTGCTTGATGAAAGGCTACAGCCCTCAGTATGGATTATACGTTAACATAAAGAAAACAAAAATCTTCCCAACTGGACCAATAAGTAACATTACGATCAATGGAGAAAACATTGAAATTGTCAGGGATTTCATTTTACTTGAATCCATGATAAATGTCCATGGAAGTAGTAGTCAAGAAATTACTTTGTAATAGAAATTAAGATGATGTATTATGCTGGACAAATTTTTTGTAAAAGACCTCTTTAAAGTGTTAAGGAGCAATGATATCACTTTGAAGACTAAGGTACACCTGACCCAAGCCATGGTATTTTCAATTGCCTCATATACATGAAAAAGTTGAATAATGAATGTCAAAAACCCAAGAATTGATTCTTTTGAACAGTGGTGTTGGGGATGAGTATTAAAAATAGCACAGACTGCCAGAAAAATGAACATATTTGTCTTGGAAGAAAGACAGTCAGAATACTCTTTAGAAGCAAGGATGGCAAGACTTCTTATGAACTTTGGACATGTAATCAGGAAGGAACAGTCCTTGGTAAGGTAGAAGATGAGCAAAAAAGAATATTCTCAATGAGATGCATTGACACAGTGGCTGCAACAATGGACGGAAACAGCAACAATTGTAAGGATGATGTGGGACTGGGCAGTGTATCACTCTACTATGTACGGGGTTGCTATGAGTTGGAACCTACTCTGCAGTACATAATAACAACAACAAACTTAGTACAAAAATCTCCCATACCAAAACAAAGCAAAACAAACAAACAAATTAAAAAAAAAAAAAATGCTGTCAAGTTGATTCCAATTCGTAGTGACTCTGTAGGATAAAGTAGAACTGCCCCATAGTGTTCCCAAAGCTGTAATTTATGTGGAAGCAGACAGCCACATTTTTATCCTGTGGAGTCTGGTAGGTTCAAATTGTCAACTTTTGTATTGGCAAGCAGTGGTTAATAACCCCAATACCAGTGCTCCTGTAAGCTTCTAATTGAAAAAAAAAAAAAAAAAAACCTGCCATCAAGTTTATTCCATCTCATAGTAATCCCCACTGAGTTTCTGAGGCTTTAAATATTTACAGAAGTAGGTTGTCCCATTTACCATCAGTACAGCAGCTGGTGGGTTTGACCCACCAAAGCTTCTCTAATCTGACATAATTTTGAGAATATTGTGTTTTCATGAAATGTGAACATGAAAATTTCAAGCACATTTACACATTACCATTTTCCCTATTATTCTATCATTTAATATAGTTCACGACTATGTGTGATATTTAATTATGATTATTTCATTTGTTTTGTAGAAATTGGTATGTTAATCAGTATTTACTGTTTTTGTTATATTTTTATTTTTGTTTAAATATTATGTTTTCTTATGTTAAAATGACAAGCTTGGATGAGTTTAACATTTATTGTTGTTGTTGTTGTTATGTGCCGTTAAGTAGGACCACACTCATAGCGACCCCTTCTTGGGTTTCTGAGGCAGTATCACTATGGAAGTAGATTGCCCCATCTTCCTTCTGAGGAGTGGCTGGTGGGTTTGAACTGCCAGGCTTCTGGTTAGCAGTCAAGTGCCTTAGGCACTACACTGCCAGAGCTCCTAATACATTTATTATATAAATTTTCTGATGTCCTTGTTTTCAACTTTTTTTTGAAATTTTCTCTTTATTGTTTTAAAATGCATATTACTAGATGTATTTTATTAGAAGTTAAGAATGCATCTGTCTTTTAAAATATGATCTAATCAATTCATATTTATTTTAACAAATATTATTGAAATTATTTCTGCTCTCATCCTTTGTGTTTTCTAATTTTCATGCTTTCTTTTGTTTTAATTTCCCAATTATCGTTGGATAGATTATTTTTTTTCTTTTTACTTTTAGATTACTTACTTGAGAGTTTCACTGATGATTGTGATGATGATGATGATGATGATGCTGATGATGATGGAAGCTCTGGTGGCATAGTGCCTAAGGCATTTGACTTCTAACCAGAAGACTGGTGGTTCAGATACATAGCTGCACTGAATTTATTAAGGTCTTTATGTTTATAGGAGCTCTGGTAGCATAGTGCCTAAGGCACTTGACTGCTAACCAGAAGACTGTTGGTTCAAACCCACCAGACACTCCTTGGAAGGAAGGTTGGGCAATATACTTCCGCAGTGATACTGCCTCGGAAACCCAAGGAGGGGTCGCTATGAGTCAAGTCTGACTCGGGGGCACATAATGACAACACAACATATGTTTATAAATATTCTTCAAATTGTAATGATTATCAATACCTATATACTCTCCTAGGAGAAAAACAAATAGTAATTTTATCATGTTTACTCATTCACTCATCTTTAAAACTACTTGCTGTCTAGTGCACATTGTTCATGGCGATCCTGTGTGTATCAGAGTAGAACTGTGTTCCACAAGGTTTTCAAGAACATCTTCAGAGGCACCTCTAGGTAGATTTGAACCTCTAACCTCTTGGTTAGCAGCCAAATACATTAGCCATTTCCACAACTTAGGGACATCTTAAATGAAAAACCAAACTCACTATCATCAAGTGGATTCTGACTCATAGCAACCCCTATTGGGTTTCCAAGGCTATAAATCTTTACAGAAGCAGACTGCCTTATCTTTTTTCCACAGAGTAGCCAGTGTGTTCAAACCACTGATACTTTGGTTAGCAGCTAAATGCCTTAAGAACTACCTCACTACCCAGGGACACCTACTCATCCTTAATCTCTCCAAATATTATGTTGACTTTGTCTGAAGTTTCCATCTGTGATTGTTACAGCTATTTCTGCTGAGTTTTACTTTTCCATTGTCAACAATAAGTGTAATTTACTTGTATTTCATTAATTTTAAGGCACATTAAAAAAAATATATATCTCTTAAGTTAGCTTGCAACTGAATAGTAATGCAGTGGGGGAACATGTTGTTTTAGTTTAATCTTTTTCTTTCCTGGTGATACCTAAAATTATGTTTTATGACTGAACAGTGTCATCTTAGATTCAATTAAATATGGGCATCTCTTTGCTTACTTTTTCTTCCCATACTGCATGTTTTCTCATGGAATCATTTCATATATTACTCTACATTTTTCTATAAATTTTATCAGAGAAAATCTCTGTCTGATATACTTTCTGACACTTTGTATAATTTTAAGGGATACATAATTTCTTATGAAAAGTTTCGAACTTTAAAAGGCCCTTAAACTGAAGTATGATATCATGTTTAACCATGTATACTATTATATATATATATATATATATATATATATAAT
>NW_006921591.1:22957509-22966293 GCF_000298275.1 Orycteropus afer afer
AGCTCTGGTGGTGTAGTGCCTAAGGCATTTGACTGCTAAACAGTAGACTGGCAGTTCAAATCCACCAGCCACTCCTAGGAAGGAAGATGGGGCAATCTACTTCCATAGTGATACTGCCTTGGAAACCCAAGGAGGGGTCACTATGCATTGGGTCTGACTCGATGGCACATAACAACAACAACAATGGTCTCCTATCATCAGAAGTGAAAAAGAGGGAAAAAAAAAAAAGAAATAGTGGCATTTGGAAGCAATCAACCCTAGGACACAATGGGCCTCGAGACCATAAGAACTAGGTGGTGCTCAGCTACCAGTGCCAATCACTCAGGAAAGGATCAAATCTGGAGATCCTGGATAGAGTGGGAGGAAAAATGTGGAACAAAATCCAAAAACTCAATAATGACCAGAATTACAGGTTGGATGGAGTCTGGTGAGACCTCCCAAGTACTATGGCTCTGGGATACATTCTGGGCCTGGAATAAAACTCATTCCCAGGGGCTGACTCTCAGCCCAATAGTAAACAAGATGTACACACAGACCACTCAACCCAGGGTGACACACCCACGTACTCTATGGAAATGCATCCCTTGGAGCAATTGATCACACAGCACCAGAGGAGCAACATTAACAGGGAGGAAATGCAAGAAACACAGGAGCGCATAACTATGAGGGGCACTGGGTGGGGGAGGGTTACTGGGCAGGGAGGGGAGGAGACTGGGTTAAGGTTGGCATGATAAATGGGGAGTGAAACTAAATGTTGAATGTAAAACAAACTGTGCTCTGTAAACTTGCACCTAAAATACACAAACACACACACACACACACACAAAAGGAATAAAAACACTTATTCTCTACTGACACCTCCATGTCAATTAGTGAAGAGACTGTAAATGAAAGGAAGCAGTGAAGTTTAACATACAGGGAGAATAAATGGCTATAATATAAACAGAGCTCATCTCTGATGTTGATATGAAGACTTCATTCATGTTCAGGCTGCCTTTGGTCAGCCTTCTAACATCAGACTCCTGTCTTGGTAGAAAAATCTTCCTGCCATGGTAGAAAAACTAGTTTTACACCTCATATTACATCATCTGGTGCAATCAAGATTGATCTGTGTCCCACAGGTCCCTGAAGGAATCCTGACAGTCACTTTGATTTCAGAACCTTAGGTTACATGCCAACACTCAAATAAATCACAGTGTCCAGAGAGACAATATTTATTGATTACTTACCCTAGATTATATGTTTTTTAAGAACTATTCAGGTCCCAGTGGAATTATACAGCTCTAGAAAGTGGGAAATAATAATGCCATGGCATAATATTGCTAGAAAGGCAACAAATTGGAGTCCATGAGCTCTTTTGAAAGTGATTATTTTTCATGTCCAGTGTCTACAATTGTGTCATATTCACAACTTGTTCTTACTGTTTGCAAATTTCTCTTTTATATTTCTGAAATGTTAATAAAGCTTGTCTTAAATCTCTCTGCAAACTGCCACATAAAGAGTTAGTTCTATTTTAGTTTTTCTTTCCTGTTGTTTGAGTTACATCAATAGATTGTGACTGTGTTGCTCTAAGCCCAGGTTTAACCTCTTGACATTGTCAATTTTCTAGACTTGTTTTCTTGGTAAAATTGGAGGCTGGAGAGAAGGACAGATGTGTGGACTAAATACTGTAGTACAGGTTCACACACCTCATTTGTCCCAACATTTTTTGCTCCCAGGGCACCTTCCTCCCACTTCCAAAGGGACTTCTCTTATCATAGGATATTCAGCCTTAGTTTCAATTGCTTGGAGCTTGGGGAAGGAATGTAGATACACACTAACTAACCCATTTTCACCAGCTTATTTTTACACCAGGTTCTGTTGTTATCCTCCTGACTCCAGGTGGCACTACTGCTCTGTCACTGAAGACACAGACAAGCCAAAACTTCATGACACTGAATATTCATATATACCTGTTTGTGGGACTGACATAACTGTGAGTTTTTCCATGGTCAGCAACAGCAACCAATGTTTTCACATACCATAGAAGAGGCTCCAATCATCTCTTGCTCAGGATACCCAATTAGAAGAAAAATGTTGTGGCTACAAACATCTGTAAGTTTCCTACTCCAAGTGAGCATTGGCCCTGCTCTGGCATGCTGCCTTCTAGCTTTGTTCTTCTCCCAGGCACCATTTACTTCATGTGTTGAGATTCAACTATCTTCAGTCTGCCAAGTATCCCTTTAAGTTTTATTCCTGTGTCTCCAGCTTTAGCATCAGGGAGTAAGGAGCCATAGAATAATTTGTCATTTTCATTTACACTGGTGGCTATCCTACTCTTCCTTCATGATAAACTTCACTCCTTTTCATTTATAGTCTCTTCACTAATTGACATGAAAGTATCAGTGGAAAATAAATGTTTTCTTATTACTTTAGGAGTGATTTCATTTCATTTATTGATATTTAACTTTTTACTGTGATTTGGGTGAAAGTTCACACAGCAAATTCAATAGTTTATACACATTTTGTTTCATGACATTAATTTAAATTCCCACAATATAACTATAACAGCTCTCTTTTCACTTCCTCTATGTGGTTACATTTTCCCTGTGTCTCTTTTTGTACCTCAAGTGCATCTATCCATATCTTCCTTTTCCTTAGTGATATTATGCTGGTCATACTCTTTTGGTATTGCCTTTCCCTTCACCCAAATCAATACATGTCCTTTATTGGATCTCTCCTCCTATCCCTGGTAACCAAAAAAGTTTCCTTTTATGTGTAAATCTTTCCTTAATTTTTATAATAGTGGATTCATACAGTATTTATCCTTCTGTGTTTGACTTATTTCATCAGCATAATTTCTTCCAAGTTCATCCATATTTTGAGGTATTTCATGGATTCTCCATTATTTAACATTGCATAGTATTCTATCGTGTGTATGTACCATAATTTGGTTATCCATCAATGAAAACTCCATCTCTTTGTTTCCAAATTTTGTATTCCAACCACAGATGATAATCAACACTTCTTGATTGCATGTTTGATCAATTTCAGACTGCAGAAGTTAGTAAAACTTTTCAATTTCCTAGTCTTTGGCTTTGGTGGTTGGTGCATAAATTTGAATAATAGTAGTATTAACTGGACTTTCTTATAGACATATAGATATTATCCTATCAAAGACTGCATTGTACTTCAGGGTAGATCTTGAAACATTCTTTGTGGTGATGAATGCTGTGCCATTCCTCTTCAATTTGTCATTCTCAGCTTAGGAGGTCACTTGGTTGTCTGATTCAGAATGGCCAAAGCCAGTCCCTTTAAACTCACTAATGCCTAGGATATTGATCTTTATGTGTTCCATTTTATTTTTGACAACTTCCACTTTTCTTATTCATACACTGCCCATTCCATGTTCTGATTATTAATGGATGTTTGCAACTCTTTCTTCTCATTTTGAGTTGTGCCTTATCAGCAAATGGATTTCCTGAAAGCTTTTCTCCATCCACATCATTAAGGGCAGCTCTACTCTGAGGAGGCAGCTATTTCCTGGTCATATCTTGAGTGCCCTATGACCTGAGAGGCTCATATTCCAGCACTAAATCAGACATTGTTTTAGGGCTTTTCATAAAGTTTTCCAGTTGTATTTCAGACAGCGTTTCACTGATTTTCATAAGGTTTTCACTGACCAATTCTTTGAGAAATGGATGGTTCCTTCTTCTTCCCAGTCTGTTTTAGTCTGGAAGCTCCACTGAAACCTGTCTACCATGGGTGACTCTCCTGGTAGTTGAAACACCAGTGGCATAGCCTCCAGCTTCATGGCAACATGCAAGCCACCACAATATGACAAACTTATAGATGAATGGTGGAAAATATGGCTTTGATGATACAAATAAGGTTGGAGATTGCATGATAGAATTTTGCAAGACCAATGACTTATTCATTGCAAATACCTTTTTTCAACAACACAAATGGTGGCTATACATGTGGACTTTGCCAGATAGAGTACACAGGAATGAGACTGACTACATCTGTGGAAAGAAGTAATGGAGAAGCTCAATATCTTCAGCCAAAATAAGACTGGGAGTTGACTGGAACAGACCATCAACTGCTTATATGCAAGTCAAGTTAAAGCTGAAGACAATTAAAACAAATCCATGTGCGGTGTAGTAAATTACTTAGTGTGGCTTTTCTAGCCATAAGTCTTTGTAAAATCTGTGGTGGAATTTGCTGTGGACAACTGAGGAGCTCCTGATTGTAAAAGTTATCCACCTGGGGTATTTCTGTTGGGTGTAATAAAAGCAGTGTTCTGCGAGGTCCCTGCTCTCTCTCAGGTGCTTAGAATTCTGATATTATGATTGGTTAGTTTGGCTACTCTGCCAGGCTCAAAAGGAGGCTTCCTAGAGGCAGAAGAAGTCTCTCTCTCTGACTGCTGGTTGAGGAAGATGTGCTGCTGAAAGAGACATGCACTGCTGGGAAAGAGACACAAGAGACACTCATATGAGTGAGACACCGAGGGACACTCACTGTTGGGAGACAGACTGTGAGAGACTGTTAGGAGAGAGACTGTGGGCTGGGAGAGACTGAGCATTTTTCATGAACTTGAATTGTAGCCTGGTGTTTCCCTAATAAACCTCCTAATCTGTGAGTTCTGTGTGGCCACTGCAGTGAATTACTGAACCCAGGAGAGAGGTGGTGGGTGCTTTGGAAGGGATGGTTGGTGAAAGGGCTGGAGGGAGGCAGCATGTCTGGCCTTGCAGTAATAGGCCTTGGGCTACTGATAGTGATTCTGTCTTCATCTTGTGAGGTTAGAGGAGGTCAGAAGATGTGGCCTCCCTGCAGTTTTTGCACCATGATAGCCGACATTTGACCTTGATTATATCCCTCCTGAATTTGGAGACTATCTAAAGAATAGCTTTGACACATTGAACACCAATTACTGAAAACCAGAGGAATTGTGGAATGACATCACCCATGAAGAAAGTAAAAGGTCATTAAAGAGACAGGGAAGGAAGAAAAGACCAAAATAGTTGTCAGAAGAGATTCTGAAACTTGCCTTTGAGCAAAGAGTTGCTAAAGTAAATGAAAGAAATGAGAAGATAAAAAAGCTGGACAAAAGATTACAAAGAGCAGTTTGAGAAGAAAACGTCAATTATTATAATGAAATGTTCAAAGACTTGGAGTTAGAAAACCAAAAAGGAAGAACATGCTTGTTATTTTACAAGGTGAAAGAACTGAAGAAAAAATTCAAGTCTTAAATATTGATAGATTCTAAGGGCAAAAAGTACCTAAAGAATTGGTCGATGATCATCTCAGTTCAGGAGGTTGCATATGATTAAGAACTGTGGTGGTTATATTTGTGTGTCAACTTGGCTGGGTCTGGTTGAGTGGCTGGGCAGATGAATGTAGTGTTCCATATGGTGAGACTGGTAATCCACTCCATGGTGGAATCTACTGTGAGCACATTAGTAGCTGTTTTGTCTCTAGCTTATGGCACTCTTGGACTCCACATGTAGAGAAGTCATTGTTCAGCAGCTTCCATGCTCTGCTGGCCTTCGGATTTATAATGGACTTGAATTAATGGCCTGCTGTGTGGTGTGGTCACACCGAGACTGTGTCATTTTATTTGTCCACTTTGAGCTTGTTAGCCTCAGCAGCCAGTAGCTGCCCAAGTGAAGAGATGCCTTTAGCTTCAGTGAGCCAGGAGCAAGAGGCAGAGTTGAAGCCCAAGGTCGAGCGGCTTTCACACAGCCCCTAAAACTTGGGATTTTGAATTTGGACTTAAATTCTCCAAAGTGTTAGAGAATAAACTCTTGTTTATTAAAGCCATAACATTTGTGGTATATTCTTGTCAGAGTGGCACTAGATAACCAGAACAGAATATGGTACTGAGAGAGTAGGGTGTTGCTCTGACAAATACCTAAAATATGGAAACAGGAGTGGAGTGCATCCTTGACCCAAGACCCTGGCAGAGAGACCCTGACATATGGCATGAGAGAAGGCAGGAGGAGAGCCAAGAGACCAGCATGAGAGACAGCAGGAGCAGAGCCAAGAGACCAGGATGAAAGATGGCAGTAACAGAGCCCAGAGACCAGCATTAAACAGCAACAAGCTTACCAGCCCATGCAGAAGAAATCTGGGTGCCACTGGGTAGATGGCTACCTGGCAGAGTGGGTTGCCTTCAGGAGTTAATTGGTAGAGGAGACCAGTACAAAATGCAGTAGCAGGTTGGCCAGCCCATGGAGCAAGAAAGCTGAGTGTTTTGGGGGCAGGGAGATTTCTGGCAGAGTGGGTTGACCTCAGCCACTAATTGGCAGGAGCTGAGAAACCAAGGCAATGGGAAGAAGAGGTGCCTCAGCTTTAAGAGTAGGACCATGGCCTTTGGGGGTAGAACTACCACAGCCCCCTAGATTTCAAAGAACCAGAACTTCACCAACTTGGTTCTGGGGTGTGGGGCTGCTCAATCATGTGAGCTAGTGGGATGGAGTCAAGCTGTTGTCCAAGAGTGAGGGGCAGGGCTGCCATGCCCAAGAAGAAGAGGAACGGGGCCTGCCATGTCAAGGGGGTGAGGTCAGCACTCAGGAACTAGGAGACTGGAGTCACCCAGTGGAGAGATCTGTACAGATACCACCCACTGAAGATATCTACAGGTGCCAAGTTGACAAGGGGTGGAATTGTGGTGGTTATGTCTGTGTGTCAACTGGGCTGGGCAGCTGAATATAGTTTTCCCCATGATGAGACTGGTAATCAACTTCATGGTGGAATCTACTGCGAGCAGCTGAGTATATAAGAAATATTCTTGAGAATGGTCTCTAGCTTAAGGCATGCTTGGACACTACATGTAGCCATGTTGTTGTTCAGCAGCCTACCATGGTCTGCTGACTTTGGGACTTACAATGGACTTGAATTAATGGCCTGCTGTGTGGTTTGGTAACTTCAGGACTGTGTCTTTTTACTTGTTAACCTTGGGCTTGGCAGCCTCAGCAGCCAGCAGCTGTCTGAGTGAAGAATAACCTCTAGCTCCAGTGGGCTGGGAGAAGGAGGCTGAGATGAAGCTCAAGGTCAAGGGCCTTTCACACAGCCCCTAGAGGTTGGCACTTTGAACTTGGACTTAAATCCTCCAAACTGTGGGAGAACAAATTCTTATTTGTTAAAGCCATCCCATTTGTGGTATATTCTTGTCAGAGTGGCACTAGGTAACCAGAACAAGAACCAAAAGTATTGAAGGATGAAGTCCAAGCTGCTCTGAAGGAACTGGAGAAGAGCAAGGATCCAGGAATTGGAGGAATACTCATTGAGAAGTTTCAACAAATAGATCATGCTGGAGGCACTTACTCCTCTATGCCAACAAATTTAGAAGACAGCTACCTAACCAATCGACTGGAAGAGATCCATATTTGTACCCATTGCAAAGAGATGTGATCCCACAGAATGTGGAAATAATTGAACAATATAATTACTATCACATGCAAGTATAATCTTGCTGAAGATAATTCAAAAACATTTGCTGCAGTATATTGAAAGAGAACTTCCAGAATTGCAAGCTGGATTCAGAAGGGGACATGGAATGAGGGATATCATTGTTGATGGCAGATAGATCTTGGCTGAAAGCAAAGAATATCAGAAAGATGTTTACTTGTGTTTTATTGTCTATGGAAAAGCATTTGCTTATGTGGATAATAATAAACTATGGATACCATTGAGAAGAATAGAAATTCCAGAACACTTAATTGTGCTCATGAGGAACCGGTACATGGGCTCAAGTTTAGCAGGAATTGTGAGACTGGCACAGGATCGGGCAATGTTTCGTGCTTTTGTACATAGTGTCACTATGAGTCTTAGCTGATTCGATGGCATCTAACAACAACGACAAATCATCTCCTTGCTATTGTGAATAGTTCTGTCTTGAATTATCTGTGCCCTGGCTTTCATTTCTTTAAGATGTATGACTAGTAGTTGGATTACTCAATCAAATTATATTTCTGTGTCCAACTTTTTGAAGAAGCATCAAACCATTTTCCATAAAGGTTGTATCATTTTACAGTCCCATGAGCAGTGTGTCAGAGTTCAAGAATGATTTCACTTTGAAAGAGATTCATGTGTACATAGAGAGAATCAACGACCTCAAAATACAAGGTTGAAATTTTAGGAATCCAAACAAGCAATAAATATATATTTTCTAAATTATAAGATAAATGTTGCATTTGAATCTCAAAATGTAGGAGAATACTTCCAACATTTACTTGGAAGGTTAACTTTCCTTCCACAACATATACTTCAGATAAGATTTTTTTTGTTCTTTATATTGAATATTTAAAAAATAAAAAATAAAATTAGGAGGATTGTCTTGTGTATATTGAAAAACATCTGACAAGGTCAGAGATAATTGAAGAGCTTTGATTATAATGAGGAGATAAAATTTTCGTACAGAAAAAATAATATGCTTGTAATAAAATATTAGAAAATATTATACCAGAAATAAAATGTGTTGCTTTTATCTACTCTCATAAGTTTACTTTTAAATATTCATTACCCTGTTCTGATATTTAAAGTAACTCTAATAAACTTCTAAAATAAATACGGTATTGTGGTGTTATTGTTGTTACGTGCCGTAGAGTCAGACCCAACTTATAGCGACCCTTCCTTGGGTTCCAGAGGCAGTATCACGGTGGCGGTAGATTGCCCCATCTTCCTTATGAGGAGTGGCTGGTGGGTTTGAACCTTCTGATTAGCAGTCAAGTGCCTTAGCCACTATGCTACCAGAGCTCCCAAATTAAACCAAACCAACTACCATTGAATGAATTCTGACTC
>NW_006921591.1:22975538-22977640 GCF_000298275.1 Orycteropus afer afer
TGGATTTTATCAAATGCCTTTTCTGCATCAATTGATATGATCATGTGGTTCTTCTCCTTTGTTTTATTTATGTGGTGGATTACATTGATTGTTTTTCAGTACCATTAGTTCTTGATTATATTCCTCTTCCTGAAATAGATGAACATCAATCCTTTTTCATACAGTGACTCTGTATTCCTTCCATCTTCTTTTGATGCTTTCTATACCATTCAATATTTTAACCAAGAATCTTTCCATATTGCACCTCAAGGCTTGAATTTTTCTTCATTTCTTTCACTTGAGATATACCAACTCTATTTCCCCTTTGTTTTCCTAACTCCAGGTCTTTGCACATTCCTTACAATAATTGACTGTTTCTTCTAGAGCTGCTCTTTTAAATCTTCTGTTCAGCTCTTTCATCTTGTCATTTCTTCCATTTGCTTTGCTCACTCTCTGTTTCTCAGAAGAAACAGAGAAGAAAGTTGGACAATCTACTTCTGTAGTGATACCACCTTGGAAACCCAAGGAGGGAATCACTAGGAGTCAGATCTGACTCAAAGGCAGTGGGTTGGGGTTTTCTTTTCTTCTTCTATTTTTTTAACTCTCTGTTCAAAAGTGAGATTCAGAGTCTCTTCTGACATTCTGACATCCATTTTGGTCTTTTCTTCCTTTCTTGTCTTTTTAATGAAATTTTGGTTTCTTCATGTATGATGTTATTTTATACATGTATCTCTCTCTCTCTCTCTCTCTCTTTCTCTCTCTCTCTCTCTCTCTCTCTCTCTCTCTCTCTCTCTATATATATATATATATATATATATGGGTGAAAACATACACAAGACATTCGACAAAATAACAACTTTTACATTTACAGTTCAGGAAAATTAAAAACATTTCTCATTGTGATAGAGTTGTGTCCCAACTTGACTGGACCACAGTTCTGAGTGGTTAAGTAGTTGTGATATGGGTTATTTCCACTATGGAATCAGATGTATATGTTTTGAGCAGCTAATCTATTGAAAGGGAGTTTCCTTAGGGATGTAACCTGCTTCCAATATATGTATGGACATCCTGGAAAAATAGACATTCTTCTGTGGATCTGAATCCTATTGTGCTGCCTACAGCTGTCCATGAGCGAACAATCCACCATTCAGCCTGGTGATCTTGGATTCGTCATTTGTTGGAGTCAACAGCTGGATTACTGCCTGCCAACCTTGAGCTCATCAGCCTTTGCAGCTGTGTGAGTCAGAAAACACCTCCAGCTTGATTTTTGATCCAAGAACTTGTGATTTGCCAGCTTCTATAAATGTGTGACCCATTTTCCTAAGATAAATTTTTCTTTCTATATATAAGCTTTACTGGTTTTCCTACTCTAGAGAATCCAGCCTAACACACTTATGTTATGCCACCATTATTGCTATCCTTTTCTAAATATTCCATCTCCATTACCATAAACTCAATATCTAATAAACAAAAGCTTCCCCTGGTAACCAATAAGAATTTTGGTTTCTATATATAGAGGTGTATGTAATTTTTCAACCTATTTAGGAATTTAGCCTCCTCTATTCATCTTTGTATATTCCATTTCATTTTTGACAACTTCCAATTTCCTGAGATTCATACTTCATACATTCCACTTTCCAATTATTCATTGATGTTCACAGCTGTTCAGTCTCATTTTGAATCATGCCACATCAGTAAATGAAGGTCCAGAAAATTTTATTCATCCACATCATTAAGGTTAACTGTACTTCGAAGAGGCAACTCTTTCCAAGTCATAGTTTCAGTGCCTTCCAACAAGGGGCTCATCTTCCAGCATTTTATTAGGTAATGTTCCACTGTTCTTCATAAGTTTATTTATTTTTTTTAACATTTATTTTTGTGAAAACAAGCAAATCAAGACATTTTTCAACATAACAACTTCCACATTCAAAGATTAGGGATATTGAAGGCATTTTTCATGTTGTGTAACCCTTACTGCTATCCTTTTCCAAAATATTCCACCACCCATTAGCATAAACTCAAAGCTCCTAAACAAAAGCTTCTTCCTTTCCCCTCCATCCTACCTATGGTAAACACAAATAATCTTTGATATATTTATACACACACACACACACACACACACA
>NW_006921591.1:22977740-22981405 GCF_000298275.1 Orycteropus afer afer
AGATAAATAAAAAATGTAATACAATGATCTATGTCCTAATATGAAGAACTTTCTTTCACTGTATTGTTTTCCTTCACAATGGCTTTCAAATCACAGGAGGCAGTGATTCCATGCCATTTCCTCTTCTTTTATTACTTGCTGCAGGATTTCTGAATCTGTATCCTGCCCTCCAGTCTTCTCATTTATAAATCACATTCATTTTCAATCCATTGTTTAGAGGGAGTATTTTTTTTTCTGTTCCACCAAAAGGACTTTTTTATTCACAAAGAGATCATAAAGCAAAAGGGTCAATTTCTCCCATAGTTGACTTCTTTTGGTGTTAAAGGTGTAACCTGTTCCAGCTTGGCTTATCATTTTCAACAGAATGGTTATTGACTTGCTCTTGGCAAGGAAAACCACAGTTAGAGGTGGTAGACTTTATAGAAGTGGACTGACTGCTTTTTCTTCCATGGAGTGGCTGGTGCGTTTGAATCACCAGCCTTCTGGTTAGCAGTCAAATGCCTTATATAGAAATAAGTTAAATAACTTTTTGTTGTACTAATTTAATATCTATCAGAATGTCTGCTTGATTTTCAAGTTTTATGTTAGGCTGAGGATTCAAGAAATATTAGTCAATCTAATAGTAAAAAACATTTTCAGAACATTATACTGATAGCAACAATTTTGTCAAAATTGTTATGAGCTTTTCCTTATTTTTCATATACATATATGTACACACACTAAAGATATTATATCATGTACTACAACAGCAAGTCATATAAATTATTCTTTTTTCATCCTTTATTAGTAGTTTAACCAGTAATTATTTGCCATTGTCAACTCCAACTCACAACCACCTCATGTGTGTTTGAGTAGCATTGTGTTCAACAGGGTTGCCAATGGCAGGTTTTTGGAAAGTAGATTGCCAGTACTTTCTTCTGAGGTAACTCTGGGTAAATGCAAATCTCCAACCTTTTGATCAGCAGCCAAGCACAATAACCATTTTTACCACTGAGGGGCTCCATTTCTAGGCTATACCCATTCGCACCGAATTTATTCTTACTCATACTGACCCTCATTGGGTTTCCAAGACAGTGTTTCCAAGACAGTAAATGTTTAAAGAAGTATATTGTCTCATTTTCCTTTTGCAGAGCAGCTGGTGAATTTGAACTGCCAACCTTCTGGTTAGCAGTCAAATATCCTATATACTGCATTTCCAGTATATGGACATTCTTTCCAATTATAGTGTAACTCTGTTTAATCATTTACAGAAGCACTTACTACAAGATACTAATTTACTCTCCCACTTATGAGCATATTTTACACTGCCCTTCTTTCATAAATTTCAGGAAAACTTGAGCAGAAAAAAATTCTCATCTCTGTTTATCCAAAACTTGACCATTTGCCAAGTCTACTTCCCTTGTCTCAGAAACGTCTCCACAATACTCTAGCTCTAACTTACTGAAGTATTCTCATTTAGGTTCCTTTAATTTCAAATATACACTCTAAAGCTCCACCACTCCATGAAAAACTCCTGCAGTCTGTGGTGGGAACTTGTAGTCTGAGATATTAGGTGGTTGTGATGCACAGAGATAGGCTGGGGAAATGTGAAGGACACCATTTGATTAAGTCAAGAGAACCAGGCCAGTGATTCATCAAATGGGGAAGACTGAAGGACAATGTCTTTAGACAAATTTGGAGTTGGGAGACATAGGAAGAAAATACAAAATAATGCTGTGTCAAGTAAAAATACACAGGTAATTCAGATTATTTTTGAAATTATAATCTAATAGCCTGTACTTTTTAATCTATAACATGTGTTACATATGTTGTTGAATGTTCAGTGTTAACTGTCATGTAGATTTTAAGCTCAATCAGGGCAGAGGTCATGTCTGTTTGTTCAGGGTTGTGTATAAGACAACAGTGCCTGGATGGGGCTGGGGCCATTAAAAACATCAAGACTAGACAAATAGTGTTTAGTTTAAAAAAATAAAGAAAAGGAAAGAAAAAAAAAATCTTATTTACAAAAATTATGACCTTACTGTGAGAATAAACAAATATCTAATTTTCACTAGATAGGCACTTAATGCACACTGTTTCACTATGGTGATGGTTTTGCCAACTCAACATTGGAGCTAAACATTTCCTTTACACATAGATGACAAGTGGAAAGACAAAATTCAGATTAACTGTGAAACTGTTTATTAAGTACAAGTCTGCAGGTTTATCGACTAAATGCTGTCTACTTTTGTGTTGTCAACACTAATCTTTGGTTTATGTGAGTAAAGTATCTAGTTTATGCCTACAACGACTGATCATTATGTGTTTACACTTTCATTTGTGTCAAGTTCACTAAAGACCTTGAGGTGGAACCACAACAGGGCTCTAGCTAATGACTTGAAATTGGCTGTCCCTTAATTTTTACAGAAGCCAAGGCTGTTGGTTGTAAGGATGCTAACACTTCAACTCCATTTTAGTGGACATTTCTTCAATTATTACTATGAACTTTGAAATATGAAGCAGAAAAAAACAACATTAATTTACTGGGACTCTGGACATAGATGTGCAGTAACATTGCAAGAGTTTTTGGTTTGCCATTAGAAGAAATAGAGTTATGCCAGGCTAGGTGAATCCTATTTAGGAACAGAGGTAACTTTAGATCACCCTCCAAAGAAAACATGTGTAATGTGGAAGAAATATGGAAACATGCAGCAAAATAAGCGTAAAGAATTATAGAACTAACTGTAAGGAACTGCAGACAAGAAAAAATACAGAGCAAAGATCCAAAACAAAAAAATACTATGTAAGATAAGAATATCTGTTCTTCATATTTCCATTTTGAAAGTTTCATTTTCTCAGTCCTAAAACTGACAATTTTACTCTTTACCCACTTTCTTCAGTAATTATTAAGACCTACTTTTAAAAGACAATTTCAAACTTTAAAAAAATGTTATTAATAATGGATCCAAAGGCAATATCGATGGGAAAGAAAAATGTAAACTATTTTTTTAAACTATGTGCTTTTGTTGTTATTGGGTGCTGTCAACTCAGTCCTGACTCACAGCCAACCCTATGTACAACAGAATAAAATATTTCCCAGTTCTATGCCATATTCACAATCATTGCCATGTTTGAGCCCATTCTTGCAGCCACTGTGTCAATCCATCTCCTTGAAAGTCTTTCAATTTTTTGCTGTCCATGTACTTTACCAAGCATGATATCCTCAGTCTTGTCATCATTGCTTCAAAGGAGCATTCTGGCTATATTTCTTCCAAGACAGATTTGTTTGTTCTTCTGCCAGTTCATGGTCCAGTCAGCTCTGAATCATAGTGACCCGATGTACAACAGAAAGAAACACTGTTCAATCATTTGCCATCCTCACAATACTTGCTATACATGAGCCCATCATTGCAACCACTGGAAAAGTCCATCTTGTTTAATGTTTTCCTCTTTCACTGACACTCCACTTTACCAAGCATGATATACTTCTCAGATCATGCTCCTTTCTGACAGTTTGACCAAAGTATATGAGAGGGAGTCTGGCCATCCTTGCTTCCAAGGGGGCATTCCAGCTGCACTTCTGCCAAGACAGACCTGTTTGTTCCTCTGGCAGTCTATGGTACTTTCAGTATTCTTTGCCAACACCACAACTCAAAACATCAACTCTTCTACGATCTTCCTTATTC
>NW_006921591.1:22981505-22983030 GCF_000298275.1 Orycteropus afer afer
AAAAAAAAAAAAAAAAACTCACTGTCGTTCAGTTGAATCAGACTCATAGCGACCCCTTCTTGGGTTTCAAGGCAGTATCTCTACAGAAGTAGATTTCCCAATCTTCCTTCTGAGGAGTGGCTGGTGGATTTGAATCACCAGCCCTCTGGTTTGCAGTCCAATGGCTTAGGCACTACACCACCAAATATCATGACATGGGGCAAGTGCATCTTAGTCTTCAAAGTGGTATCTTTGCTCTTCAGCTCTTTAAAGAAATTTTTTGCAACAGATTTTCCCAGTGCAATACACATCTGATTTCTTGACTGCTACTTCCCCAGGTAGGAGCTGTGGTAGCATAGTGCCTAAGGCACTTGACTGCTAACCAAAAGGCTGGAGGTTCAGATCTACCAGCCACTCCTCAGAAGGAAGGTTGGGCAACCCACTTCCGCAGTGATACTGCCTCGGCAACCCAAGGAGGGGTCGCTATAACTCGGGTCTGACTCGACAGCACATAACAACAACAACTTCCACAGGTGCTGATTGTTAATCCAAGTAATATGAAAGTTTGACAACTTGTTTGGAATGTCCTGTTTGGAATCTTGTCTCCATTTGTTGTGACACTGATAGTTGGTCCACTTGTGAGGATTCTTGTTTTCTTTATGCTGAGATGTAACCCATACTGCAGACTGTAGTCTTTAATCTTCATCAGTAATTGCTTTGAGTCATCTTAACTTTCAGCACGCAAGATTGTGTCATGGCATATCATAGGTTGTTAATGAGTTTCCCTCCAATCCTGATATCACATTCTTCTTCATGTAGTCCAGCTTCTCAGATTATTTGCTCAGCATACAGATTTATAAGTATGGGGAAAGGATACAACACTGATTCACTCCCTTCCTGACTTTAATCATTGCAGTATCCCCTTGTTCTGTTCGAATGACACCTTCCTGATCTATGTACAGATTCTTCATGAGCATAATTAAATGCTCTGGAATTCTTCACAATGGTACCTATAATTTGTTATGATCCACAAAGTCAAACACAAGTAAATACCTTTCTGGTATTCTTTGCTCTCAGCCAAAATTCATCTAACATCAGCAGTGATATCCCTTATTCCATGTTCTCTTCTAAATCCAGCTTGTGTTTCTGGAAGTATTTGTCAATATACTGCTGCAACCATTTATGAATTATTATCAACAAAATTTTACTTGAGTATGACACTAATGATATTGTTTCATCATTTTCAAATTCAATAGATCAACTTTCTTTAGAATGGGTACAAATACGGATCTCTTCCAATCAGTTGACAACGTAACAGTCTTCCAAATTTCTTGGCATAGACAATTATGTGCCTCCAATAAAGAATCTGTTTGTTTAAAACTCTCAATGGGTATTCCATTAATTCCTGGGGCCTTGTTTTTCACCAATTCCTGCAATTGCAGCTTGGACTTCTTCCTTCAGTACCATTAGTTCTTTTTTTTTTTTTTTTTTTAGGATTTGGGTGAAGATTTACAGAGTAAATTCACTTTCATACAGCAGTTCACAT
>NW_006921591.1:23002427-23003015 GCF_000298275.1 Orycteropus afer afer
GGTGTAGAGGAATCCAACTGATTTTTGGATGTTGATCTTGTATCCTGCCACAATGCTAAATCTCTCAATTAGTTCCAGTAGATTTTTTACTGAGTGTCTTTGGTATATTAGGTATAAGATCATATGATCAGCAAATAGGGATAGTTTGACTTCTTCCTTACCAATTTAGATGCTGTGGGTTTTCCTTTTTGCCTTATTGCCCTGGCTAGCACTTCCAGTAAAATGTTGAATAGAAGTGGTGATAGAGGGCATCCTTGTCTGGTTCCTGTTTGCAGGAGGAATGTTTTCAGTCTCTTTCCATTAAGAATAGTATTGGCTGTTAGTTTTGCATAGATGTCCTTCATTATGTTGAGGAATGTCCCTTCTATTCCTATTTTGCTTAGAGTTTTGATAAGGAATGGGTGTTGGATTTTATCAAATGCCTTTTCTTCATCGACTGATATGATCATGTGGTTTGTTTGTTTTATTTATGTGGTGGATGACATTGATTGTTTTTCTAATGTTGAACCATCCTTGCATACCTGATGTGAACCTCACTTGATCGTAATGAATGATATTCTTGATATGTTGTTGGAGTCTATTGGCTAG
>NW_006921591.1:23003630-23012634 GCF_000298275.1 Orycteropus afer afer
TTTTCTGTTTCATTGATTTCTGCTCGAATCTTGATTATTTCCTTTCTTCTGGTGACTGTAAGCTTTTCCTGCTGTGTGTTTTCTAATTGTTGGAGATATTAATTTTAAGTGTTGAGTTTGGCTCTTCCTTCTTTTTTGATGTGTCCATTTATTGCTATAAATTGGCTTCTGATCACTGCTTTTGCTGTGTCCCAAAGATTTTGGTATGTTGTGTTTTCATTCTCATTTGATTCAAGGAGTTTTTTGATTTCACATTTTATTTCTTCTCTTACTCAGTCTTTCTTAAGGAGAGTGTTGTTCAGTTTCCATGTGTTTACTCTTTTTCATTATCTTCCTATTGTTGATTTCTAATTTGATAGCATTGTGATCTGAGAAGATGCTTTGCAGTATTTCAATGTTTTTAAGTTTATGAAGGTTAGCTTTTGGCATGATATCATCTATCATGGAAAATGTTACATTTGCCCTGGAAAAGAATGTATATTGTGCTGTTGTTGGGTGAAGTACTCTGTAAGGTCAAATTGGTGGATGATATTGTTTATCTCTTTTGCATCTTTGCTCAATTTTTTTCCAGTTGTTCTATCTTTCATTGAAAGTGGGGTATTAAAATCTGCTACTATGACTGTGGAGTCATCTATCTACCTTTTCAAGTCATTTAAAGTCTGATTTATGTATTTTGCATCTCTTTCATTGGGTCCATCGATATTTATTATAGTTATATCTTCTTGTTCAATTGATCCATTATTCATAATATAATGTCCTTCCTTGTCTCATATGGTGGTTTTTGTCTTAAAGTCAATTTGATCTGAAATTAATATCGCCACTTCTGCTCTTTTATGGTTGCCATTTTTTTAATATATCTTTTTTCCAACCTTTGATTTGTAGTCTACTTTTGTCTTTGTCTCTAAGGTGTGTCTCTTGTGGACAGCACATTGATGGATTTTATTTTCTTATCCAATCTGCAACTATTCATCTCTTGAGTGGTTCATTTAATCCATTAACATTCAGTGTAATTATTGACAAGTATGAATTGGTTGCTGTCATTTTGTTATGTGTTTTTCATGGTGTCCCTGGTTTCTTGGTTCCATATTATTTCCTGTGCTGAGCTCATTATATTTGTGAATAATGGTATTATTTCCTTTGTTGCTGTTGTTTTAGTATTTGCTTAATATTTGTGCTTGTCCTCTTTGTTATTGTGATGTGAAGGTTTATTATTTTTCTTGGAGGGTAACTGTGATTTACAATTCTTTCCCTGAGTTTGGAATAATCCATTCTATCTTAAAACTCTCTTGATTTCCTCAACATTTAGAAGTTCTGTAATTACACAGCATTTTCCTCTTTTTGGTTTATAGTTGCCCTCATTTGTGAATAGAAGTCTCTGGTTCCCTGTTTAGAATATTATAAACTTATTTTCCTTTGGATATGCCCATAGCTGTGGTTTCTGAGTTATGTCATCTTGTTTATTTATGGTCATTTTTTGTTTGCTATTTTTGGTTCTGTGTTCAAAGGACTCCCTTTAGTATCTCTTATAAGGTTGGTCTGGGTTTAACAAATTCTCTTAGCTTCTGCTTATCTGGAAATCTATTAATTTTGCCATCATATTTGAGGGATAATTTTGCTGGGTATTTAATCCTTGGTTGAAATTTTTTCAGTGTTTTATATATACCATCCCATTGCCTTCTTGCTTGCATGGTTTCTTCTGAGAAATCAGAACATATTCTAACTGTTTGTCCTTTGTAAGTAAATTTTTGTTTTTTTCCATGCTGCTTTCAGGATTCTGTCTTTATCTTTGGTTTTGATGAGTTTGATAATGATATGCCTTGGTGATTTTCTTTTGGGGTCTATCCTGTTTGGGAGTTGTTGGACTTCCTGGATGGATATATTCTCATGTTCCATCATATCAGGGAAATTCTCTTCCAACAAGTCTTGGATGATTTTTTCAGTGGTTTTGTTTTTTTTCTCTTCCTGTTCTGAAATTCCAAAGACATGTAGGTTATTCCTTTTGATGGTATCCCACATGATCCTTAGGCTTTCTTCATTTTGTTTTCATCTTTTATCTTATTGATCCCTCTCCATAGAAGTATTCAGGTATTTGTCCTTAATCTCATTAATTCTGTCTTCCATTCATTCAGTTCTACTCCTTTGCCCTTTCAATGTATTATCTATTTCTAACAATTTAATTTTAATCTTCTGGATTCCTATCTGTAGATTTTGAATCATTTCTAATTTTTCATTTATTTTGTCATTTTGTTCTTGTATTTCCTTCCAAAATTCTTCTAGGAAATTATCTGTGTTTTCCTTGATCTGTCTCTCAATCCTTTGAAGATACTTAAATATAATTCTTTTGAATTCCTTATCAGTGAGTTCCAATGCTGCTTCTTCCCCAAGGATGTGTTCTGGGTCTGTATCCTGATCTCTTGTTTCTACCACTTTATCCTGCTTCTTTGTGTGGACTGTGATGGCGTGTTTTCTCTGAGATATTGGGACATTGTTGTATTTAGATTTCTGTTAACTGTTTGTGAAGAGCAGCTAAGGGTGAGTCAGGCTGTTCTTGGTGGTTGTTTATCACAGGTCCATTGGTGGAGAAGGAGATGGTGACTCTCACACAGTAAGTTAAGCTGCAGGAGGTATGAGTATAGTTATGTTGTGTGGGGACTTTTGCTCTTTCCCACTCAGTTAGACAAAAATAACAATTGAATAATCATCAAAAAAGTAAAAGAAAATGGGCAAAAAATACACCATGTAATCACAAGAACAGTAACCAAAAAAAGAAAATAGGGAAACAAACAAAACCAAAACAAAAGAAAAAACACCAAAATATCTGCGGATAGGGCAATAAGAGAAAAAAGTAGAGAGGGAAAATAATGAAGAAAAAATGGTAAAAATGCAAAATCAAACCACAAGAAAGAAAGAAAAAAAAAATGGAACCAGGAACAGAGAAAATAAAAAAAAAACTGAAAACTAGAACCTGGAAAGGGAAGAATAAAGAATGAGAATAAAAAAGACAAAAGTAATAATAATAGTAACAGTATTAAAACAGACAAAAATATACAAACTGGAAAAAAAAAAAAAAAAAACTCTGGACAAGGCAGGACAGGTCACCCAGGCTCTGTGGGTGCATACAGACTGGAATGGAATTCCTGCCAGCCTAGAAGGTAGGTGGGAGTGAGGGATGGCTCCACCTCCATTCACCAAGAGGGTGTAGGGTGTAAGAGTAACAAGGGGAATGTTGCACCATTCTAGTAGTCCATGTGTCCGGGATGTTTTGCAGTTCCCAGCAAATGGAGCTTGTTCTTAAGTCTCTGGAACTTGGAAGAATGCTCTCACTTTAAATATCCAAAATGGTCAAGCTGCTTTTCAACATTCAAAATGGCTGCACCCTCCAGACAGACAAAAGGCCACAGGTCAGCCTGTCTTCCTCTTCTCTGCTTCCTCTTTTATTCCCAGCCACCAGAACAGTCCTCCGTGCAGTCCCTGGCTAGTAGAGCTGATTTTTAGGTTAATTCTTAGGTCCTACCACCACTCAGCAATATCCAAGCTATCTGTGCTATAAGGATCGCTGCCAAACCACAGCTCTGTATGTCTCGTTTTTTTGGTATGTTCATGCAAATTCTTCTGCTAGTTGGAGTTTAGTCCACTTCTATATCCTTCCCTTCAAAGCTCAGGGATTCAGGATTATCTTCTGTATCTGTGTTAATTGGTTTCCCTTTTCTTTGTTGAAGAGGGTCTATGCAGTCATTCTGTCTATTCTGCCATCTTACCAGTACTCTGACTTTCACTTCTTTAGTATATGTGTCTAGTAATGAGATTGCAGGGTCAAATAGTATTTCTATTTCCAACTTTTTAAGGAATCATCATACTAATTTCCACAGTGGTTGTATCATTTTACAGTACCACCAACAGTGTATGAGAGTTCCAATCTCTCCACATCCTTGTCAGCACTAGTTTCTTTTTTTGTCATGTTGAACTTTGCTATTAGGGCCAAGGTGAGATGGTATCTCATGGCTGTTGGGTTTGCATCTCTTTAGTGACTAATGATCGCAAACATTTCTTCTTGTGCTTGTTGGTTGCCTGGCTGCCTCCTTTGGTAAAATGCTGTTCATATCTTCTGACCATTTTTTAATAGGAGTGCTTGTCTTTTTTGATGTTGAGGTGTTGGAGTTTTCTATAAACTTTAGAGATAAGTCCTTTGTCTGATATGTCATTGTCAAATATTTTTTCCCATTCTGTAGGTTCTCTTTTTACTCTTTTGGAGAAGTCTTTTGATTCACATAAGAATTTAATTTTTAGAAGATCCTAATCATCTAGTTTATTGTTTGATGCTTGTGCATTTTGGGTTATGCTTGGTAGTCTATTTATGCTATAAATTAAGGCCCCTGAGTTTGCCTCTATTTTTCCTTTGAAGAGCTTTATAGTTTTATATTTCACACTTAAGTCTTTGATACAACTGGAGTTAGTTTTTGAGTAAGTTGTGAGGTATAGATCTTGTTTCATTTTTCTACAAATGGATATCCAGTATTGCCAGTACCAATTTTTAAAGAAACTGTCTCTTCCCCTTTTAATGGATTTCACCCCTTTCTCAATGATCAGCTGACCATTGGTCAATAGATCTATTTCTGGGTTCTCAATTATGTTCCACTGTATATGTTTTTGTCATTGTATTAATACCTGGATATTTTGCCAACTGTAGCTGTGTGTCATGTTTTGAAATCTGGGAGAGTGACACCTCCTATTCTGTTCTTCTTCTTCAGTAGTGCTTTGCTTATCCAAGATCTCTTCCTTTTCCATATAAAATTAGTGATTGATTTTCCATGTCTTTAAAGAATGTTGATGGAATCTGGATTGGGATTGCATTGAATGTACAGATTTCTTTGGATGGTATTGACATGTTCACAATGTTCAATCTTTCTACTCATGAACACAAATGTTTTTCCATTTATTTAAATCTCTTATGGTTTCTTGAAATAGTATTTTACAGTTTTCTTTTTATAGATGTTTTGCATTCCTGGTAACATTTATTCTCACATATTTTATCTTTTTGGTAGCTATTGTAAATGGTATTTATTTCCTAATTTCATTTTCAAGAGTCCTCTTGGCTGATATAGAGGTATCCAACTTATTTTTGTATGTTGAGTTTGTATCCTGGCACTACGATAAATCTTATAATAATTTCCAGTAATTTTCTTGTTGAGTCTCTTGATTTTTCTATATATAGGTTCATATCATCCATAAATAGGCATAATTTTACTTCTTCCTTACCAATTCAGATGCCTTTGATTTCCCTTTCTTGCCTTAATGCCCTGTCTAGAACTTCCAATATAATGGTGACTAGAGGTGGAGATAAAGGTTCCTGTTCACATAGGACAGGACAGATTTGTTAATTCTTTTGGCAGTTGATGGTACTTTCAGTATTCTTTGCCAGCACTACAACTCAAAAGCATGATCTCCTCTTTGGTCTCCTTTTTCAATACACAGCTCTCACATGCATATGAAGAGATGTAAAATATCATGCCTTGGGTTCAGCACACATTATTCTTCAAGGAGACATCTTTGCTCTTCAGCATTTTAAAGAGGTCTTTTGCAGAAGATTTTCCCAGTGCAATATGGTATCTGATGTCTTTACTGCTGCTTCCATTGGTGTTGATTGTGGGAATAATTCATATGAAATCTCTGACAACTTCAATTCTTTTCTCCATGTATTGTGATGCTGATTATTGGTCCACTTGTGAGGATTTTTGCTTTCTTTATGTTGAGATGTAATTCATACTTCAGACTGAAGTCTTTAACCTTCATCAGTAAGTGCTTCAAGTCATCTTCACTTTCAGTAAGTGAAGTTGTGTCATCTGCATTTCACAGGTTATTAATGACTCTTCCTCCGGTCATGATACCACACTCTTCATCATATAGTCCAGGTTTTTGGATTATCTGCTCAGAGTACAGATTGAGTAAGTATGCTGAAAGAATACAACCCTGATGGACTCCCTTCTAGATTTTAAACCAAGAAATGTCCCCTTGTTCTGTTTGAACAACAGCTTGCCAGTCTATGGACAGGTTTGTGATGAGCACAATCAAATGTTCCGGAATTGCCATTCTTCGCAATGTTATCCATAATTTGTTGTGATCCACACAACTGAATGCCTTTGCATAGTCGATAAAACACAAGTAAACATCTTTCTGGTATTCTCTGCTTTCAGTAAAAATCCATCTGACATCAGCAATGATATCCTTCCTTTCATGACCTCTTGTGAATCTAGCCTGCCTTTCTGGAAGTACTCTTTCAGTATACTGCTGCATTTTTTTTTTTTTTTTTTTTTTAAGAATAGAAATTTATTTTCTCAGAGTTAAGGAGGCTATGCTGCAAATGTTTTTGAATTATCTTCAGCAAGATTTTACTTGCATGTGATAATAATGATATTATTCAATGATTTCCACATTCTGTGCATCACCTTTCTTTGAAATGGTACAAATATGGATCTTTTCCAATCAGTTAGCAAGGTACTCACCTTCCAAATTTCTTGGCTGGACAAATGAGTGCTTCCAGTGCAGTATCCATTTGTTGAAGCATCTTTGTGGGTATTCTGTCAATTCCAGGAGGCTTGCTCTTTGCCAGTGCCTTCCATGAGGTTTTGACATCTTCCTTCAATACCATTGGTTCTTGATCATATGCCACCTCCTGAAATGGATGAACATCGACCAATTCTTTTTGGTACAGTGATTGTGCATTCATTCCTTCCATCTTATTTTTATGTTTCCGCATCATTTGACATTTTGTCCATAGAATTTTTCAATATTGCAACTTGAGGCTTGATTATCATATGATTATCTGATTCAAAATGGTCAAAACCAGTCAAATTCAACTCACTAATGCCTAGGATATTGATTTTTATGTGTTCCATTTTTGACAGCTTCCAGTTTTCCGATTCATACTTCGTACATTCCATGTTCTGATTATTAATGGATATTTGCAGCTGTTTCTTCACATTTTGAGTCATGCCACATCAGCAACTAACTGGAGGTCCCAAAAGGTTTACTCCATCCATATCATTAAGGTCAGCTATATTCTGAGGAGGCAGCACTTCCTCAATTTTATTTTGAGTGCCTTCTAACCTGAGGGGCTCATCTTCTGACACTATATGGGACAATATTTCAGGGCTATTCATAAAGTTTTCCAGTAGTATGTCAAACAGTGTTTCACTGCTATTCATAAGGTTTTCACTGGCCCATTCTTTGAGATGTGGATGGCCCCTTCCTTCTACTGAGTCTGTCTTAGACTGGAAGCTCTTCAGAAACCTGTCCACCATGGGTGACCCTACTTGTATTTGAAATACCATTGGTATGGCCTCCAGCCTCACAGCAACACACAAGCCACCACATAACAACATACTAATATAGTGGTGGATATTTTTTTTTTTTTCTTTACCTGTCAATTTCTTCTTTGTTATGGGTCTGTTCAAGTTTTCTACCTCAGTCTGTGTTAGTTTAGATAAGTAGTGGGTTTCTAGAATTCTGGAGCTCTGGTGGTGTAGTGCCTAAGGCATTTGACTGCTAACCAGAAGGTTGGTGGTTCAAACCCACCAACCACTCCTTGGAAGGAAAATTGGGAAATAGACTTCCGTAGTGATAGCGCCTCAGAAACCCAAGGAGAGGTTACTATGAGTCGAATCAGACTTGAAAACAGTGAGCTTTTTTTTTTCCTAGAAATCTATCCATTTCTTCTAGGTTTTCAAATTTGTTGGAGTAGAGTTCTTCATAGTATCCTGCTATTATTCTTTTTATTTCTTTTGCTTCTTTTATGACATCACTCCTTTCGTTTCTTATTCATTTTATTTCCATTTTCTCCTTCTTTTCCTTCTTTAAGCTCACCTGTGGTTTGTCAATCTTACTAATCTTTTCAAAGAACCAATTTCTTACATTGTCTTACAATTTTTTACTTTGTCTTACTGTTTCCTGTTTCATTTATTTCTCCTCTAATTTTTATTATTTCTTTTATTTGTAACTGTAGGCTTTTATTTTAATTATTATTATTGTTATTCTAATTTTTGGAAATGTTTGGTTATGGTGTTGATTTTGGCTCTTTCTTCTTTTTTGACATGTGTACCTATTGCTAGAAATTGCCTCTGACCACTGACTTTGCTGTGTCCCAAAGATATTGTTTTGTTGTGTTTTCATTCAAGGAATTTTTTAATTTAAATTTTTATTTCTTCTATTTCCCAGTCATTTTTTGAGAAGGGTATTATTCAGTTTCCATATTTTTGCTCTTTTTCTGTTTGTCTTCTTAGTGTTGATTTCTAATTTTACAACATTGTCACCTTAGAAGATACTTTTCAGTATTTCAGTGATTTTAAGTTTATTAAGGCTTGCTTTGTAGCCTACCATATGGTCTATCCTGGAAAATGCTCCTTGTATTCTGGAAAAAAAGTGTATATTTTGCTGTTGTTGGTTGGAGTGTTCTGTAGATGTGTGTAAGGTCAAATTGTTTGATCATATTCTTTAATTCTTTAACATCTTTGCTGAGTTTCTTTCCAGTTGTTCCATATTATTGAAGGTGGTGTATTAATGTCTCCTATTAACACTGTGGAGTCATCTACATGTATTTTTCAATTCTGTTAATGTCTGATTTATATATTTTGGGGCTCTTTCAATGGATACATAGATATTTATTATGTCCTTTAGTTCAGTTGATCCTCAAATCATTATATAATGTTGTTCTTTGTCTCACACAGTGGTTTTTGTCTTAGAGTCAGTTTTATCAGAAATTAATATTGCCATTCCTGCTCTTTATTGGTTGCCATTTGCTTGTTATATGTTTTTCCAATCTTTGATTTTTAGTCTATTTTTGTCTTTGTGTCTAAGGTGAGTGTCTTGTGTGACAATATATTGATGGATCATGTTTTCTTATCCAGTCTGCAATTCTCCATCTTTTGAGTGGTACATTTAATCCTTTTTTGTTAAGTGTAGTTATCGACAGGTATGAGTTTATTGATGTCATTTTGCTATGTTTTTTTTT
>NW_006921591.1:23013654-23014635 GCF_000298275.1 Orycteropus afer afer
TTATTTATTATCTTTTATCTGATTGATTCCTTAACAAGCTAATATTAAGGTATTTGTCTTCAATCTCGTTAATTATGTCTTCCCTTGATTCAATTTGATTCCTTTGCTCATGCAATGTGTTATCTGTTTCTGAAATCTTAATATTAACCTTCTATTTATTGCTTTTGTATGGTTTCTAAATTTTTGTTCATTTTGTCAATTTGTTCTTATATTTTTTTCCTAAATTGTTGTAGAGAATTATAAGTGTTGTCCTTAAATTTTTTCAGTGTTTTCTTTGATCTGTCTTTCAGTCTGTTGCAGGTACCCAAATATAACTCTTTTGAATTCCTTTCAAGGAGTTCTAATGCTGCTTCTTCTTTAGGGATGTTTTCTGGGATTGTTTCCTGGTCTCTTGTTTGTACTACTTTCTCTTGCTTTTTGTGTGTGCACCTTGATGGTCTGTTGTCTCCAATATATTATTCTGTTGTATTTATGTTTAATTTGTGGTTATATGTTGGTGTCATTTGCACAGGATTTTTATTTTCCTTTTATTTATTAATTTTTGATATATCTGTGTGACATGGATGATGTGATTTTTTACTCACTTGTTCTTAGTTCTTAGGAAGTCATGACCTGTCTCCTGATGGGTGTGATATAGAATGATAGTTTGTGCACAAATCTCTCTTATCTGTTCACAAAGAGCAGTTGAGGGTGAATTCAGCTGGTAATGGCTTCCATTTATCTTTGTCAGTTGGTGTAAAACCAATTATGGCACTCAGCAAGTGGATGGGACTGGAGGAGGTGCTGGTATGCTTTTATTTTGTGGGAATTGTTGTTGTCTTCCACTCAGTTAGGTAGATAGATAGATAGATAAATAAATAAATAAATAACACCAACCCTCCCAACCAAAAAAAAAAAAAAAAACAGAGAACGAAAACACTTAAACTTTGTAGACAAACAGGAAAATTGAAAAAAAAAAGAAAAAAGAAAATAAAGAAAGAA
>NW_006921591.1:23014811-23015958 GCF_000298275.1 Orycteropus afer afer
AAAGGAACCTGGCAGGGGGGGAAGGACAGGGAAGCGGGATAAGAAAAAAAAAGAAGGAAGAAAGGAAGAAGATAAAAAGAATAACTTGAAAACAAACTAACAAAAACAAAACTGTGGGAGGTAAGACACTGTAACCAGGCTCTGCCATGGCACAGACCAGGATGGAACCACTGAGAGACAAGAAGTAGGGTGGGGTAGGGATGGCTACATCCTTGTTCATCAAGAGGGTGAGGGGCACAAGTGTAACAATGGCAATATCACACTTCTCCAGTTGTCAGCCTCTAGCACGGTTTCCTGTGCTGTCCTGGCACTCAGAGCCCACTCCCAGGTCACAGTCCCAGTAAGAACACCACCCACACACGAAAAATGGCTGTACTTGGCACTTGTAAACATCCAAAATGGCTGTGCTCTCAGGACAGCCTCCAGCAGTCCACAGGTCCACCTTGTCTCCTTTCTTGCTGTTCTCCCTTCTGGGCATCAGGCACCAATGTAGTCCCTTCCCATGTAGTCCTTGTGAGCAGAGCCAATTCTTAGGTTGCTATCAGGAAATATTAAAAATGGCTGTTCCTTTAGGACAACCAGTAGTCTGCAGCTCCATTTGTCTCCTTACTCATTGATTCCCTCAGATTCTTCTACTAGTTGGTATTTAATCCATTTCTTTATACTTCCCTTCAAAGCTCAGGGTTCCAGAATCATCTCCTGTATATATTTCAATTGATTTCTAATTGTTTTGTTGCAGAGAGTCTGGGTACCTTGTTTGCCTATTCTCCCATCTTGCCAGAACTCAAAAAGATTCAGTGTATGATGTTCCAGATATCATCCCACAATTTGTCTGGTTTTTGGTCATTGATGCTCAGTGCATCAAATCTATTCTTCAGATGGTCTCTAAATTCATGTGGGATATAATCAAGGTTGTATTTTGGGTTTCATGGATTTATTTTAATTTTCTTCATCTTCAACTTGAAGTTGATTATGAGTAATTAAGTGTCTGTTCCACTTTTAGCTCTTGGCCTTGTTTGGCTGAAGGTATTGTGTCGCGGCCGGCGCGACAATTCTAGAACAGGGGGTAAGAGAATGAGTTAGAAATGAGAGAAAAGTTAAAGGATGGGAACGGGAGGGACACTCAGAGCCATTGCAAAGCAGTGCC
>NW_006921591.1:23016748-23034142 GCF_000298275.1 Orycteropus afer afer
TTGCATGATTGGTCAATTCCAGCTTGTAGAAGTTGAAAAAATCTTCAATTTCTTCATTTTTGGCTTTAGTGGTTGGTGTATTTTTTTTTTTTTTTAATTGTGATTTGGGTGAAAGTTTACAGACCAAATTTACTTTCCTTACAGCAGTTCACATACACTTTGTTTCATGACATTGAGTAAAATTTACTACAATGCACCAGCGTCCCTCCTATTCCCCCCCATAGTTACCTCTTCCCTGTGCCCATCCCTCCATGCACTACTGCCCCCTGAGAAGTCTCCCAGTGCATAAATGACCCTTCTATTCTCCCATGATTGTTCTCTCCAAAAAGTGTATCTAACTAGTGTAAATGTTCACCTCATATCCTTCTCTTTTATTTGGCTAGAAGCCACAGTAAGTTCAATTCCAGACCTGAAGGTCAGCTGGGGACCATAGTCTCAGGGGTTCCATCAGGCTCTATTGGACCAACAAACCTGGTCCCATTTTGTTTTTTTCCCCAAATGATTTTGAGTTTTGTTCTACATTGTTCTCCCTCTCTATCCGAGATCTCCTACATAGATCCCCCTCCAAGTGGTTGACAGTGGTAGCCAGGCACCATCTAGTTCTTCTGGTCACATAGCCATAGTGGCTGAGGATCACATGGTGTATCAGTCACTTGGACTAATTATTTCCATGAATCTTTGGCTTTCTTCATTCTTCTTTGCTCTGGATGAGGAGAGAACCATTGTTGAATCTAGATGGCTGCTTTCATACTTTTAAGATCCCAATCGCTACTACCCATAATAGGGTGTGGAAAAATATTTTGTGTAGTGTGTTAAGCCAGTTCAGCTTGATGTCCCCTGTAACTATGGTCCCAAGACCACAGGTGAAACTACTCACTTCCTCTGGGTAGTGGTGGCCAAGAAGTGTCTATAACCTTGTCCCTCATCAGCTCTACTATATTCCTGGAATTCTTACAGAACATACAAATATACTTACAGAAATATTGTCTGCCAACTTTATATATGGTGTCAGGCACACTCCCCCCTGCATAGTCATACCTAATAGTTCAACCTGTCCACCCATCTATTCAGCCATGTAACCAGGTTTACCTTCATTGACAATGCAGTACTGTATGTGCAAATGGGTTCATCTTTGTTGTCTTTACCTCCCATGTACCTCTCTCTGACTTCTTCTTCCTCAATGCCACCATGTTAATCACTCACATTTGGTACATTGCACTTCTCTTCACCCAAATCAATACTTGTCTCTACTTATCTAACAGTGGTCCTTCCCCTCCCCTCCCACCAGGTAACTAGCAAAGAAAATTTCCTTCCATATGTAATGTAGAGCTGCTGAGACACCAGGACATGGAGTTGTTTCAGAGAAGCAGTTTATTAGCTCTCCCGGGTGAGGTTTTCATGCCCTAGCATCAGGGCCAGAGAAGTCACACCCCCTGGCAGGGGGCATGGACTTTTATAGACACAGAGAGGACCTATTTGGAGACACCAGGGGAATGACAGTGTCCTCTAAGGAAATGGCAGGGTCCATTAGCTGTTAGCATGGGTCTGCACTTAATTAGCATGAGGGGGCTTCAGAAGAGGAAGTTTGTCACTGCATGGGACTTTACAGTCTGGGTGGGTTCTGTCACTGTGGTTGTCTTATCAGGCTGTCTCATCAGGGCCTGACATCTGGAGGAGGCTGCCAACTGACATTTTGGGGCTTGGGTTTGCTTCAGCCTACATTCCAACCTCTTTTAATAGATAAAGGGTGACATGATCCTCTTAGCTTCTTCCTGATGAATGGGGTTGGAGAGGGGGAGAGGGTTTCATAGGTTGGAGCTTGAGAAGATGGGGTCGTCAGTTGGCAACTTGATGTAAGGGTATAGGAGAAGTTGATTCACTGCAACTCGAGATATTTCTTCCAGTCGGCTTTGGAGAAACTTGAGGAGGCAAGGGGCAAAGAGAAAAAGGAGAGTTATTTGTACAAGCGGTCTGATAAGGGGTAATAGCCAGGCAGTCAGTGGCGATTGGAACCATCCAAACAGTGAAGTTTCTGCGTTGTGTTGGTTGCGTAGTTCCTCTTTTAGTCAAGTTAATGTGTTAATATTCTGTTCCACTAGTCCAGATTCATTAATATAATAACAACATTCTTCTCCCAGGAAAATGCAAGTTCCACCTTCCACTGCAGTTAGGAGGTCTAGGGCTCTCCAGTTCTGCAAAGAAACTTGGGCTAAAGAGGTTAGTTGTCGCTGTAGGGAGGCTAAGGAGTCGGCATTGGTTTCAAGGGCAATTTCGAGATGGACTTGGAAGTCCTGAGCTGATATTATGCTGTGGCTCAAGGCTCCGCCCGCCATTCCTGCTGCTGCAATGTCAGAGGCTAGGCTAATACCTATCATGATGGGTATGAAGGCAGCTCTTTTGATTCTAGTCTCTTGTAGTAGTCGGGAGACTTCGGATTTTTCATAAAGGGTGAGTTGGGGTATTATGGTTACTGTGAAGCAGGGACCTGGAGTGGTGGTATTTAAACATTTAGCTAAAGTTCCATTACACCAAAAGAAAATGCCAGGTGGTGCAGAGGTGATGGAAATATTCTGTGATGCTTGGTTAAAGGTTCTAAGTGCCCAAAGGGGTATATGTGGTAGAGGGGTGGTGCATGAAGAATTGAGGGTGGGAGCAAATAGTGGTGGAGTTAAATTGATAGGTACAGCTGCAAGTAAGGGTCGTTTGAGAGAAGCACAAAGGAAGCAATGTGAAACATTAGGTAGAGTCTGAGTATAATTGAGGAGAGATAGGGAATATTGGATGACGTGTATCCAGGAGGGTGTTGGAAAGGTCTGGACTTGTGTTTGGTTGAGAACTGTTTGGGGATCTCCTTGGATCTGTTTTTGTAGGTTATGTTCTTCTTGGGAAATGGAGGTAAGAACTCGTGTAAGGTTGTGGGTGGTATGGATTGTTCGTTCTATTTTGATGGTTCCTGCGGGTAAGGTGGCAAAGCCCTTGTAATACAGTTTTCCTATAACTCCATCTGCCTACCTGCCATTTTTTGGATCACTGATGCGGAGGTGTAATCTCATGGTTTTAGTGAAAAATGCTCCAGAGTAATCTCTGGAACTATGTATTCTGCATGATCAATAATAACATCCACCATAGGTTGAGGAGTTTTGGTTGCATTTGGGATCAGATTGGTCATATGTAAAACAGAGGTAGGGGAAATTACTGGGGAATACTGACTTGGGGGAAATGGGTATTTCTAGTTGTGTTGTATTTGTTGGTGCGTAGTCTGCCTGACCAATATGCTGCAGGGACTTTTGTCCCTCCCAGACTGTAAATCTCCAGACATGGTTGGGAGGGAGTTTATTGGGATTGGTATTGGGTTTATTGGGATTGGTATTGGGTTTATTGGGTTCAGTATTAGTGAGGGTCAGTAGGATGAGGAGTCAGATTAAGACGGAGTTTAGTTGGACCCAGCATTTGGCATGTACAAGAATCATGATTTGTCTGGGCCCTTTTGACATGGGAGAGGTGGTGCCATGAGGTGTCACCCAGGAGTTTTACCTCTGTGGGAGTGGTTAAGATAACAGTATGTGGTCCAGTCCAGTGAGGTTTCAGTGGTTCTGGATGCAAAGTTTTCAGAAGCACTGTGTCTCCGGGTTGTAGGTGAGTTGTTATTGGTGGTCCTGGAGAATCGGTCCCTAAGGGTTGTGGTAGATACCTGTCTGTGTGTTCTCACAGTAGCTGCTTAAGGAGAGAAAGGTATGGGAGATAAGAAGCTAGGGGAGGGGGTTGTGTGGGTAAATTATGGTTCAGGAGAAAAGGTCGGCCATACATTAATTCAAAAGGGCTGAGAAAGGTTGGTGCTTTGGGAGTTGCTCTTATGCGTGCTAAGGCAAATGGGAGGAGGTCTATCCAGGATTTACAGAGCTCTAAGGAGAGTTTGGTAAGGTGTGTTTTGATAAGGCCTTTGGCTCTTTCAATTTTACCTGATGATAGAGGTCAGTAGGGGATATGGAGGTGCCAGTGGATCCCTAGGGAGGAGGAGACTTGTTGGGTGGTCTGTGAAACAAAAGCTGGCCCGTTGTCTGACTGTATGGAGGATGACAGGCCAAACCGAGGGATGATGTGAGTTATTAAGACATTGGCTGCTGTAGCTGCAGTTTCATTCTTTGTGGGGAAGGCTTCCAGCCACCCAGTTAGGGTGTCTATAAGTGTAAAAATGTATTTGAAAGACTTGTGAGATGTCATATGAGTGAAATCGATTTGCCAATCCTGAACAGGTAGGTGTCCTCTCATCTGATGAGTTGGGAAGGTTGGTTTAGGTTTTCTTGGGGACTTGTGGATACACAAACAGTACAGGTGGAACAGACAGATTCAATAGAGGTGTTGAGTAAGGGTGACATGAAAAGAGGTTGTAGGAAATGTTTCAGGGCTTTGGTTCCTATGTGGAGGGAATTATGAATCATGCAGACAAGGGGCTCTACTTGGGAGTCAGGAAGAATGAGTCTGTTGTGAAGGAAGAACCATCCTTCAGGGGAGCGATTTCCTCCTTTTGTTTCCCAATGTGACAATTCCTCAGGGGTGTACTGCAGATGGATGGAGGGGAGTGAGAAGAACAGGATGGGGGTTGGTGGGTTTGGGGAGTCCCTGGTGAGGTTCCAGGCTGTGGAATCTGCCTTATTGTTGCCTTGGGTGACCAAGAAACTGTCAGTTTGATGTCCTTTACAATGTGATGGCTACTTTGGACAGTAGTTGGAGGGCATTTAGGAGTTGGAGAATGAGTTTGGCGTTAATTATGGGGAAACCTTTGGCTGTTAGAAACCCTCGTTGTTCCTATATTGGGCCGAGACAGTGTGCTATAAGGAATGCATACTTGGAGTTTGTGTAAATATTAGCCGCCCATCCCTTTGCTAATTGTAAGGCCCTGGTGAGGGCGAATAGCTCAGCTTTCTGAGATGAGGTGCCTTCAGGGAGGGTGTGGGCTTCTACAACATCAGTCAGGGTGAAAACGGCATATGCTGCCCTATGTCATCCATGGGAATCTATGGCTGAGCTGCTGTCAACAAAGAAGGTGATATCTGGGTGGATTAGGGGCTGGTCATATAAGGAGTTAGTGAGATGTAGGTATGGTATCTAAAATTTCTGTGCAAGAGTGGGAGTGTGGCAGGTCATGAGTTGGTAGCAGTGTGGCTGGGTTGAGGGGTGGAGACTGGGCTAAATGAATATCAGGATTCTCGATAAAAGTAAGGTGGAAAAGTTGGAGATGAGATGGGGATAGGAGGGAAAGGCACGGTGAGATAACAGGTCTTTTATTCTGTGTGAGGAAAACACATGAAGAGGGCAGTGGAGGATTAGTTTGAATGCTTCCTGTGTAAGAACTGCTGCTGCTGCTGCTAGTGCTCTCAGGCAGGGTTGCCATCCTCATACTGTGGGATCTAGACGTTTGGATAGGTAGACCACTGGGGAGGGGAAGGGACCATGAGGTTGGGTAAGAACTCCTAGAGCCATCCCTTGATGTTCATCAGTGAATAAAGAGAAAGGTTTGGTAGGACTGGGGAGATGAAGAGGTGGAGATTGTAAAAGGTGATTTTTCAGGGTGGTGAAGGTGGCCTTAATGAGTTGTGGTGATTGGAGGGGACAAATGGGTGTGTCCTTGGCTGCATTGTAGAGAGGTTTAGCTAGAAGGGAAAAGTTAGGGATCCAATGTCTAAAGAACCCAACTAGTCTGAGGAATGATAGGATTTGGTCAGCAGAGGTAGGGGGTAATAGATCTCATATTACTTGTTTTCTATCCAGGGTGAGTTCCTGGGTGGTGGGTGTTAGTTTAAGGCCAAGGTAAATGACAGAGGGAGTAGATAACTGGACTTTAGAGGGTGAAACCCAGTACCCCTTTTTTGCTAGGAAGTTTAAAAGAGTGGCAGTATGTGTAGTCAACTGTTCTAAGGAGGGGCTACATAGGAGAAGGTCATCGACATATTGTAAGAGAATGGATGGGAGAGATTTAATTCTAGTAGGTCTCTGGCCAGTGCCGGTCTGAAGTGAGTTGGACTATCCCTGAATCCTGGTGGGAGCACTGTCCATGTGAGTTGGGAGGAGGTGTGAGTGTCAGGATCTTCCCAAGTGAAGGCAAAAAGTTGTAACACCTGGGGTCTAAGGGGATTGTGAAAAAAGCATCCTTGAGATCTAAAACAGAAAATTGAGTGGTAGTAGGGAGAATATTGGAGAGTAAGGTATATGGCTTAGGGACAACGGGATGCAGGGGAACTATGGCACTGTTAATAAGACAAAGGTCTTGGACTAGTCGGTAGGACCCATTAGGTTTCTTTACTGATAAAGTAGGGGGGATTGGGTGGGGATTAAGAGTCCTTTATATAAGAAGTGCTGTATAAGAGGTTTCAGGCCGAGTTGGTGTGTGTGAGAAATAGGAAATTGGGGCTTGGATGGAAACTGTGTGGGATTCTTTAAATTTGCCATAAGAGGGGGATGATGAGAGGTGATGGATGGGGAAGAAGTATCCCACATGCATGGATCAACAAGGTCAGGGGGCATGGGAAAAGTTGGTGCTTGCAGGGAGGTAGCATTTAGTGATAGCAGGAGAGAAGCAGAGTGATCTTGAGCCCAAGTGAGAGTGGTTTTAATTTTTGCAAGAAAATCTCGCCCTAAAAGGGGGATGGGTAAAAGGGAGGTATAATAAGAAATGAGTGTGAAAGAATTTTGTTATCTACTAAACAGGTGATGGGGCCAGTTGTGGGGGGGTTTGAGGGTTGCCTGTTAATTCCCATAACAGAGACTGAGGAGGGGAGTACAGGATAAGTAGCCCCTGTATCAAACAAAAAGGAGATTGACTTACCCACTACCTTGACAGTGACCCTCGGCTCAGCAAGAGTGATCAGGGTTGTTGACTCCAGTCTCCCTCAGTCATCAGTGGCCAGGCCCAAGACTGTCAACAGTGGATTAGTCGGTGGAGAGGATGGCCTTCTGTGCTTTGACAAAGAGGGACAGTCACTCTTCCAATATCCTTTTAAACCACACGCTGGACATGGGCTGGGGGCTGGTCGGGGCTGAGGGTAGGATCTGGCCCAGTGCCCTTCCTTACTGCACTTGAAGCAGGATCAGGGAGTCACCAAGGAAGGAGGTCTTCTGTCACTATGTGCTGGCCTCAGGGCCGCTAGCAAGGCATTGGCCTGCAAGGTGGCCTTCTGGCGGGTCCTGGCTTCCTTATCTGCCTTCGCTTTCTCCTCCCGGGTGTTAAAGACTTTAAAGGCTATGTTTACTAAGTCTCTGATGGGAGTTTGGGGTCCCTCTTCAGCTTTCTTTAATTTCTTTCTAATATCAGGAGCTGATTAGGTTATGAAATGAGTGGCTAGGACTGTGGCTCCAGCTGGAGAGGAGGGGTCTAGACGGATAAATTGGGTAAGGGCTTCAGTTAAGCAGTTCAGGAAGGTGGCTGGGTTCTCACTTGGAAGTTGGGTAATTTCCTGGAGTTTGTTAAAATTAACTGCTTTGTGAGAGACAGTTTGTAGGCCTGCTAGGAGGCATTGGAGCATTTTATTTCTACAGCCTCTCCCAATCCGTCCGGACTGGGTGTCAGGCTCGTACTCCCAGCCTGTGTTTTATGCTGGAACAGCATCTGCTCCGACAGGCATGGAGTTATCTGTTAGGTGGGTTTGGTCAGCATGTTCTCAGGTGGCACTAAGGACTCTATCTTTTTTGTCTGGGAGGAGGGTAGAGGAGAGGATGACATATATGTCATGCCAAGTCAAATCATAGGTCTGAGAGAGGTATCAGAACTCTTTGATGTAAGTAGTAGGATCATTAGAAAAAGAGCCTAAGCGTTTTTCAATTTGGGACAAATCAGCCAGGGAAAGGGGGCGTGGACGTGTGCAATTCCTTCAGACCCAGCAACTTTGCACAGGGAGCAAAGAAGTTGCTGGAAGCAGGTGTGGTGGCTCACAGGAGAGGGAAGGGTGGGAGATGGAGGAGGAGGTGTCAGGGGAGGTGGGCAAGATGGGAGAGGTAGAGGAGGAGGCATCTGGGGAAGTGGGTGAGATGGGAGGACGGGAATGTCAGGGGAAGGGGAAGGGATGATGGCACTATCTGGGGGAGAGGGGGTTATGCTGCAACATAAGGAGGGGGTCTGGGAGGTAGGGACAGGTTTTCCAGTGGGTCAGAAAAGGAGGAAGAGGAGACGGTTGGGTTGGTTTCTAAGAGGGAGAGAGGCGTGGGTTTACGAGGTTTGGGGTTTTGGCGGGCAAGGAGAATCTGGGTGGTATTACATTTCTTACACAATGAGCGTCGGGAGCACAAATAAAAGAAAGCTTGGACATAGGGGACTTCTGGCCATTTGCCTGTGTGTTGGCAAAAATTGTCTAAGTCTATAAGGATGTTAAAGTCAAATTTCCTGTGCTCTGGCCAGCAAAAGCCATTGTCCAGTGTGTACTGGGGCCATGCTGTGGTGGAGTAAAAGATGAGGCATTTGGGACGGATGTCCTGGTCTAGTAACAAGGGCTTAAGGTTTGCTAATAAACACCCCAGAGGGGTTCTTGGATCAATTTTGGAGTTCCAATTACCCATTAGTTCTGAGTTGTTTAGATAGGGCCACCAGAGCCCTATGGCAACAGGATAAGGCCATCAGAACCCTATGCCAGCTGGACTGTTTTGCGTAGGTGGACGTCTCCGCCTGATGCTAGACAGTCAAATGAGGGGTACACCCTCAGGGGAGGTAGGATGTCAGGCATCTCCAAGCAACCAGACTCCCGGACCGTGAGGAGTTTCTGACATGGTACCACAATTTTTCTGTGGTTCCTGGAACCCTGTGCCAATGATGCAGAAAACTCTGGGACAAAACTCAGACCTTTGGGCAAGTCAACTCTCCAAAAATAATCACACAGGAGATATTACAAAAGGAAAGTAGTCACACTGGAAACACGTCCCAAGAACTAGTCAAATGCCTAGTTGTCTGACCTCCTCACAGGGATTTGAGTGAGTCTTTGGCTATGGTGTCTCCGTATAAACCCCGGAGTGGAGGGCAGAACCACACCGTTATGCCAATCTGACTTCACACAGAAATCAACTGAGGGCCCACCCAGACTCCAGCAAGTCAATTCCCCAAAAGTAATCACACTGGAGACATGTCCCAAGGACCAGTCAGATGCCCAGTTGTCCACTCCCCTCTCGGGGATTTAAGTGAGTCTTTGTTTAAGGTGTCTCCATATAAACCCGGAGCGGAGGGCAGAGCCACACCATTATGCTGATCCGACTTCACACGGAAATCAACTGAGGGCCCACTCAGGCTCCGCGACCTAGATCTTGGAGCATCACAGAAACATTCACACAACCTTTCAGTCAGACACAGACAAATTACAAGAAAACCAATTCAAACCATCTGGTAGTAGGCACTGGTTCATCGCCCAGAGCCAAAAAATTAAAATGGCCCATAGGATGGAGGACAACAGAATACAAAATGTATGTCCTCTGGTGGACATTGAGTAAAGGGTAAGATGTGACTTACCAGTGGTGGATGCAGGGGGCCAGAATTCCCTGATCCAGAGGGAAGAGGGAGAAGGGGAGTTAGAACTCCCTCGAATTCTACTTCTCTTCCCGGGTGTCGGGACCAAATGTAATCTAGAGCTGCTGAGACACCAGGACATGGATTTGTTTCAGAGAAGCAGTTTATTAGCTCTCCCGGGCGAGGTTCTCATGCCCTAGCATCAGGGCCAGAGAAGTTGCACCCCTGGGCAGGGGGCATGAACTTTTATAGACACAGAGAGGACCTATTTGGGGACACCAGGGGAATGACAGGGTCCAATTAGCTACTAGCATGGGTCTGCACTTAATTAGCATGAGGGGGCTTCAGAAGAGGAAGTTTGTCACTGCATGGGACTTTACAGTCTGGGCTGGTTCTGTCACTGTGGTTGTCTTATCAGGCTGTCTCATCAGGCCTGACATCTGGAGGAGGCTGCCAACTGACATTTTGGGGCTTGGGTTTGCTTCAGCCTAACACCATATATAAAACTTTCCTTGACCTTTTATAATAATGGACTAATACTAATATTTGTTCTTCTGGGATTGACTTATTTCACTCAGCATGATGTCATCTAAATTCATCCACATTATGTAGTGCTTTGCAGATTCTGTGTTCTTTAGGATTGCATAGTATTCCATTGTGTGTATATACCATAGTTTGGTTATCCATTCTTCAGCTTGTTTCCATCTTTTGACTAAAATAGTGCTGCAATGAACATAGGTGTGCATATATCTGTTCTTGTCCTAGCTCTCATTTCTTTAGGATTGGTGTATAAATTTGAATAATAGTTATATTAACTGGTCTACTTTGTAGACATAAAGATATTATTCTATGACTAACAGCATTGTACTTCAGGATAGATCTTGAAACATTCTTTGTGATGGTGAAGGCATGCCATTCTTCTTCAATTTGTCATGCCTGGTGTAGTAGATCATATGATTGATTGTCTCACACAAAATGTCTAATACCTGCTCATTTCAGTTCACTAATGCCTACAATATCAATCTTTATTCATTCCATTTCATTTTTTGAAAACTTCCAATTTTCCCACATTATGTTTCATACATTCTACATTCCAATTATTAATGGATGTTTTCACTGTTCCTTCCCATTTTCAGTTATGCCACATCAGCAAATGGAAGTCCCAAAAGATTTACTCCTTTCACCTCATTAAGGTCAACTCTACTTTGAGAAGGTAGCTCTTTCCTAATCGTATTTTGAGTTCCTTCCAACATGAGCACCTTATCTTCTGACACAATATCAGGTAATATTTCAAACCTATTCTTTAAGTTTTCCAGTAAACTGGAAAAGATCAGTGTTTCACTGATCTTCATAAGGATTTAACTTGCCAATTCTTTGAGAAATGTATGGTCCCTTCCTTTTTCCAAGTCTGTTTTAGTCTGAAAGCTCTGCTGAAACTTGTCCACCAAGGGTAACTGCTGGTACTTGAAATACCAGTGTCACAACCCCAGCCTCACAGAAAGACACAAGTCTATTGTACAACCGTCAGATGAGTGGTATATTCATTATTTTTTGTCAGCTCCATAATTCAAATGCATCAATTCTTCTTTGGTTTTCCTTATTGATTTGTCCAGCTTTCACATGCATATGAGTTGATTGAAAATACCACAGCTTGGTTCAAGCACATGTTAGTCCTCAATGTGACAGTTTTGCTTTTTTTAAAAAAATAACTTTAAAGAAGACTGTTGCAGCAGATTTGCCCAATGCGATACATCTTTTGATTTTTTTGACTAGTGGGTTTGAACCGCTGACTTTTTGGTTAGCAGTCAAGTGTTTAAGCATATAGCACAATGGCTTCATCCACACTGGTTAAGTTCTGATAGAATAGTTTTCCTAGAGGGTAAACCTTTGCTAAGGAGAATGGACTGTTTTGGTGATAATTCAAAATGGTTACTTTTACTTTTCCCCTCCTCCTGCTGGTAGCAATAGATTTACTTTTCTCCAATTTTCATAGTAAGAAATTGGTGTGCCTCCTAGAGAGAAAACTCATGAAAATATTGGGGCTTCATTAAGGTGGCCCCTACCCCTAGAATTTTTAACTTTCCAGCTATTCCATACCAAAGCTTCAGTAATTTGTCAATTACAGTTTAAGTTTCCCTTCTTGTACTTGATCTACCAGAGGTCTTCTACTCCTGGGCTTTTGCTACAGATAGGTTGTAATTTTCTGTATCTGTCTGACTCTTCAGTTTTCAGGGTGGTGGCCTACCTTGTGACTTCAGATCTCATATGAATCTAAGATATGCTTTTTTCATTTGTTCAAATTCTATTCTTGTTTTTAGGACTGGAGTAAGGATTTCTAAACTCTTTACATGGCAGCACAGAAACCAGAAGCCTATCACTGTTAATGAATGACTTGAGCTTCTTGAAATTACCTGATGACAAGTATCACCTGTACTCTTGTGACCTGTAACTTCTGGAATAGAAGTTGAGAAAAGTCTTTTACTTTTTGTTTATTTCTCAGGAATCCAGAGATATTATCAGGCAAGTTAGGAATACACTTTAGAAAATTTTTAATTTTAATTTTTTTAAAACCTATCTTACTGGATGGTATTTCTTGTTGTTGTTGTTGTTATGTGCCGTCGAGTCAGCCCTGACTCATAGCGACCCCTCCTTGGGTTTCTGAGACAGTATCACTACGGAAGTAGGATTGCCCAACCTTCCTTCCGAGGAGTGGCTCCTGATGGTATTTCTCAGCAATACATATTATATGTGTTTAGTTAATGACATGATATTAAAACATAGAATTTAGCCTCAAACTGTAGTCCATAGACCAACAGCCTGACCATCACCTGGAAGCATAGAGAATCTCAGATTCCATTGTAGACCTATTAAACCAGAATCTGCATTGTAACAAGATTTTCAAACCACTCTTATTCACATTAAAGTTTGAGAAACACTGATGTAGAATGGTTTTCAGCAAGCACTAAATAACAAATGTCCATACTTTTTACCATGATATAAATTTTGCAAGGAGTCCTGTACAGAAGATATCACTTTTACAAGAACTTGTGAGAGAAGGCAAATTAGGGGAAGCTTGGAACCATCCATAAATTGTTCACATAGAAATAATAGATAATAGTAATAATTTGTTGTTGTTATGTGCCGTCAAGTCGGACCTGACTCATAGCAACCCCTCCTTGGTTTTCTAACGCAGTATCACTATGGAAGTAGATTGCCCAATAGTAATAATAGGCACCTAAAAATTTTAATTTATTTTGTACGTTTATGTTCAGGATTCAATATTAACACTACAGGATAAACAAACAAGCACAAAAAAGAAGACATTGAGAAAAATGAGTCATTTTTTCTCAAGAAACAGAATTTTTCAGTTCAAGGAAATTCAAAGAAAGAAAACATGGCACAATAAAAACAGGTTGCATTAATGGACAATACATTCATCCAGACTGTCACTCTCTTCTATTAGCTGACTCTTCCATACTCCCTTCTTCTGGTGGAATGGGTCTTGTTTGGATTCATTTTTTCCACTCTTTGATTTATTCTACTTCTCCTCAAAATTCAACTGATAAATTATTTTTATGAAGTTTTCTGTGATTGACTCCAGTTAACCTTACCTTCATCCTCTTATGCCATGTCACGCTGCATGTATGTCAATTTTATCATTGTTAATGCCTTGTTCTCTGAGAATATTCTTTGGTTGTTTGAAGTGAGCTCTGTTATACCAAGAGTACTTGAAGCTCTTAGGGGAAAAATCTTGATTTATATTTCAAATTATTTACCATAACAACTTAATACCTTACTTTTCATGTAGAAAAGAGCTTGAAAATGTGTACAACTTCACTAGAGCAATTTTGGGGGACATTGTACTCTATATATGCATAAATATATTTACTGGAAGAAAAGAAGTCTAATGTGTCAAAATCGACACATAAAACCTTTATGTGATAAGATCAAGGTTTAGATCTAGTGACTGTGACTAATCCTATGACCACGTTTGGATGTATATTCACTGTACACAAATCTAAGTGTAGTACCAAGCATAATGATGCAGCAGCAAATACTTCTTTCTCCCTAATTTTGAAAAATATGTGGAATGATAAGGTTTATATATTGATGTACGTTTTTGTCTCAGTAGAAGTAGGATTAATGACTTTCTCTTTAACATAGGCATGGTAAATTTGCTCTTCTTTGTCAGAAGTAAAATGTAAGAAATATTGTTAATATTAAAGCCCGTCATTTTGCAGAAGGTCATTTTATTAAAAATATGAAATTCCTGAAAACAAATTATTAGCACCAACTAAATCCTAAGAAAGTTATTATTGACATATACAAAAGTAAAGTCATTTCAAAGCTCATCAGGAAATAGATTTTTTTTTTTTTGGTGGTAATTATTGCTTTATTTTATTTTATTTTATTGTTGTTGTTGAGAACAGTCACAGCAAAACATACATGATATAAAAGAGTAACCACAGGGAGAAAGCGGGAAGAGAGTTGTTACATTATAGGGATTTGCAACTAATGTCATGAAATAAAATATGTCTGAACCATTGTATGGAAAATGAAGTAGTTCTGCAAACTTTCACCCAAATCACAATTAAAAAAATAAAAATAAAAATACATGATATATATTTTACAACAACAATATTTAAAGAGCAGCTGATTATGATGCTTATACACATCCAAACACATGGGATATGTTTTCCTAGTTTGAAGGTGGAGAGTCATGGTTTTATGGGATATCCCAGTTAACTGACCTAATACAGTTTGTAGTGTTTCAGCTCTGTCTTTTAGTTTATTGTGTAGCACCTGTAGTCTCAAATGCTTGGAAGCCATTGATTTCTATTCAATTGGAGCAGCAGGTCTTTGAAGGAATAGGAAGAGAAAATAGAATGTGTGTCTAACTGCCTCCATGAATATCTGTCTCTTGTGCCATGAGACCAGCAGAACTGGGTAGTTCTCAGCTACAATTACCTTTTTTTTTTTTTTTTTTAATTAGGATTTGGGTGAAGATTTACAGAGTAAATTCACTTTTCATACAGCAGTTCACATATACCTGGTCTTTTTTTTTTTTTTTTAATGATTTTGAGTTTTGTTCCGTATTTTTCTCCCAGTCTATCTAAGCTCTCCTATTTTAATCCCTTTCTGAGTGGTTGACAGTGTTAGCTGGGCACCATCTGGTTCTTCTGATCTCTGGGTCATGTAGGCTGAGGTTCACATCGTCCGCTAGTCTCTTGGACTGTTTCCATGAATCTTTGATTTTATTGATTCTTGTTTGTTCCAGATGAGGAGAGACCAATTGTTAACATTTTAGATAGCCACTCACAAGCTTCCAAGACCCCAGTCGCTACTCACCAAAGTAGGATGTAGAACAGTGTTTTGTGTAGTATGTTATGCCATTTGAGCTTGATGTCCCCTGCAATCATGGTCCTGAGCCTGCAGGCCCAGAGACACACTCTCTCAAGGTACTTGGCTGTGGCTAAGAGGCTATCATAATTTTGCCCCTGTTAGCTCTGTTATATACATGGACATTTTTATTGTACATTACAAATATGTATGTAGAAATATACTCTGCCAAATAAACTTGGTCATGTGTATATTCCTTTTTGCCTACACACATCTATCTGATCATTTAGCCTGTCTACCTTTGTATCCACGTGTAGATTGTTTGTTATTACTGATAATGCAGTATTGTGTATGTAAAAAGTACTTACCTGGTATTTTGCTGTATATATTTTAATAACAACAAAATAAAAATTTAGAAGGAAAAGTCTATTTAAGGGAGTGCAGTTTTTCATAGGGATGTGTTTGGATGCGCTGTTTGTCACAAGCTGCTTTAAAAAAAAAGCTATGATTTTTTTCTTCAAATGTGAGTATGACTCAAAAGGAATCTTTTTTTTGTTTTGTTTTGGTTTGGATTTTTAAAGGGAAAGGAACATTCCATTTAGAAGTTTTGATTTTAATATTATGCTGGCTGCTCTTATGAAATTAAAAAGAAAGAATTTGTAGTGTAAAATTAACATGAGCTATACCAGATTAGATCCAAATATAAGTTTGTGTAGTTGTTTCTTGTTAAGAAAAGTGTATTCATCGAAAAAAATACATAGTTCAACATTAGTTGAGCTGAAAAACATCTTGGTTAATGATAAAGTGAATTTCATAAACAATAGCTTATCCAATTATTGTCTCTGTGGTGTAATCAATTAAGTTATTATTGTTATTTGTTTTCACCTATTCAATACCAGCTCATGGTGACCCCATGTGTGCAGAGTGGAACTGCTCCTTTTCAAAGCTATGACCTTTTTGGGAGCAGATCACCAGGCGTCTTCCAAGGCACCTCTGGGTAGGTTTGAACTGCCAACTTTTTGGCTAGTAGATGAGCACTAAACCATTTGTACCACCTAAAACCCACTGCCATCAAATTGATTCTAACTGTTAGCAACCCTGTAGGACAGAGTAGAATTGCCCATCAAGATTTGCAAGACTGTAAATCTTTACAGAAGCAGACTGCTTCATATTTCTCCTGCAGAACACCGGATAGTTTTGAACAGCTAACTTTTTGGTTAGCAGCCAAATGCTTTGACCCACCTAAGGACTCCATTAAACATGGCTTCAAACTGGTTCATTCCTGTTTGACCTCCTGCTGACAATTTGGATTTCCACCCCAGATACACTAACTCAGAATTTACATTTTTAACAAGTGGCAAAAGAACTAACAGTTTTAGAGTAATGATCTTCAGAACATGGAACTTTGTAGATCCCTAGGAGGAATGTCACCACCTGTGCCAGTGCTAGAGTAATGTGATTGAAGAATGCTGTCTGCTGTGGACAGAGGAAGGGAGGGACCATGACTTACCTGTAGCTGCAGTAACTTTCATGTTACACTCCCCAGAAGTTTATCTCTTACTGACCTGACAAAAACTGTTATCCCACATCCTTTGCATTTGTAATCCCCAGACAAATCATGTATTTAAAAAACAGAAAAATGTTTATTAAATATAGCAATCATAGAACTAAATGGTGGGAATTCCCTTCTCCCCTCCCCAAGGGATTAGGCAGCAGCACTCTATTACCTTACTTCTTGACCTTCCATCTCCTAGGAATGGCCCTCCTTCACATACCTAACCATCAAAGTCAGATTTCTTCCCATCTCTTCTGTGAAGTCTTCCTCGCTCATTCTAGCTCTTTTCTCAACTCTTATTTTTCCGAACAGATAGTCGTTGTCAATCTTGGATTGTGACCTGACAAGACCATGTGCCTTCTTTCTTGACAACTATAGCTTCTTAAAGACAGGAACTGATTCTTTGACCACTTTGGAGCCAATGATATACACCAAATGCTGGCAGACTTTTTCTGTATGTTGTTGTTGTTATTTGCTGTCGAGTCGGACCCAGCTCATAGCGACCCCCTCCTTGGGTTTCTGAGGCGGTATCACTATGGAAGTAGATTGCCCAGCCTGCCTTCCGAAGAGTGGCTGGTGGATTTGAACTGCCAGCCTTCTGGTTATCAGTCAAGTGCCGTAGGCACTACGCTACCAGAGCTCCTTTTTTTCTATATATGGCTATTAAAAACTTCAGGCTTTGTATGTCATACAGTCTGTCACAACTACTCAACTCTGCAGCTATAGCAAAAGAAACATCCATAGACAATGTGTAACCAATCAGTATGGCTTTATTCCAATAAAATGTATTTACAAGAAGTGTTGGTAGGCCACATTTGACCTGTGGACTCAACTGTACTTGGCTAATCCTTATGAAAGAATCTCAACTATTTGTTGAAGTTATGACTTAAAAACTCTTCCCTGAGTTCCGGCAAGATGGCGGACTAGGCAGAAGGACTGCACAGATGCTCTTCAACAAAGAAAAGGGAAACCAATTAACACAGACACAGAAGATAATCTTGGACCCCTGAGCCTTGAA
>NW_006921591.1:23034272-23051061 GCF_000298275.1 Orycteropus afer afer
TTTGCCAGCACCATTTATTAAACAAACATTCTCTTCCCCATTTAATGGATTTTGGGCCTTTGTCAAAGATCAGCTGACTATAGGTCGATGGATCTATTTCTGGGAGGAACCCAGATTTTTTTCAAATTTTAAAATACATACATATTAAAGAAATTCAAATAAAACATCCCAAAGAGTAGAAAGTGGCAATTTTTATAGTTACATTTGCATACTTCCTTCCAGAATGTATCTTTATATTTGCATGCTATCTTAAAACTCATAGCGGCCCCTCCTTGGGTTTCCCATGCAGAATCACTACAGAAGTAGATTGCCCAACCATCCTTCCGAGGAGTGGCTGGTAGATTTGAACCTCCAGGTTTCTGGTTAGTTGTCAAATGCCTTAGGCAGTATGCCATCAGAGCTCCTAAACATATTATAAAATGTGGAATTATTTCTAACATTTTAATGTTATAGCTGTTTCTCACAAACTTTTTTTGGGGAGGAGGCAATTGTGATATGGATGTGACAAGATCTTTCATTAAGCACCTGTATATTCCAAACTGTTCTACAAGCCTAGGAAAATATAGAATAATGTAAGCCAAGAAATTCAAATTCTTGAATTTATAATACAGATGAGTAGGTGTATGTAGAAATCCAAGGGTAAATTCCAGAAGGCAAAATTTTTAGAACTCCTAAGGATGATTAATCATTTCCTCCCACTGTACTTTTTAATTTAGGTCCACATTCTTTTATCCTTAATTCTCAAATCCCCAAAAGCTATTAACTCATTTAGTGGTAAACCTGACCTGACCTGAACTCATCTGGGAGCAAACATGATTTGAACAGATGTGAGACTATGTAGAGTCTAGTATATTTCTTGTGAATATTCATAAGTACTAATTGTGTTTGTTTATTGGGTGATGCCCTAGACAAAATGTGTGATACATTATGCATTATATATCATGTAAGCATTTTTAAAATTAAAAATTTCTGAATTCCAAAACAAATTTGGTCTCAAGGTGTTAGAGAGGAGATTGTGGGTCTGTAGTAATCTCTATCATGGCCTTTACTGAAGTGAATTGCAATGTTTGCATGTCTCCTCTGGTAGACTGTGAGCTTCTTGCAAGTAGAGACTTATATCCCCAGTGCCTTTTGTATAATAGATGTGTAATTAATGATTGTTGTGGTCTTCCGTACCCAGCAAAGATGAGGTAGTAGAGCATGAATATTAGGCATAACAGATGAATTCTTATACACTGCTGAGCTCTAGGTCCTATCCTAGGGTGCTACCATATGAGGGATTTTCTGAGCAAAGAAATCAATGCCTTTGACAAATTTTGGTTCCTCTGGAGGTTGAACCCCAGCTAAATTTTTAGTTTTTATGTTAAGTGGCATCAGTGCTGAAGGGTGTCAAATTCTCATATATTTTAATAATTTACTATGTTTCTAGGAGATCACATCATATGATTTGACAAACATCATCTCTTGGATATTTGTCTTCTTATATCCCTGTATCTATCTATGAACTTAAGTCAGGAACTTATGCCTGGATGATTTAATTTTTCTTGCTTTGGTGTCACTGAAGCTAGAGGTTTCTTTCTAAATATAAACCTGTTTTGTTTTGCTTTACTCTCCTTCCCAAATGCATGTCTCCTTTTCTAGAACTCCAAATTTACTTTTAATTCCAGTTCTTTTCCAAACTCTCCGGACAGTGCATCAAGTTTATTTCCTCTGTTCATTGATAAATCATTTGCTTTATTCTCTGAGACTCTGACAGAAATGACCTTGTTCTATTTATATGTTCATTACAATGTTCAAAATTATATTATTTTTTATCAAAAGTATATTTGATATATGTAGATGTTGCACATTTGACCTTTCTTGGTCGTGTTATCAGAAGGGACAATTCCCTGGAGAAGGATATCATGCTGGGTAAAGTGGAGGGTCAATGAAAACAGATAAGGAAAAAAAAAATAGATGACTTGACGGCACCTAACAACAACAGATGATCACAATAATTTAGCATATTTAATCTTTCATCCTGTTTCAGGAACATATGCAATATAATTTCCATAACTGTCTTTATTGTCCTTTTATAGTAATTCCATCATCAGTATTGTTATCATTTCCGGGGTAGGTTTAATAGGTTAATTGTTCTCAATATTATGGGCCATATTTTTCTGATTCTGTGAATGACCAGTGATTTTTTATTGAACAATAAACATTGAGAATTTTATTTTGTTTGGTGCTGAATAGTTTGCATTTCTATATACTAGAAGCTTTAGCTGTATTCTAGGATGAACTTATGTAATGGAAAGCATTATATTATTCAATGTCATACTTTTATGTTTCATTGGGCAGCACCAGTACAGTGCTTACAGCTACTTTTGTCCACTACTGAGACAAAATATTTCTGATTACTTTACTCATTGCCTCTTGAATTATGAGGTTTTCTGCTCTGGCTGGTGAAAACAAGAATTACTCCTAGCCCTATGTGACCTACAGGTATTGTATCCTCTAAGTGTCTGATGTTGATATGTATGTATGTGAAGAGCCCTTGTAGTGCAATGGTTAAGGACTCAGCTGCTAATTAAAAGGTTAGTTAGTGGTTTGAACCCACCCAGCAGCTCTATAGGTGTTAAGACCTGGCTCCATGTTCCCATAAAGATTACAGCCTAAAAAGCCCTTTGGAGAATTTCTACTTAGAGCATATAGTGTTTCAATTCAACAACACCAAATAACAACAACACATATGATTGTATGTGTGTATGTACATATATATGTATTTATTTGGCTTTGAATATTTTTCCAAACACATGTCCTCATCAGCATGCAGGTTGAGTGAGCCTCTCATAAGATTTATGTTGCATTCCTCTATAATACCTAGCTTTGTGAAATCCTGTCTCTTTGACCTCTCTGACTCCCAGCTTTGTCTCCTGAATTCTAGGACACTTCTAGACTCTATTTTTATCCCCTATCCCTGTAATGTAACCTTAAAATTCTTTCCAGGCAGTAAGTTGGTACTTGCACAGTAAGTTGGTTAGCCCAGTTTGTTTGTTTTCCATCTGTTGGAGAATATCATCCATTGCTGTCCAATGTCTCACTCCATTGCCCTCTAGTCAATTCTGACTTAGAGTGATCCAATAGAACAGAGTAAACCTACCTCATAGGGTTTCCAAGGTTGTAAATCTTTATGAAAGTAGACTATCACATCTTTCTTTTATGGGGTGGTAGGTGGGTTCAAACTGTTGACCTTTGGGTTAGCAGCCAAACATTTAACCACTGCACCACCAGGACTCCATCTACTATCTAAAAAAAAAAAAATAAACTCACAGCCATTGAGTTGATTCTGACTTATAGCAACCCCTTTTGGGTTTCCAAGGTGGTAAATCTTTACTGAAGTAGATTGCCCAGTCTATCTTGTACCTATAAAAATAATACCCAGTACCACTACAACCACTGTTTCACATTTTTTGTCCGGTGTTCAAGGTGTTTCAAGGAGAAGGGTAAATCTTGCCCCCTGTTTCTCCATCTTGGCCAAAAACAAAAGTCCAAAAGGAGAATTTAGAATAAATCAATAGTTCATAGAGAATGAGAAAGAAAATGATTGAATAAAGATATACTGCAAGAAGGTCCTTGGTGCCGTAAATGGTTTACATTCAGCTGATAACCAAAAAGTTAGTAGTTCAAACATAACTAGCACTGCTGCAAAAGAAAGATCTAAAGATATGCTTCTGTAAATATTGAAGGCAACAAAATGTTATGAAGAATGCTACAGTATGACATGGGTTTGCCATAAGCTGGAATTGACCTGATAGCAGAAGACAACAAAGAACTCTGGTGGCGTAGTGCCTAAGGCATTTGACTGCTAACCAAAAGGTTGGAGGTTCTAACCCACCAGCCACTCCATGGGAGGAAGACTGGGCAGTCTACTTCCATAAAGGTTTACCACCTTGGAAACCCAAAGGGGGTTGCTAAGAGTTGGAATTGCCTTGATAGCAGTAAGGTTTTTTTTTTTAGAATGTTATTTTGTTATAAGTTTGCAAATAAAAAGGTAGTGCTTTCTTGGTAAAGCAGAGGAAGCTCCTCTCAAGTTAGTGAACATAACCCCAGTTCTCTACTAGATTAACTTTCTTGCAAGCAGTGAACCAAGTTGACTCAACTGCAAAACCACCCATGGCAGGGAGAAAATCTGGAAGACATTGGCTGCAGACCAGGAAAAAATGTTACAAAGATTTTGTATGTGTGTAGAAAAGAATGCATGAATGTAGAAAATAAATAATAATAATAATTAAAAGATAGATTATTGACAGACTAGCCAGAGTGAGGAAGACACAGAGGGGAAAAATGGCTCTGAGTTCTGATTCTGTATAACTAGGAGGAAGATGGGGAATTAACACACATTGGACATACATGATGAACAGATTTTCAGAAGAGATAAGCTATTTATATAATAATTACATGAAATCATTTAGAACCTTGAAACTGAAAGTTATCAAATACCTTGTCCAAAGATACATTTTTCATAAGTGGACAAAAATATAATCTCTTTTTCCCCAATTCACAATTTTATTCACTCTATAACTCCTTTCTTCTCAGTAATTTCTTTCTGATCAGAAATTATTGAAATTTCTTCTTTGTGTCTAACTTGAGGTTGTTTATAAAAAACAAAGTAAAGAAAATCTATGTTTTTTTTTGTTGTTGTTCTCATTCAGCATAGAGATAGGCTCTTTGCCTAATGAAAATCATTTAACTTCGATTATTATCTCTCTACTCTGACCATTTTTATCTATTTTTGTCTTTTCTTGCACCAGAGTTGAAACTAGTTTGAATTAACTATGCCTTTGCCATTAGTATGGGACATTATATCACTTTGAAATTTCATTTCAAAAACTAAATGCTTGAAAATTGATTTGCTCTAGTCTCAATGAATTATTACTGATCAGTTTGAGTACATAATGCCAATTACTGTTACCTTCTGTGCTCTGACAATGCTAGATAGTAATCCAGTGCAGTCCTGAAGTAGAAGCAGAAACTCTGTCTTCTCAATCCCTTGGTTTCTCTCTTTTCTTCCATATCTCTCTCTCAGAACAATACTAGAGTTTATTCTCAAATTTGTTGTGGATTCCAGAAAAAAAAAAAAAAAAAAAAATCAAGGCTTCCATGTGAAATAAGAACTTATATGCATGTTATTTTCAAATAATTAAATTTGTAACCTACAACAAGGAAAAAAAAATAATGTTGTTCCCATACTGATAGTAATGAGGAAACATTGCAGGAAAATTCTAGCAACTCATCAAAAATCATACAGCTATATAGCAATAAAATAAGAATAATCTATATATCTAGTTCCTAGTCCAGGGCCTTCCCTACCCCCTATATTTCCTTAAATTCTGACTCTAGAGTTGTTTTACTTTGAGTTTATTCAATCATATTCATCCCTATTTAAATCTTTTGGAAATCTCCCACAATTATCCAAATCAAATTTTAAAATCAGTGACAAATATGGAGATTCTTAGATCTATTTTGCTCTCACCTTTCTATACAAGAATTTATGTGGTTGAGCATATATAAGTGTGTGAGTATGTGCTTGTGTATATGTGTTTTTGCTTAGGTGATAAAGAGATACCAGCTTTCCTTGTGTTTTCTCCCATCCTTGGATGGTGGGACCAACAGATAATTATGTAGAATACAGTCCACCAACCTGAGTACTATGTATCAGTTTGCACCCATTTACCAAAAATGATTGCATTTAAATGATCAAACAACACTCTTTGTGTGTGATCTGCTGCTACCTAGTATCTCCAGATTTATACCCAAGTCCTGTTGTTGGAAGCTTCCTATAGAGGTCTTGCTGTTCTTGCCTTTCACCAATCATTTTGAGTATTATTTCTTCTCTCTCTGTTCACCTAATTTCCAGTACTCTTCTTCTGCCCCAAGGTCTAACTCTTCCCTTTTACAGGCAGTTTTGATACACTGCAAATCAAAGTATCCCATCTTCCTTTAGGCAATCTGTGGATATTCTTGATTGGAGGAATGTAAGGAAAGAAAAAAAATACTGGAACTCATTCAAACTACCCATAAGATAGTAGTTCTCAAGGGTGTCATAAATCCATTTTCATTCCATGACTGTTTTATTAGCCTTTCATCAGTTCTATGAACCACTTGGTTAGAGAAAATTAGTGTTCAACAAGTACTTCAAGCAATCCTTATATTTCTCACTTATTTTGCAGTTAGTTTGTGACAAAATGACACTTTCTGTCCAATGGACTGTAAGAAAAAGTGATGTGTAGCTTTGGGACCAACGATGTTGAGAACCAATATACTTTCTTCTCTTTCTTGTATGCCATGGGCTCTATGCGGAAAAATCGGAAAATGAAGAAAGCTGAATCTCTGGGCCACTGGTTGGTCAATAGTCCCCTACATTAGACTTTGATGTAAGCGTTATAAAAAACTCTCTCTGTTGAGTTTAGCCACTCTGCTTTAGAGGAGAATGTTTGTCTTCAGAGTCCAGACCAGACCAGTTGCTGTTGAATTGATTCCTACTCATGATGATCCTATGTGTGAAGAGAAGAATCTATTCTACAGGATTTTCAAGACTGTGACCTTTAAGAAGCACATTACCGGGACTGTCTTTTAAGGTACTGCTGGGTAGGTTAAAATTGCTAATTTTTCCATTAGTATTCAAGCATTTAATTGATTGTGCCATCCACGATGCCATTAGAGTTCCTTGTGTTAATTTCTGTGACAAATGAAGTACCCTCTATTACTTTAGTCAATTTGTTTTCTGCTTCAGTTACTCACTGAATTTCTGTTGCTTGCTCTTAAAGAATCTAGACTGATACAACATCCATTGTGTACCAAAAGACCTTTTAGTTTATCAAACATGATATCTTTTCTCAAGTCATTGGTCCCTCCTGACATGTCCAAAATAAGTGAGATGAAGTTTCACCATCCTCACTTCTAAGAAACATTCTTCTGTACTTCTTCCAAGACTGATTTGTTCATTTTCTGATGGTCTATGATTTTCAATATTCTCCAACAACATCACAATTCAAGTGTGTCAGTTCTTCACCAGTGTTCTTTTTTCATTGTCCACCTTTTGAATGCATATGAGGCAATTGAAAATACCATGACTCGTCTCAGGAACACCTTTGTCATCAAAGTGGTATCTTTGCTGTGTAACACTTTTAAGAGCTCTTTCACAGCAGATTTGCCCAGTGCAGTATGTTGTTTGACTACTTGACCGTTGCTTCTGTGCACATTGCATTTTGATCCAAGAAGAATGAAATCCTTGACAATTTCAATTTCTTCACCATAATGATGCTATTTATTGGCCCTGTTGTAAAATTTTTGTTTTCATTATGTTGAAGTATAATCTATAGTGAAGGCTATAGGCAAATTGATTTTCTGTTTGGCAATTATACACATTTTGTAGTCTTTGATCTTCATCAGTAAATTCTTCAAGTCATCTTCACTTTTGGGAAGCAATGTGTCATTTGCATATTGCATGTTGTTAAGGAATGCTACTCCAGTCCTGATGCTGTGTTTTTCCTCATATAGCCTGACTTCTCAGATCAGTTGTTCAGCATATACATTGACCGAGTGAGGTGAAAGAATAAACCCATGCCACACATCTTTTCAAATTTTAAACCATATAGTATCTTTTTGTTCTATTTGAATGACTGACTCTTGATCCATGTACAGGTTCCATATGAACACAATTAAGTGTTCTGGAATTCTCACTCTTCACAATGCTATCCATAATTTGTTATGATCCAAAGAGTGGAGTGCCTTTACATAGGCACTAAGTAAACAGTAGTTAACATAATTCTTGTTGTTGTAATGTTCATGACTTTTTGTAAATTAATTCATTTCTGTTTCCACTAGTCATCAACCAAAATACAGCCTATTTGGCAGAAGAATGCAGAGGATATTCTTCTAGATTCTCTTATCTACATAATCATTATCTTTTGTTCCTAAAACAATGTCATTTACCTTGTTGTTGTTGTTGTTATGTGCCATCGAGTTGGACCCTACTCATAGCGACCCCTCCTTGGGTTGCCAGGTAATATCACTGAGGAAGCAGATTGCCCCATCTTCCTTCCAAGGAGTGGCTGGTGGGTTTGAACCGCCAGCCTTCTGGTTAGCAGTCAAGTGTCTTAGGCACTATGCTACCAGAGCTCCTGTCATTTACCTTATCCTCTTCCTTTTTCTACTATGATATTTTTACATTATTCCAAGATAGCATCTCTTGATGTAACAGTCATTTACACTTCTTTAGGGTCTTTTTTTTTTTTTTAATTGTGATTTGGGTGAAAGTTTACGGAGCAAATTGATTTACTGTTTGGCAATTCATAGACATTTTGTTTTGTGACATTAATTGCAGTCCCCAAAATGCAACAACACTCATTGTACTTCCTTCCTCTGTTTATCATTTCTGTTCATCCTTCTTTCTGATCCTTTCCTACCTGCTGAGTTTTTTTCCTGAGTGAGTACACCCCTTGTGGCCTACTACAGTTAATTGTTCTAAAGAGTACCTACCTCTCTGGTGTTATTATTCACCTTATAGTCCTGATACTGTTTAGTTGAAAGCTGAACCATAGGGGTGAGTTCAGTTTCAAGCTTGAAGGGTCACTCGAGCTCTTATCATAGTCTTGGGGGTTCCATCAGTTTCTATCAGGCCAATAATCCTGGTCTTTTTGATGAGTTTGGATTTTATTGCACATTTTTCTCCCACTTTATGTAGGACCCTTGATTATGATTTGTTTCAGAGGGATCAGCAGGGGTTGCTTGGCACCATCTAGTTTTTCAGATCTCAGGGTCATAGAGGCTGAAGTTGACATGGTCCATTAGTCCTTTGGACTAACTGTTTCCATGTATCTTAGATAACTGTTAACAATGTTTTAAAACCCGAGCCTCTACTCACCAAAGGAGGATGTAGAATATTGTCTTTGTTGGCTATGTTATGCCAAATGACATTGATGTTCCTCAATACCATAAATAAGAAACTCTTTCCTTTTATAAATAAGAACTAATAAATAAATATATTTATTAATAAATAAGAACTCTTCCTTTTTGTCAAATGAAATTTTTATTGTAAATAGTTTAGAGACTTAGATTTTGTAAATAATAATAATAAAAAAGACAAACTTTGAAATATCTGAAGGTAGAGTGGAGTCTATTTTTCCACAGATAAGCTTCCTTATAGCCAACCTCTTGACAGTAATAACTATTAAGTGTTTCTCTTTCAGCACTATGACCAGAAGTAATGACTCAAATTCAATAGAGGTCAGAAATGATAAAAACTTATGATACCTTGGCAGTTGCTGGATGTTCACTATTAAGATGCTTTAGCAAACCTCTTTAGCAAACCACAGAGTGTGAAAAAATAAAACATAATGAGACTAAACATCTTCCCTCTTCCTCACACCTGCTGTCCTGCTACCACCCTTAAGTGCAAGTCGCTCTGAAAGAGTTTTAAATGCATTGAGAAACCTAAATGAGCTTTCCTGGGTCAGAGGTGTGGTTCATTTGCACATGCAGGGTAGCTTGCTTTGTTAATGTGCCTGCTCTATAAATTGCTTTGGAGGAAATCACTTCATTATTCATGACTTAAACTGTACCTGCTGCAGAACAGTGATCTATGTCATGTACTGTTGCATTACCAATTCAATTATTCTTTTGTCATGTAAACTCCCTGAGCTATGATAAGGGGTGGGGCAGGCTCTTCATAGCTGACAATTTGTAATGCTGTCCAGGAGAGTTTTCTTCTGGTTGCAGTGCCCTGGAGAATTTATGAAATGGCTCTCAGGGAAGACATGTGCCAATGATGGTAAATTGATGATTGATATCTAAACATTTAGCAAACCTTCATCAGTTATAATGTGGCCATATTTTAACTCCCCTTCCTTAACTGTTAGTATTTCATGCTTTTGAAATGAATTTGGAAGTGGGCAGAAATAAAAGTCTGCTCCACAGAATCTACTATGATAATAATCTTTCTCTTGTGGCTTTCAATTTCCTTAGTGTTCTGAAACAAATTCTCCAGGAAGAGATGCTCCAATATCTTTGAAGTGGTCTTTTTCATGTTGCTAATATACAGTATTGAGTTTGAGACTTATATCAGCCTGGTAGCAAACAAATGAGTGTCACTCATGTGATTGTTTCAATCTCATGAAGCCAATCATTTATTTTGTATAGTAGTAGAGTAAATTGGTTGCTTTCTTTTCTGGATTGATTAAAATGGTAGGTGTGTTGAATTGATGAAAGTAGACATAATGGAGCATTTTTTAATTTCAAACACTATAATCTCCTTTTAAATTCCTATTTCTTACTGAATTGAGGTGGTAAATAGATAGATGATACATACATACATACATAGATCCTTCATATTAACAGAGAAACAGAACATTGGAGCATTGGTTTAGGAACCTCATAGCTAGAAACTCAGGGAAAAAAAATGCATGTTTGATACTATTTGGCATTCGATTTTCCACTTCTTTCCTTCCTTCCTTTCTTCTTCCTTCCTTCCTTCCTTCCTTCCTCTTCCTTCCTTCCTTTCCTTTCCTTCCTTCATTCCTTCTTTCCTTTCTCCCTTCCTTCCTTCCTCTTTCCCTCCCTCCAACACTTCCTTCCTTTGTTCCTTTTCCTTACTATTTAGAAAAGTTCTCTTTTGGGTACTTTTCCAGGATAGATAAATCTTTCTTCTCCTTCTCCCAAGAGACATTTGTTTACATTTAATGTAAATTATTTAAGGTAAATAATTTTATAAACTTATCATTTTCAATCTTTCCCTCCAGAAGAGAGGATGATACATGTACCAACAGAACCAAAACAGTTGTAAGTGTCCTAATTTTGTGGTTCCTTTCTTGAGATGTGTCTCACTGAATTTGCAGCTAACACCCTGTGGTGACTGGGGCATGAAGAATCTATACAAGATGCTACTCTGGCTGCTGTTTGGTGTCAGTAGCAAACGATATGTTTCTGTGCTTCCTTGTCCCAAGGATCTTATGTACACACACACACACACGCACTCACTCACTTTTTATTTACCCATATCCATATTTTTATTCATAGTTGTATCATGAGCCAACCACAAACTTTAATTTTACTCATCACTAAGGGAAGTATATCAGTACCCGTTTTATATGAGTGTTTTAAACCATGTTTCCAAAGGTGAGAATGTGAAGCACTAAACAATAAAACCCATTATGAAATATCCTTAACCTTCAGTCTCTAAAAATCATACCACCAGCTAGGTGGTTCTGTTCCTTCTTGGCTGACTAATAGCAGATGTATGGTTGAAAGAAGCTCTGAGATACTTATTGCCAGTGTACAGCCTGGATTAATATGTCCTTAATATATGTCAATCAAGATCTCCCTCACTCTCACTTTTTCTTCCTACTCCATTACTGTCAAGAGAGTAAATTATAGTGTAACTTTGGAGAAGCATGGGAAAAAGTCCTGGGCCAAGAATTAACCATGAGTTTGAATTCCAGTTTGGCTACTCCACTGTTGTAAGGAACAAAATCAGTAAATGAATCTAGCCACACTGTCCTTGTGAAAATTAGTTTAACAATGACTTTTCTATCAATTTCTAACAGCTGTAAGGAGACTAATAAGTCACAATGCATATGAAAAAGTTAGTTATATAAATATAATTTTTATAACCCTGTCATTTTCAACATTTTTAAATTCAAAAGTGTTTTCTTGAGTCTTAATCTTATTTGACTTTTTTTTTTTTTAACTTTTATTATGCTGAAAACATACATATCAAGACATTTACCAACATAACAATTTCCAAATTATAGCTCAGAGATATTGAAAACATTTCTCGTGTTGTACTATCATTAGTGCTGTGTTTTCCAAAGAATTCCACCATCATTAGCATAAACTCAATGCCCCACAAAGAAAAGCGTCACCTTTCCAACTTCCTTCTATGCCTGGCAACCACTAATAATAATATATTATATAAACATGTTGTTGTTGTTGTTGTTGTTATTTGCCGTCGAGTCGGCCCCGACTTATAGCAACCCCTCCTTAGGTTTCCGAGGCAGTATCACTACGGAAGTAGGATTGCCCAACCTTCCTTCAGAGGAGTGGCTCGTGGGTTTGAACCGCCAGCCTTCTGGTTAGCAGTCAAGCACCTTAGGCACTATGCTACCAGAGCTCCCATTATATACACATACACATATATATCCTCGGTAACCAACAAAGAAAGTTTTCTGCCATATATAAACCTTTCCTTGACATTTTAAAATAATGGACTAATGTAATATTTGTCTTTATGTGATTGACTTATTTCACTCATCATAAAGTCCTCTGAGTTCATTCATGTAATGTAGTGTTTATGGGATTCTACAGGAGCTCTGTTGGCATAGTGCCTAAGGCATTTGACTGGATTCTACACTATTCTTTAGCATTTCACAGTGTTCCATTTTTGTATATGCACCACAGTTTAGTTATCAATTCCTCAGTTGATGGACACTAAAGTTGTTTCCACCTCTTTGCTATTGTAAATAGTGCTGTGATGAACATGAATGTACACATCTATTCTTGTACTTTCTCTCACTTCTTCAGGATATACACCTAGTAATGGAATTGTTGGATCAAATGGTATTTCTATTTCCAGCTGTGTAAGGATCTGTCCTGGAGGAAGTGCAGCCAGAATGCTCCTTGGAAGCAAGAATGGCCAGACTTCATCTCACCTATTTTGGTCATGTTGTAAGAAGGGACCATTCCCTGGAGAAGGATGTCATGCTTGGTAGGGTGGAGGGTCGACAAAAGAGGGGGAGCCCTTCAAGGAGATGGATTGATATGGTGGCTGCGATGATGGGCTCAAGTATAGCAGGGATTGTGGGGCTGGCGTGGGATTGGGCAGTGTTTCGTTCTGCTGTGCATGGGGTCGCTATGAGTCAGAAACAACTCGATGGCACTTAACAACAACAACAAGGAATCATCATACCATTTTCCACAGTGATTGTATCATTTCATAGTCCCATCAGCAGCGTTTTTTTAAGAAATAATGATGGGAATCACATGATAGACTTTTGCAAGACATTCAACTTATTCATTGCAAATATCTTTCTTCAACAACACAAACAGCAGCTCTACATGTGGACTTCACCAGATAAAATACACAGGAATCAGATTGGCTACATTTGTGGAAAATGATAATGGAGAAGCTCAATATCTTCAGCCAAGACAAGGCCAGTAGCTGATTGTGGAACAGACCATCAACTGCTTCTATGTATCTTCAAATTGAAGTTGAAGGGAGTTAAAGAAAAAAAAAAAAAAAAAAAAGTCCACAGGAACCAAAATACAACCTTATTATAGCCCCTCTAAATTTAGACACAATATAAACAGTAGATTTGATGCACTGAATATTAATGACTGAAAACCAAAGAAATTTAGGGATGACATCCAGAACATCATCCAAGAAGAAACCAAAAGGTCATTAAAAAGACAGGAAAGGAAAAAAAAAGACCAAAATGGATGTCAGAAGAGACTCTGAAATTGCCCTTGAAAGGAGAATAGCTAAAGAAAATGGAACAAATGATAATTTAAAAGAGCTGAACAGAAGATTTCAAAGAGAAGCTTGAGAAGACAAAGTCTATTGTTATAAAGACATGTGCAAAGACCTGGAGTTAGAAAACCAAAAGGGAAGAACATGCTTGGCATTTCTCAAGCTGAGAAAAACTGAAGAAAAAATTTAAGCTTCAAGTTGCAATATTGAAAGATTCTATGGGCAATATATTGAATGATTCAGGGAACTTCCAAAGAAAGAAGGAATACACAGAGTCACTGCACCAAAAAGAATTTGTGGATGTTCATCCGTTTCAGGAGGTGGCATATGATCAAGAATCAGTGGTACTGAAGGAAGGCATCAAAGCTGCACTGAAGAAATTGGCAAAGAGCAAGGCTACAGGAATTGATGGACTACCCATTGAGATGTTTCAACAAATGGATGCCATGCTGGAGGCACACACTTGACTATGACAAGATATATAGTGGACAGGTACCTAGCCAACTGACTGGAAGAAATCCATATTTGGACCCACTCCAAAAAAGGTGATCCCACGGAATGTGGAAATTATCGAACAATAGCATTAATATTAAATGAAAGTAAAATCTTACTGAAGATAATTAAAAAATGGTTGGGGCATTATATTGACAGAGAACATCCAGAACTGAAAGCTGTATTCAGATGAGAACATAGAATGAAGGATATCATTGCCAATGTCAGATGGATCTTGGCTGAAAGCAAAGAATACCAGAAAGATGTTTCTTTGTCTTTTATTGAGTATGTAAAAGCATTCAATTTTGTGCATCATAACAATTTATGGATAACATTGAGAAGAATGAAAATTCCAGAAGACTTGATTGTCTTCATGAGGAACCTGTACACACACCAGGAAGCTGTTGTTCACACAGAATGAGAAGATACTGCATGGCTTAAAATCAGGAAAGGAGTGAATCAGGGTTGTATCCTTTCAGCATACTCATTCAATCTGTATGCTGAGCAAATAATCCAAAAGGTTTGGACTATAAGAAGAAGAACATGGCATCAAGATTGGAGGAAGACTCATAAACAACCTGCAATGTGCTGACAACACAATTTTACTTGCTGAAAGTGAGGATGACTTTAAGCACTTGCTGATGAAGATTGAAGACTATACTCTGCAGTATAGATTATATGCCAATGTAAAGAAAACAAAAATCCTCCCCACTGGACCAATAAACAGCATTGAAATAAATGGAGAAAAGATTGAAGTTGACAAAGACTTCATATCAACACCAGTGGAAGCAGCAATCAAGATATCAGACAATGTATAGCATTGGGCAAATCTCCTGCCAAAGACCTCTTTCAAATGCTGAAGAACAAAGCTGTCTCCTTGAAGAGTAAGGTCCGCTTAACCCAAGCCATGGTACTTTTCAATCTCCTTATATGCATGTAAGAGCTGGACAATGAATAGGGAAGACCAAAGAAGAGTTAAAGTTTTTGAGTTCTGGTGCTAGCAAAGAATATGGAAAGTATCATGGACTGTTGTAAGAACTAACCAATCTGTCCTGGAAGAAGTGCAGCTGGAATGTTCCTTAGAAGCGAGAATGGCCAGACTTCACCTTACCTACTTTAGTCATGTTGTAAAAAGGGATCATTCCTTAGAGAAGGGCATCATACTTGGTAAAGCACAGGGTCCACAAAGAAGGGGAAGGCTCTCAGTGAGATGGATTGACACAGTGACTGCAACAATGGGCTCAGGTATAGGAAGGATTGTGAGGCTGGCATAATATGTGACAGTGTTTTGTTCTATTGTACACACTGTTGCTATGAGTCAGAGACAACTCAATGGCACATAACAACAATAACCAGCAGTGTTTGAGAGTCCCAATTTCCCCTCATTCTCAACAGTATTTGTTATTATCTGTTTTGTTGAACTTTGTTGTTATTGCTGGGGTGAGACAGTATTTCAATGTTGTTTTGATTTGCGTCTTTGTAATGGCTGATAATTGCAAATATTTCTTCATGCCTATGTTTTGTGCCTGAATATCTTATTTGATAAAATGTCTGTTCATGTCTTCTACCCATTTTTTAATTGGATTGCTTGTCTTTTTGATATTGAGGTGTTGGGGTTTTCTTTAAATTTTAGAGATAAGATCCTTCTCACTTATCTCATTGCCAAAAAATTTTCCCAATCTGTAGGTTCTCTTTTTACTTTTTTGGAGAAGTATTTTTATGCACATAAGATTTTAATTTTTAGGAGCTCTGGTGGTGCAGTGCCTAAGGCATTTTATTGCTAACCAGAAGGCTGACGGTTCAAACCCACCAGCCACTCCTTGGAAGGAAGATTGGGCAATCTACTTCTGTAGTGATACTGCATCAGAAACCCAAGGAGGGGTCACTATGAGTCAGATCAAAATTGATGGCAGCGAGTTTTGGAGAAGTATTTTCATGCACATAAGAATTTAATTTTTAGGAGGTCCCAAAACATCTAGTTTATCTTTGCTGCTTCTGCAGTTTGGTTTATGCTTGATAATTTATTTATGCTTGATAATTTATTTATGCTATAAATTAGGGCTCCTAAGTTTGCCCATAGGTTTTCTTTGATGAATATTATAATTTTAGGTTTCACATTTCAGTCTTTGATCCATGTGGAGTTAGTTTTTGTGTTTGGTGTGAGGTATCCATCTTGCTTCATGTTATTGCGAATGGATATCCAGTTTTGCCAACACCATTTGTTAAAGAGACTATCTCATTCCCATTCAGTGGATATTGGAAATTTTTCAAAGATCAGCTGACCATGGGTAGATGGATCTATTTCTGGGTCCTTAATTCTGTTCCACTGGTCTATTTGTCTGTCAATGTACCAATATTAGGCTGTTTTGACAAGGAGTGTGAGACTTCCTACTCTGTTCTTCTTCAGTAGTGCTTTGCTTATCTGAGATCTCTTTTCTTTCCATATAATATTAGTGACTGGCTTTTACTATGTCCTTAAAGAATGTTGAGGAGCTCTGGTGACATAATGCCTAAGGCACTTGACTGCTAACTAGAAGGCTGGAGGTTCAAACCCACCAGCCCCTCCTCGAAAGGAGGGTTGGACAATCTACTTCTGTATGATACTGCCTCGGAAACCAAAGGCAGGATCACTATGAGTCAAGTCCAACTCGATGGCACATAACAGCAACAACTATTCTTTTCTATATTGTGAAGTAATTTGAGTAAGATTGGTGTCAACTCTTCTCTGAATGTTTGGTAGAATTCTCCAGTGAGGTCATCTAGGCCGTGACTTCTGTTTTTTTTTTTTTT
>NW_006921591.1:23054636-23058305 GCF_000298275.1 Orycteropus afer afer
TGGCCCATTGGTGGAGAAGGAGGTAGTGGCTTTCGCTCAGTAAGTGAAGTTTCAGGAAGTGTGGGGTTAGTAGTTGTGTCTTATGGGGACTGTTTCTGTCTCCCACTCAGACAAAAATTACAGGTGAATAACCAACAAAAAACTAAAAGCACATGGACAAAAAATACACCATGTGATCACACAGTAACAGTAAACAAAAAATGAAAAAAAGAGAAAAAGAAGAAGAAAAAACATGAAAACCTGCAATATCTGGGGATAAGGAATTAAGAGAAAAAAAGGTAGAGAAGGAAAATAATGAAGAAAAAATGAGAAAAATGGAAAATGAAAAACAAGGAATGGGGTTAACCATGAGAAAAAAGGGGAAAAGAAAAAATAAATTTTAAAAAAAGTAATAATAAAATTTTCAACCAAGAACAGGGAAAAGAAAAAGAAAAAGCTAAAAAGTAGGACCTGGGAGGGAAAGAGTAAGATTAATAGTAAAAAAGGACAAAAGTATTAGTAATAATTGTGTTTTAAAATAGGTTAATACAAACAAACTAATCACCAGAAAGAAAAAAAAAAAAAGTGAAAAATAAAATAAATAATAAAAAGAAGGAAAAAAAAAATCGGTGGAGGACAGAGCAGGGCATCCAGGCTCTGCCTGAGCACACAGACTGTGATGGAGTTCTTGTGGTCCCAGAAGATGGGTGGGATGGGGGGATGACCACACTTCTGTTCACCAAGCGGGTGTGGGGTATAAGAGTAACAAGAAGAATATGGTACCTTTTCACTCTTGCAGGTCCAGAGTTTCCTTGGGAAATCGAGCCTCTTAAGCCCCTGGAATCTCAGAGAGCACTGTCTCTTTAAATATCCAAAATGGTCAAGCCGCTTGTATCATTCAAACAGCGGCACCCTCCAGATTGGCAAAAGTCCACAGTTCAGCCTACCTTTTCTTCACCTTCTCTGTTTATTCCCCAGCCACTGTGCACAGTCCTCCGTGCATTCCCTGGCTAGCAGGGCTGATTTTTAGGTTAATTCTTAGGTCCTACCACCACTTGGGAATCTCCAAGGTATCTGTGCCATCAGGATCGCTCAGGATGACTGTCAGACCGCAGCTCCCTATGTCTCTTTTTTTCGTATTTTCACGCAAATTCTTCTGCTAGTTTGGGGTTTAGTCTGATTCTATGTGCTTCCCTTCATGGCTCAGGGGTCCAGGATTATCTTCTGTGTTTGTGTTAATTGGTTTTCCTTTTCTCTGTTGAAGAGGATCTGTGAAGTCTTTCTGCCTAGTCTACCATCTTACCGGAACTCCTCATTCATTTATTTCTGCTTGAATTTTTATTATTTCTTTTATTTTGGTGGTTGTAGTTTTTTCTGTTCCTCTTTTTCTAATTGTTGAAGACATTTTGTTAAGGTGTTGATTTTGGCTGTTTCTTCTTTTTTGATGTGTACATTTATTGCTATAAATTGTCCTCTGATTATTGCTTTTGCTATTTCCCAGAGATTTGGGTATGTTGTGTTTTCAGTCTCATTTGATTTGAGGATTTTTTCAATTTTATTTGTTTGTTTGTTTGTTTTCTATTACACAATAATTTTTGAGGAGAGAGTTATCAGTTTCCATGTGTCTGCTCTTTTTCTGTTGGTCTTCTTAGTGTTGATTTCTTATATTTTTTGGAATGGTGATCTGAGAAGATGCTTTGCAGTATTTCCATATATTTAAATTAATTGAAGCTTGCTTTGTGGCTTAGCCTATGGTCCATTCTGGGTGATGTTCCAAGTGTGCTGGAAAAGAAAATATATTGTGCTATTGTCAGGTAGAGTACTCTGTGAATGTCTATAAGGTCAAGTTGGTTGATGATATTAGTTCTTCTGAATCTTTGTTGAATTTCTTTCCAGTTTTTCTATCTTTCATTGAAAGTGATGTACTAAAGTCTCCCACTGCTACTGTGGAGTCATCTCTTTGTCTTTTCAATTAGGTTGAACTCTGATTTATGTATTTTGGGGCCCTTTCATTGGGTGCAGACATATTTATTATAGTTATGTCTTTTTTTTTTCAATTGATTCTTTAATCATTATATAATGTCCTTCTTTGTCTCTTATGGTGATAACAGTTTTAAAATCTACTTTATCCAAAATTAATATTCCCACTCCTGCTCTTTTTTTTTTATTGCATTTTCTTGCTTTATGTCTTTCCAACCTTTGTTTCTAGTCTATTTTTGTCTTTGTGTCCAATGTGAGTTTCTTGTAGACAGCATATTGATGAGTCACATTTTCTTATTCTGTCTGCAACTCTCTTTCTCTTGAGTGGTGAATTTAATCAATTTACATTCAGTGTAATGAAGACTGGACAATCTACTTCCATAAAGATCCTGCCTCAGAAACCCAAGGAGAGTTCACTACGAGTCAAAGCTGGCTTGATGGCAGTAAGAAAAGAAAAAAAAAAAAAAAAAATTTATTGCTGTCATTTTATTATGTGTTTTCTCATGGTGTTGCTGAATTATTTGTTCCCTATAATTTTCTGAGCTCATTTTATTTATGAATTTTGTTATCATTTCCTTCATTACCATTGTTTTGGTATTTGCTAAATGTTTGAGACTTTGTTCCTTTTTATTTTGATGCAAAGGCTCATTATTTTTCTTTGAGATTACCCTGTAATTCTTCCCAAGTTTAGAACAGTCTTCTCTATCTCACAATTTTCTTGACTTCCTCACAATTTGGGAGTTCTCTGCCCCACTATCTATTCTCTCATTTTGGTTTGTAGTTGTCCTCATTTATCAATTGATGTCCCTGGTTCCCTGTTTATCATCTTGTGAGCTTATTTTATTTTGGATACTTCTATAAGTGGGTTGGTTTCTGGGTGATATTATCAGGTTTGTTAATCATTAACTGTTGTTTGCTATCATTGGTTCTCTGTCTGAAGTATTCTCTTCAGCATTTCTTGTAAGGTTGGTCTAGTTTTAACAAATTCCTTTAATTTATGTTTATATGGATATGTCCTAATTTCACCATCATATTTGAGGACAAATTTTGCTAGGTATAAAATTCTTGGTTGGAAATTCTTTTCTTTAAGGGTTGTATATACATATATATTATATATACATATATTATATTATCCCACTGCCTTTTCAGCTGCATGATTTTTGCCAAGAAATCAGAGCTTAATCTTATTGGTTGCTCTTTGTAGATAGCTATGTTTTTTTCATGCTCCCTTTAGGATTCTTTCCTTGTCTTTGGTTTTAGTGAGTTTGATTACAGTATGTCTATGTAATTTTCTTTTTCAGTCTATCCTGTTTGAGGTTTGTTGAACTTCTTGAATGGATATTCTTCTTGTCTTTTTTCTTATTAGGAAAATTGTCTTTTGACAAAACTTTGACAATTTTCTCTGTGCTATCATTTGTCTCTTCCTGTTCTAGAACTCAAATTATAGGTAAATTATTCCTCTTGATGGTATCCCATATGAACCTTGTTGTTGTTTGTTGTTAAGTGTTGTTGAGTCATTTCCTACTCATAGCGACACCATGCACAGCAGAACGAAACACTGCCCAATCCCACGCCAGCCCCACAATCCCTGCTATACTTGAGTCCATCATCGCAGCCACCATATCAATCCATCTCCTTGAAGGCCTCCCCCTCTTTCGTCGACCCTCCACCCTACCAAGCATGACATCCTTCTCCAGGGAATGGTCCCTT
>NW_006921591.1:23060762-23080513 GCF_000298275.1 Orycteropus afer afer
TACATGTCACCACAGTAGGACAAACTGACAGACAAGTTTGTCTTGCTGTTGGAGACCTCTCGTATCACCCCCACCTGGGTCCCTGTGGCTGAGTGTTCCACTGTCTTGGTTCCTGGCTTTTATTCCCTTTCTCCTGCTCTTCTGGCCTGCTACATGAACCTTAGGCTTTGTTTATTTCCTTTTTGATTTTTTTTTTTTTTTTTCAGATTGATCCCTTAACAAAGTAGTATGAGGTATTTGTCTTTAATCTCACTAATTCTATTTTCCATTGATTCAGTTCTACTCCTTTGCACCTTCAATGTGTTATCTATTTTTGAAATGTTAGCATTAATTTCTGGATTTTTATTTGTTGTTTTTGTATCATTTATATTTTTTCATTTATTTTGTCAGTTTTTCTTACATTGTTTTCTTAAATTGTTCTAGAGTTTTTCAATGTTTTCTTTGATCTATCTCTCAATTCACTGTAGGTACTTGAATATAACTCTTTTGAATTCTTTATCAGGAGGGAGTTCCACTGGTGCTTCTTTCTCTGGGTTATTTTTTGCATCTCTATATGTTTATTTGTTTCTACTACTTTATCTTGCTTCTTTGTGTGGACTAGGATGGTCAGTTATCTCTGAGACATCGTGGTGTCATTGTGTTCATATTCACTTGTTGATTGTTTTGTGTTGTGATTCACCCCATTTTTTCCCTTTTATTTTGTTTTGATATATCTCTGTGAGCAGGGTACTGTACTATTCTACTTGGTTACACTTAGACACTCACCACCTCTCTCCTGGTGGGTGTGATAGAGAATGAGAGTGTGTGGAAAAATCTCTGTCATCTGTTCATGAAGAGCAATCATATAGCACCTGGGCTCTGTGAGGGAACACTAGACTGGGATGGAATTCCTACTTTTCCAGAAGGTGGGTGGAGGTGGGAGATGGCCAAACCTCTGTTCACCAAGAAGATGTAGTGTATAAAAGTAACAAGGGGAATATCAAACCTTTCTAGTTGTCAGTCTCCAGTGTGGTTTCCCATGCTGTCCTTGGAAGAGGAGCCTAATCTTAGGTTTCTGCCAAGATTAGAACACCGCTTGGAAATATTCAAAATGGCCATCCTCCATTTGTATCCTTATTCACTGTTTTCATTCAAGTTCTTCTGCTAGTTGGCATGTAATCCACTTCTTTATTCTCCCCTTCAAAGCTCAGGGTTCCAGGATTATCTTCTGTATCTGTTTCAATTGGTATCTCATTCCTTTGTTACAGAGGATCTGTGTAGCTTGTCTGTTTATTCTTCCATCTTGCTGGAAGTCCCTTATTTGACCTCTTATGATATTTGCCCCTCAATCTCTTCCTCCTTCTTGAAACTATTCTCTGGATTTGTTGGATGCAAAATGGTCCTCTTTTCATTCTGTTCTTTGTTTTCTCCTCTTAGTTATCTTTCTGTATGTGTAATTAAATATTAAGTTTTAACCTTTTGGAGATTTGATCTTGGACATGTATTTTCTCTAGGCTAGGCCATTCATAGCCATAAATCATTATATTTCAGATAAGTTACAAATTAATATCTTCTTCACCCAGGATGTCTTTTCTGAGCTATATATATATATATATATATATACCCTAATGCCCAGGTGAAATAGCCATGTGAATTATTTAAAACATCTAAACCTCAAAATACGCAAAAGTAGATGCATGATTTTCTTACTTAAGCCACGTATTCTTCCAGTGTTCTCATGTTCATTACAGCCACCAATTTCCTCCTTACTAACCTAGATAGAAGTATTTCATCTTTCACTTCTCATATACACTCTATAAGAATCCTGTGGATTTTAAATTCTATGTCACATAAGATGCTTTTGATGCAAATGAAAATATTGTAGATTTCAATTTATTTTAAAATATTATTATTACTATTACTAAATTATTTTATGTAACAAGAATCCCTTATATAAAAGAGCTCCAGGATTGTTTAAGTCAGCTGAATCCTATTTTTATTAAGAACTCACATTTTTCTCTATCTTACTCTCTGTTATCCCTAACATGGCTACACTATCCTCAGATTATTTTGCTTGTAGAGGCCAGATCTTAGTACCACAAATTCAAAAATTCCAGTGGGGAAAAAAGGTCTTTTATTTTTGAGCCCCACTTTAGATATTGTGTTTCAGAAACCTCCCAGTGATCTCTCATTTATATATAATTTGCCTGAATTTTATGTTATGTTCTGGTACCTAATCAATTTCTGGGAAGGAAACTGAAACCAGTCTCCACTGAAAAACAGAGGAAGGAAAGCATCTGAATAAAAGCCAGTCTTTGCTGGCAAAGTGGTTGCTTCAAACAAATAATTCTTGGTGACTGGAATGCAAAAGCTGGAAATAAAGTAGAAGGTAGCTGGAAAATATGACCTGGGTGATAAAAATGATGCCAGAGATTGCATGATGCAATTCTACAAAATCAACAATTAATTCATTGCAAATATTATTTTTCAACAACATAAATGGTGACCTCACACATGGACCTCAATGGATGGAATACACAGGAATCAAAATAAACATCTGTGGAAAAAGGTGATGGAAAAGTTCAATGTAATTAGGCTGAACAAAGCCAGGCACCAACTGTGGGACAGAGCATTAATTGTTCATATGGAAGTTCAAGCTGAAGCTGAAGAATATTAACATAAGTCTATGAGAACCAAAGCACAACCTTGAGTATATCTCACTTGAATACAGAGACCATCTGTGGTGTAGTGAATTACTTAATATGGCTTTTCTAGCCATAGATTTTAAGACTTCCACCAGAAAACTGGGTGGGATTATACAAATGTAACGTTCTTGTGGCCCACCAACGGTATTGCATAGTTTGTTAATAATGTAAATAAGGTACATGTCACACTAGTGTGGGTGGCATCATGCAAATAAGGTATAAGGAACTGTAACAAGAGGATTGGTCAGTTTTGCCATCCCATGAAGCTCAAAATGAGGCATCTCAGTGGTAGAAAAGGGCATCTCACTACCAACAAGAAAGAAGAGCCAGGAGTGGAGTACATATTTTGGACTCATTATCTCTGCACTGAACACCAATCCAGAAGACAGAGAGCTAAAACATCTTGCTGAGATGGTGAGAGACTGCAAGAAGCAGTGGCAGAGAAACAGTGGCAGTAGAGGCAGCAGAAACAAGACAGGCATAAGACAGAGAAATGGGTTTTCTCACCTGGCAAGGAAGAAATTTGACTGACTTGGGGTAGGAGCCTTGTTGGTGGCCTGGAGTGCCTCTCTGGGCAGATTCCACTGCCACCACACCCTTTGTATACCATTTCAAGAAAATGTCTGATGCATTGAAAATTAATAACTGAAGACCAGAGGAGTTGTGGTATAACATCAAGAACATCAAACATGAAGAAAGCAAAACATCATTAAAAAGGAAAAAAAGAAAAGACCAAATGATTGTCAGAACACACTCTGAAACTTGCTTTTGAATGAAGAGAGTAGTTAAAATGAATAGGAGAAATGATGAAGTAAAGATCTGAACAGAAGATTTCAAAAAGCATATAGAGAAGACAAAGTTAATTGTTATAATATGTGCAAAGAACTGGAATTACAAAACCAAAAGGGAAGAACATTCTCAGCATTTCTTAAGCTAAAAATAACTGAAGAAAAAATTCAAGGCTCCAGTTGCAATATTTTGGGGAAAAGAATGATGCCAGAAGCATCAAAAGAAGAGGGAAGAAATAAATAGAGTCACTATACCAAAAATAATTAGTTGATTTTCACACATTTCAAGAGGTAGTATGTGATCAAGAAATGATGATATTGAAGTAAAGTAAAGTGCAAGTTGTCCTGAAGGAATTGGTGAAAACAAAAGTCTTCAGAAATTGACAGAATATCAAATAAAATATTTCAATTGCAATACAGGAACTGCTCTGTTGTCTATATCAAGAAATTTGGAAGAATGCTACCTACCCAAATGATTGGAAGAGATCCATTTTTCACCCATTGCAAAAAAAGGTGATTCAAAGGAATCCAGAAATTAATGAACAGAATCATTTAAAAAAATAAATGCAAGTAAAATTTTGCTACAGAGTATTCAAATATGGTTGCAGCAGTACATCAACCAGGATCAGCCAGAAATCCAAGCCAGCCAGGTTCAGAAAAGGAGATTTCTAATGTCAGATGGATTTTGGCTAAAAGCAGAGAATTCCAGAGGGATATTTACCTGTTTTTCATTGACTATGCCAAGGCATTCTATTGTATGGAACACAACAATTTATAGATAACATTGCCAAGAATGGAAATTCTGGATTGTTTAATTTTGCTCATGAGGAGCCTGCATATAGACCAAGGGGAAAATTTTTTTTCAAACAGCAAGGAATATTGAATGGTTTAAAATCATGAACAATGTGTGCCTGTGTTGTATCCTTTCACCATACTTATACAATCTATATGCTAAGCAAATAATTCAAGAAGCTAGACTATATAAAGAAGAATGAATGTGGCATCAGGATTGGAAAAAGGCTTATTAACAGCCTCCAATATGTAGTCAACATAACCTTGCTTGCTGAAAGCCAAGGGAGCTTTAAGTACATACTGATGAAGATCGAAGATTTCAACCTTTATTTTAAACTACACCTCAATATAAAGAAAACAAAAATTCTCCCAACTGAACCAGTAAGCAACATTATAATTAAGAAAAAAGACTAAAGTTTTCAAGGATTTCATTTCCCTTGGATACACTATTAAGGCCCATGGAAACAACAGTCAAGAACACAAATAACACACTTCATTGGGCAAAACTACTTCAAAAAGACCTCTTTAAAGTGTTATAAGCAAAGTTGTGACTTTACACTTATTATTATTAACTCTTTAAAGAGGACCAAGGTGTACCTGCCCCAATCAATGATATTTTCAATAGCCTCATACATGTGTGAGAGCTAGACAATGAATAAGAAAGAGTGCAGAAAAATTGAAATATTTGAATTATGTTGTTTGCAAACAATATTAAATATACCATGGACTGTTAGAAGAATGAATAGATAAGAGATATGTTGAAAGAAGGACAGCTATAATGCTTCTTACTAGCAGGAATGGTGAGACTTTGTCTCACATAATTTGAACAAGTTATCAGGAAAGAACAGTTCCTGGAGAAGGACATCACACTTAGTATAGCAGTGAGTCAGTGAAATAGAGGAAGAATCTTAACAAGGAGAGGTGACTCAGTGGCTACAAGAAGGGGCTCATACTAACAATTGTGAGAATGTTCCAGGTCTGGGCATTGTTTCATCGTAACTGACTTGATGGCACCTAACAACATTAACAACAACAAATAGATGTTAAGGGAAAAAAAAAAAAAAAAAAACAGTATTTTAATCAATTCCTAAATATCTCTCAAAACTGCCCATTCTTTCTATATCAATTTCAGACCCTTGAGGTGGACATTATCTATACTTATAAATAAACAATAAGATTCTCTTGCAATGCACAGTCTCCAATCAAGAGCTTGAATTGATAATCATAATCTCAATGCAATAGTCTTCTACAAGTTTAAGTTTATATACAGCACTAAGAAAAGATACAAAATACAGGTACCTTGGAGCAGACTCTGATTGATAATAATTGACATCTTTCAGAGTAGAACTGTGCTCTGTAGGGTTTTCAATGGATGAATCTTTTCAGAAGTAGATCACCTTTCTTCTGAGGTAATATTGGATAAAGTGTAACCTCCAATCATTAAGTTAGTAGTTTAGGGCATCAACTGTACCATCCGAGGATTTCAAGAATGCCTATAAGACACACAATCATACAGCATCGGGTTTCAGGCCTGCAGGTACAGCTACCAATTTCCCAATATTGCTTTGCACTTGGAATAAGTGTGTTTGTGAGAGAAAATATTAAGGTACAGGCACCTCATTTCAAGAAGCCATCAGCTACTGCATCCTATGTTTTATTCTTTGCAAATCACGTAGCTCTGTCAGGAATAAATGACTAACACCTATGATCCAGCACAGCTGCATCTCATCAAGCACAGGTAACTCAAAGATCAATCTCAGAACCCATATATAGATGCTTGGTTACTACACAACAGAACGTTTATTTATCTTGGATTCCATATACTCCTGTAGAATTGCAAGGAGAATTAAATAATGTGTCATATTTTCAGCTGCCCTGTGGCAGGGTTTCTCAACAGTGGTAAATTAACATCTTGAACTGAGTCATTCTTTGTTGTGTGTGGATCTTTTGTACATTGTAGGATATTGAGCAGCATAGATACCAGTAGCACCTCCAGTTTTAAAAATCAAAACTGTTTTAAGACATTGTAAAATCATTCCCAGGTGAGAACCACTGGGTTACAGGAAAGACAACAGACTAGGTGCCAACATTTTTATCCAGTGTGGTTGCATTCCCTACCTTATTGAAATGATATGTGGTGCATATGACATTTCTTTTTCTGCATCGATGTGTGAGCAGATGTTACATTTGTCACTTCTTTGATGAATTCCTTAAAAGCCAGAGGTCAATCCCCATTCCCTCTCTTCTCCTTCCTAGAAATTGTGGAAGCAGTTACAGATAAGAAACTGCCATGAGGTCAGAGCAGCCTGAAATACTGAGCCTTGAGAGGATCTGTCATCTACAGTCACCTGGGGCACAGCAGACTTTGAATAAATGAGACAAAAACCATTGATTTAAATTTTTATAAACTACTGAAATTTGAAGTTTGTTATTACTTCAGCACAAACCTACTCTAACTGGTATAACACACTGCTCTATCTAAACAGCTGTCATCTCTGTTTCACAGTTGTGATAGTCTCCAAATTGGTCTTTTATATACATACTTGTCCTCCTCCAATCACACTTCAAGGTCTGTGCTTTTCCAAAGGTAATTTGATCATATCATGCCTCAGATTAGAACCCCTAACTGATCTCAATGACTTTTCATTATGTTTAGGATAAAATCCAAATTCCTAGTATGAGGTCTTTGGATTTATTCCAAGCCTCATTTTATACATTAATCTCTCTCAATCTCTTATGCCGGGCATACTGATTTTTCAGTTCCTAGAAAGTTTTATGAACCTGACCTGTTATGTGAGCAAGCACTTAACTGTCTATATTAACGAAATTCCATAGCTTTCACTTCTTCAGAAATGGATTCCCTGACCCTGACAACTAATTCAAATCTTCTAATCAAATGGTCTTTCTCAAAATATCATGCACCTCCTCTGTAGCAAATGTTCGGTTGTAATTTTTGTCTTAGTTTGTAAGAATACATGGGTCATGTCTTTATTGTCCCATTGAGGTTGGGGCAATATTTGCACATCATTGTATCCCCTAGCACCTGCTCCAAATTATGACATATACTAAGTATTATCTATAATTGATGATTAAACATATTTAAATACCTGATACTTTAGTAGAAAATAAATGCTTAAGCCTTGATGTTTCTTTTAAGCTTTCATTAATTTTAAATTTCCCAAATAAAATTATTTTGAAAGCTATAAATTTGTCATCTGGCTTGAGTCTTTTGATGGATTTGTGGGCCTATAGTCACTTAATGGAGAAGTCATGTGAAATAATTCACTGGAGCCATGAACTTCATTTATTTACAACAACAAATGAAAAATGGCCTTGTTATTTTCCAAATTCCATTAAAATTGAGGTAAAGAATGTAATTTAATGCAGAATTCAACAATTCTAGGCTGGTTGAATTATTAATCCCCATTTCATACAGTAAGAGAATAGAGGCTATTATACATGACTATGTCCTTTGTCTTTACTCATTTATTTTGTTTAAAAACCTCAGTTTGGTATTTTGTTGTTAGATGTTGCTGAGTTGGCTCTGACTCATAGTGATCCTATGCATAACAGAACGAAGCACTGTCTAGTATAATCAGTGTTACACTGGTATTCTTAAAGTTTTCAGTGGCAAATTATTTCAGAAGTGAATAGTCCTGTCCTTCTTTCCAGTCTGTCTTAGTGTGGAGGCTCCATTGAAACTTGTACACCATAGGTGACTATGCTGGTACTTGAAATACTGGTGGGATAGCTTCCAGCCATCCAGCAACATACAAGTCACTGACAAAGTGACGGATGAGTTGTAGGCACATTGGTATAGTTCATTTAAACTGTAAAATCACTTTACCAGATAATCCTCATGTTAGCCCTGGTGGATGTAGACAGAGAGTCTATCCCCACTGTAAGGAGCTCTGGTGGAGCACTGCCTAAGGCATTTGACTGCTAATCAGAATGTTGGTAGATCAAACCCACCAGCTACTCCATGGAAGGAAGATAGAGCAATCTATTTCTGTAAACATTTATTGCCTTGGAAACCAAGGAAGACTTGCTGTGAGTTGAGTCCACTTAATGTCAGTGGGTTTGGTTTGGTTTTGGTTTATGGTTTATCCCCACTATGCAAATGATCACTATGACACAGATAACTTAACTGATCTAAAAATATCTTATTTCTACATTAACAATAGAGTCCCTGCCTGGTGAAAATGGTTAAGTGCTCATCTAACCAAAAGATTGGCTATTTTAATCACCCAGAGGTACTTCGGAAGAAAGCCTGGTGCTGTGTTTCAAAAAAATTACTGCCTTGAAAATACTATGGTGCTTTCTACTTTACACACCAAAATTGGCATAAATTGGAATCAACTCAAATTTAACTGACAAGATTTGGAACTCTTTCTTGGCCTTAAGCCCTCAGATAATAAGATTACTCATGTCTCTTTTAATATAAATAGTAGAATAGATTTTTCATTGGAAAAATGAGTGTAGGACAGAGAAGCTGAAAAAGAATTCAGGAAAACCCTGAACTTTACTTTATTTTCTATTTACTAAAACAAAGTGGTAAAATGATATATTGAGTAAAATGACAAGCGTTGTCATATTCCAATAGAAATAATGTTTATTCTATGATTATTTTCCCTTTAGTGACCATTTATTGTTGGTTTAGTTATTAGTATTCTCATTATAACTATTCCCAAAACTTAATTCCAATAAACATTTCAAGATTTCCTGTGCTGCTGTTCCAATCATTTTTCTCATAAAATAATTTTGCATAGAATATTTGAGAGGAGAATGATGAAGAATTTTTTTGTTTTAAAAAAGGCTTCTATTGGCCTTGTTATTATCTGCATTCAAGAAAATTGGCCAAGTGTCTGGTGGGTTTGAACCACCAGCCTCTGGTTAGCAGTCGAATGACTTAGGCACTATACCACCGGAGCTTCTGTTCTATTGGCCTTGTTGTTATCCTCATGCAAGCAAATTGATCAAGTCCTGCTTTCCTGTAGAAGAGAAAGCCTCTGAAGCTGGGTCTCTTTAAATAGAATCAGTCATCTGAAATATCAGTCTTTGAAATGTAGTTTTAGTATGTTCTGTGATATATACTAATAATACAATAGTCTCATGTGTTGATTTAGGTGAAGGGAAAGGCGATGTAACAAAAGTGTGTGAGCAGCACCATATCACTAAGGAAAAGACAAGAGTTTGAGACAATAAAGTTAAATACTATTATATACACAACACTGCATTTTCAGTAATAGCAAATGGTAATATATATATATACATAGATAGACAGACAAGGAGATATATAGGTTTAGAAGATGCTATTCCTACATATAAATTTATATGTGCTATAAAAATGTCCATATGCAGTATGAAGCTAATAAGAGGTTGCAGTACTTAAGGTTGTGTGTCATCTTGGCTGGGCCTTGTTTTTAGTGGATGGGTAGCTGGGTGTAGTTATATCCCTGATGAGACTGGTAATCAACTCTGCAGTGGAATCTACTGTTATGGGCTGAGTAGCTTCCTTAAGGATATGGTCTCCTTTCAATATGTAGGAAGAAGCTTTCAGAAAGGTCTCCAAATTTGGACACTGTATGTAGCTGAGTCTTCATGTCAGTGGCCTGCTATGCTATATGCCAATCGTGAGATGGTTTCTGGATTTGAACTAGTGGCCTGCCATGTTGCTTGATAATTTTGGGACTGTGCCATTTTTGTCAACCTTGGGTTTGTCAGCCTCAGTAGCCAGCAGCTTCCTGAATTAAGAGATTCCTTCAACTCCAGTGGGCCAGAAGGAAGAGGCAGAGCTGAAGGCTAAGGTCAAGGTGCTTTCACCCAGCCCCTAAAGCTGGCACTTTGAACTCAGACTTCTAGCCTCCCAAACCATAAAAAACTACATTCCTGTTTGTTAAAGCTATATACATTTGGTGGTATTTTCTGTTGAAACAGCAGTAAGAATCAAAACAGGGGCAAATTTAGGAAAACTTCTTAGCCACATATAAGCCCCTTGAAGGAGTGAGTTGCTGAGCTTGTGGGCTAAAAATCATGCTCACAGGGGATATCAAGTCAATTGACATATTATAATACACAAAAACATTGCTCTACATCCTACATGACTAAGTAGTATATGGGGGTCTTAAAAGCTTGCAAGTGGCCATCTAAGATGCAACTATCGGTCTCTCTTCATCCAATGAAAAGAAGAGTGAAGCAAATCAAAGACGTGGAAACAATTAGTCCAAAGGACTAATGGATCATGAGAACCCGAGCCTATATAACCCTGAGACCGGAATAGACAGTGCCTGGCTACCAGCTACCAATGCCAACCACTAAGGAATGGATCAAAATTGGAGACACTGGATAGAGTGGGAGAAAAATGTGGAACAAAATTAAAAAAAAAAAAAAAAAAAGAGCAGAATTACTGGTCAGATAGAGACTGTGGTGCCAAGTCATCCTTCATGCCTGGACTTGGAATTGGAATTCTATCCCATGGCTTAACTCTTGGCCAAATAATAGATAGTCCTACAAGGTGAATGAACAACACTAGGGAGATGCAGCTCTTAGGACAATCAGTCATGAAGATCAGATGGGGAACGTTTGTGCAGGAAGGAAGCTAAGGAGTCAGGAATGCATAGGCAAGAAAGATACAGGGAAAGGTGAACCACAGGGAGTAAACAGGAAGAGAGCTGTAACACTGTGGGACTGTACTTAGTGTCACAAAACATAATGTGTATGAACTGTTGAGTGTAAAATGAATCTGCTTTGTAAAATGTCACCTGAATCATAATAAAAAGTTATAATAATAATAATAATACTTATAAAAGTAATAATGTAAAAATTTCCATGGGTGAAAAAGGATCTCAGGTGGCACAGTGATTAAAGCATTAGACTGCTAACCAAAAGATTGGTGGTTCGAAACTATCAGCTGCTTTGTGGAAAAAAGATTAGGAAATCTACTTCCTTAAAGATTTGTTGTTGTTGTTGTTGTTATGTGCCATCAAGTTGGACCCGACTCATAGTGACCCCTCCTTGGGTTTTCGAGGAAGTATCATTGTGGAAGTAGATTGCCTCATCTTCCTTCTGATGAATGGCTGGTGGGTTTGAACCACCAACCTTCTGTTTAGCAGTCAAGTGCCTTAGGCACAACGCTACCAGAGATTTAGAGCCTTGGAAACTCTATGGGACAGTTCTACTCTGACTTATAGGGTCACTATGAGTCAGAATCTACTTGATGGCACTAGGTGGTGGTGGTGGTGGTGGTGGTGTTATGGATGAATAGTAACTGAAGTAAATCCATATGGTAGAATTCCAGTAAGAGGCCTTTAATTCTATGATTGGATGACTAAACTGTATTAATATCTCTATGGAGAACATGGTCTAATGGAATAGAGCAGAAGTTTTGCACCACAGCACTCTGGGTATGACTCCTGGCATAGATACTTGTGGCTGTGTTCAGGCAAATTCCCTGAAGTCTCTGTACTCAGATTGTTCATCTATCTGAAGAAACAATGGGGCAAAAATGGGACAAATATGACTCACATGATATAATGAATGAATGTTACTAAGCTCTGTGTCTGGAACTTATTCACTAGCATTTTTTCTATCTACCTCCAAGACTTCTTCAAAAACTTGGTTCATACCATGGTTGAGGGGGGTGACAATTAATGCATCCTTCTATCCTCTCCCACACCAATGGCATTGGCGGCTTCATAAATGCCTATGTACAGATAACAACTTCCCTTTTAGTGCAGGAGACTCCTGGGACCATGGCAGGGCACTGGAGAGGCCCATGGAGTCCATGTCTGAGGACAGGGACTATGGGAAGAGTTAAAGTGCAGATAGGACTACTGTGCAGTAGTATTGCCTAGATTTTCTTTTCTGTTGTTTCAGATTTATAGAGAGATTTATTGTTCCTTTTTGTCCAACCATTTATGTTTTATAACCCACTCATTTCTGCCTAGACAACTCTCTCTTTCAATATGGTCTCAGAAGACTTATAAATATGTGAGCTACATGAAAGCCCATCAGAGATGCTCACAAGTTCTGAGTATAATCAGGGTCAGGGTAGATGATATTTCTTGCTGATAATATCTAGCATTTTCAGGATATGTTTTGTACCTGTAGAGTTCAAATCTCTGAGGAAGCACTATCAGTGAATAATAGAAATCACAAGTCAATGTTGACCAGACGGACAAACTGAGATACAGAAATAACTTACTCACTGACTGAAATAGTATCTGTTATGAATTGAATTGTGTTCCTCCAAAATATGTATTGTAAATATGAACCCCACAGTAAAGTTTATTTGTTATGAGTCCAGGTCAGTGTAGGGTGTGTTTTAAGCCAATCAATTCTGAGATATAAAAGAGCAGATTAAGCATAGATTTCAAGAAGTATAAATGGGCAAGATAGATGTCATGACGTATGAAGATCACCAAAGAACTGAGTAATAAAAGCTGAAAAGAGATAAGGACATACCTCAGATCTGGTTCAGAGAGAAAACCTAGCCCTCGAGCCAGTGCCCTGAATTCAGACTTCTAGGCTCCTAAACTGTGAGAAAATAAATTTCTGTTGACTAAAGCCATCCACATGTGGTATTTCAGTTGCAGTAGCACTAAGAAACTAAGACAGGACCTAAAGAACTCATGTGCCAATAAATCAATCAAAGAAGGGGAAGGAGATGGGAAATTATTTTCAGTGTGCTCTTTGCTATGCCTGGCCTTTAGCTTGGCTCTTCATATACTTTATTGTGCTTAAGCACACTAGTGTCACATCAGCATTACTATATTTTTTACAGTAAAGAAAACTAAGGATCAAACTAGGGTAGATATTGGTTTAATTCAGATTTAGTTTGTTGTTGTTGTTGTTATTTGCCATCGAGTCGGCCCCAACTCCTAGCGACCGCTCCTTGGGTTTCTGAGGCAGTTATCACTACGGAAGTAGGATTGCCCAACCTTCTTTCAGAGAAGTGGCTGGTGGGTATGAACCGCCAGCCTCCTGGTTAGCAGTCAAATGCCTTAGGCACTACGCTACCAGAGCTCCTAGATTTAGTTTAGTGAATATTATTTTTGTTTAATATAATAATTTGAAAAATATTTGTTAAGTTTTCAATCTTAACTCATTATTTAGATTATTTATGTGTGCTCATGTTTCACACTGAATTTTTTCATGATTGAATAATAAATACATATCTTGGTTTGCTAGACATTTGGTAAATTAGAGCATTTATTTTAAGATTTTGGTTTATATTTCTCTGTGATTTCAAGTCATCTGAAGATAATAGTATTTCCCAATCAAAATGAACTTTTCTTATCATCTAGTCCAACTTCTCACCCACAAAAATTCCCTTCATATTATTTCTAAAATGTGGTTATCCAGGCACTGTTTGAACATTTCTACTAAGAGTCATTTCTTCAAGTGTCCATAACATTTTTGTATGGGAATTTTGATGTTTATCCTTAGAAAACCAAAGTCTTTCAGTAGTACTGGGTGGTCTTAGTCTTGTTCCCTGAATCTCAGTGGCTATAGCTACTTTCTCTTTTGACGTACAGTAGAGCTAAGAGTAAGATTTCTAACCCTTTATTCAGTGATTCTCCTGGCTAAAACATTTACAGTGTTCTAATATACCTCATTTGAAGATATTTGTGATTTGGTAGTAAAAGTCTTATTTTCCATGGTAGAAACCTAGGTTCAATTCCTGGTCAAGGCATACCATTTTCAGCCAAATCCATCTTTCAGTGGAGGCTTGTGTATTTATTTCTGTGATTTTGAACAGATATCAGCAATACTTCCAGACTAAAATGGACTAGAAATAAAGATCTGATAATCTGCTTCTAAAAACTAACCTACATATCACAACATCTGATCTGCAACCCATCATGGGAATGGCACAGGGCTAGGCAACATCTCATTCTGTTGTACATGGGGTCACCATGAGTCAGGGCCAACTCAAAGGCAGCTAACAATAACAGAAGATTATCTTGTAGCAATCACCAAATTAATCTGAAAACTACTCAGGAAAGAGAACTGGAATGGGGAGAGAGAGGAAAGTTTAAGAAGTTAGGAAAGACAAGAAACAAGAGGTGGCCTAAGAGCTGAGTCTTTAAATTCCTAAATTTAGTCATTGCTTTTACTGATTTGGAATTATTGTCTAATTCTTTTTCATTTTTTCCATTTTATCAAAGTTGTCTTTTCATTATTGTACTCAGTTTGAAATTGCATTTCCAATGGGACAGGTAGACAAATGATCTATACACAATGGAGTTGGCTGCCTGGGGCTGAAAGGGAATAGTCCTAGAATACAATCAGCAAGGCTACCCTGGCTAGTGAGATTGAGAGTAGGGGATTCTTAAACTTCTTGTTAGTGTTAAGAAAGAAAAGGACCTGGGAGGGAAAAAAAAAAGGTGAAAGCTTCAAATTGGCTCCTAGACTGATCTTAGGAGAAATTCCTCTCTATACAGCAAAATTAAAACTGTTGTTGTTGTTAAGTGCCGTCGAGTCGTTTCCAACCCATAGCGACCCCATGCACAGCAGAACGAAACACTGCCCAATCCCGCACCAGCTCCACAATCCCTGCTATACTTGAGCCCATCATCACAGCCACCGTATCAATCCATCTCCTTGAAGGCCTCCTCCTCTTTTGTAGACCCTCCACCCTACCAAGCATGACATCCTTCTCCAGGGAATGGTCCCTTCTTACAACATGACCAAAATAGGTGAGACAAAGTCTGGCCATTCTTGCTTCCAAGGAGCATTCTGGCTGCACTTCTCCAGGACAGATCTGTTAGTTCTTTTAGCAGTCCATGGTACTGTCAGCATTCTTCGCCAGCAGCACAACTCAAAAGCATCAACTCTTCTTCGGTCTTCCTTATTCATTGTCCAGCTCTCACATGCATACGAGGTGATTGGAAATATCATGGCTTGTGTCAGGCGCACCTTAGTCCTCAATGAGATATCCTTGCTCCTCAGCACTTGAAACAGTTCCTTCGCAGTTGACTTTCCCAATGCTACACATCGTCTAATGTCCTGACTGCTGCTTCCGTTGGCATCGATTGTAGAACCAAGCAACGTGAATTCCTTAACAACCTCAATCTTCTCTCCATTTATTGTGATGCTGCTCATTTAATAAGGAAAACCTTATTAAAACTATAAAAAACTGTAAAAGTAGTAAAAGCAGCAGTAATCCTCAGGGAAAAGAGATGAGAGCCACAAATCAAAGAGCAATATTAGAAAATGTTGCAATAAATAGAAGGGAGAAAAAAAAAAAAAAAAAAAGACATAGCTAGATAGCAGAAGACAGCTGGGAGATCATGTTTTTTCCTTTATGTTGGACATACAAGCTTGGAGTATGTGCTTTGAAAACTTCCCAAGAGATTAAACAAGAAATTACAATACTACCAAACAGCTGGCTGGGAAGATGAAGCTAGGACTAAAGTAAACATCAGAGGTACTTAAACACTGGGTCTCAAATTTAACCCCATCACATGCTGGATCTGAAAGCATTCTTTTCCTGGCTGCAGTAGCAGGATTACAAATACAGTTACTTATATCTGTGGAGGGCATCCCTTCCCCACCATCCCTGGTTTCTTCAGCATGAAGCAGCCTCATCATGCCAGAAGCACTGTGTACCATGGCAATTTTATTATTATTATTATTAGCATTGTTATTGTTAGTTACTGCTGAATCAGCTCTCACTCATCAAGAGCCAAGTAGAATAGAATAAAACCTTGACTATCCCTGTATACTTTTTCTTGGTGATTGGTGTGTTTGAGTTCATTGTTGTGGTCACTATGCATTTTGAGTGTCTTCCAACCTAGGGGACTCATCTTCCAGCATTTTATAGGACAATGTTCTGTTGTTATCCATAGGGCTTTCAATTCCTAATTTTCTGAAGTAGCTCACCAGGCATTTCTTCCTAGTCTGATTTAGTCTCAAAGTTCAGATAAAACTTGCCCACCATGGGTAATCCTGCTGGTATTTGAAATACTAGTGGCATAGCTTCTAATATCATAGCAACATGTAAGTCAACACAGTAGGACAAACTGACAGACAAATGACAGGTACTGAACACAAATTGGGTATTTTCACCCATATTCTTGTGCCTCTCTCCATCTTCCCCTGTCATTCCTCCCTACATACTGAATGATGCTGGAGTAACATTGACATTTTTAGAATTCAACTAAAGCCAAATTGAGTGGAAAATATATGCAATTTGATACATTTTTAGTTGGTCAACAATCACTTCAGTGAACAGTGAAGAATGGCTTCTAGGAATTCCTACCACTCACCTTGCCAAATCAAACAACATAACAAGAATGCTTAGGCCAAGGTATGCCACAAAATGAATGTATGATTTAGTGCATGAATGGAAGTAGTTATGTAGCAAAGGAGTACAGAGAGCTAGAAGCTAGTCTGGGGAAATTCTTCCAAATCACATAGTTCACATATCAAGTAAACTTGATATATTTGTCCCCATACTTGACAGCAATCCTAAAATGTACATTGCATTGCCAAAAACAACTTGTCCAACTAAGAGAAACTTTTCTAAAGTATTAGAAATAAAGGAAAAATATATTAAGTGCTAAATGAAATTTTGAATTACCCTTCTATTCTCTTTATAGATACTGATTGTTACAAAATTGATACCATACACAAAAATAATCAAAGAATTTGCAGGTGGAAATATAGATAGAAGGTATTATAAAGATATGTTAGTTAGATTTATAAAATAAGTTCTTTTTCTGAATTTTATGATGTTTATGATTGTTAGTTTTTAATAATATATATTGTTTTTTTATATTTTTTCTTATTCTTTTGAAGCATTAATATTGCTTTTATAGTTGTGTTTTCCTTTTCATAGAGCATTCACCCCAAATTTTTGTGTCTCTGGCTTCACAAAACTGACATCTGCTCTTACTTCATTCATTCACTTACTATAATATTCTCCTAATGGCAAAGTTGATCTTAATGATATGGAATAAAGCCTTCATGACATTTATTTCCTGATGTGACATGACTCAAAATGAGAAGAAACAGCTGTAAGCATCCATTAATAATTGACATGCAGAATGTATGACATATGATCTAGGAAAATTAGAAGTATTCAAAAAAGAAATGGAATACTTGATAGATATTTTTGGCATTATTGGGCTGAAATGGACTAGTATTAGCCATTTTGAATTGGACAAACTACACTTGGATAGACAACGGAAAAGGGATGGGATTACATTCACTGTCAAAAAGAGCATTTCAAGAACTGTCCTGAGTACAATGCTGTTAGTGATAGGATATTATCTGCTTACTTCAAGGGAAGATCAATTAATATGACTACTATTCAAATTTAAACACCATATACTAATATCAAATATGAAGATATTAAATATCTTTACTAACTTCTGCAGTCTGAAATTAATCAAACATGCAATCAAGATGCACTGATAACATCTAGTGATTACAATGTGAAAGTTGAAAACAAAGAAGGATTGGTAAGAAATTTGAACTGAAGAAAAAGTCTAGCCACAAGTTTTATTATCACAGGATTCTATGGGCAAATTATTCTGTGATACAGGAAACATCAAAAGAAGATGGAAGGAATACACAGTCACAGTACAAAAAATGATTGATCTATAGTCAACTATTTCAGGAGGTAGTATATGATCCAGTGGTACTGAAGGTAAAAGTTCAAGCTGTGCTGAAGACACTGGTGAAATATAAGAGTCCAGGAACTGACGGAATACACAAACAGATATTTCAACACACAAATATAACACTGGAAGTGTTCAGTCAACTATGCCATGATATTTGAAAGACAAAAACTAGGCCGTTTGACTGGGAAAGATCTATATTTCTGCTCATTCCAAAGAAAGGTAATCCACCACAAAATAAAACTTATTGAATAATATCATTATATCACAAGAAAATAAAATTTTACAGAATATAATTCAAAAATATTGCAGCAATACATAGATAGGGAACAGACATAAATTCATGCCAGATTCAGAAGATGTGAAATGAGGGATATCATTATTGCTGTCAGATAATACCAGAATGGGTGAAAGCAGAGAATACCCAAATGATGTTTACTTGTGTTTTATTGACTTTCTAAAGGAATTTGACTGTGTGGGTCATAACAAATAATGGATAATATTGCAAAGAATAAGAATTCCAGAACACTTAATTATGCTCATGCAGAACTTATGCACAGACCAAGATGCAGCTGTTCAAACAGAGGGGACACTGTGTTTAAAATCAGGAAAGGTGTGCCAAAGGGTTGTATTTCTCCATAATTATCCAATCTGGATGCTGAACAAATTTTCCAAGAAGTAGGACTGTAAAAAGAAGAATGTAGCATCAGGATTGGAGGAAAACTCATTAACAACTGTGATATGCAGATGACACAGCTTGGCTTGTTGAAAGTGAAAAAGATATGTAGCACTTACTAATAAAGATCAAAGACTACAACCTTCAATATGGATTATATCTCAACTTAAAAAAAACAAAAATCCTCATAACTGGACCAATAAGCAACATCGTGGTGAGCAGAATTAAGTTTGAAGTTGTCAATGATTTTATTTTACGTGTATCCACAATCAACACCCATGAACACAACAGTCACCAAATCAAATAACATATTGTATTGTAAAAATGTGTGTCAAAAGACATTTTTAAAGTGTTAAAAAGCAAAGTTGTCACTTTCAGGACTAAGGTCCTCCTGACCCAACACATGGTATTTTCAACCACCTCATGTGCATAAAGTCAGCCCCAGGCTTACAGGTGAGGAGAGACAAAGCAGGGATGCCAGAGTAGCAGGCCAGTAGAGCAGGAGAAAGGGGATAAAAGCCTTGAACCTGGACAGAAGAGCAATCAGCCGAAGGGATTAGATGAGGAGGGGAAACTCAGGCCCGCCCAGAGTAGCAGGCCGGAAGAGCAGGAGAAAGGGGATAAAAGCCTTGGACCCAGACAGAAGAGCAGTCAGCCCCAGGGATGCAGGAGAGGAGAGACAATTCAGGGATGCCTGAAGAAGCAGGCCAGAAGAGCAGGAGAAAGGGGATTAAAATCCAGGAAGCCAGACAGAGGAACAGTCAGCTAGGTAGGGGTGATAAGAGAGGTCTCCAACAGCAGGACAAACTTGTCTGTCGATTTGTCCTACTGTGGTGACATATAGACGTGAGTTTTGAGGTTGAGCCTCTCGTATTTAAAACCCAGCGAGATGCACCTGGTGCACAGGTAACAACCCAGCTTATAGACTGAAACAGACTAGGAAGAAGGAAGAGGCCGTCCACTTCTGAAAGAATTGGCCAGGGAAAACCTTATGAATAGCAAAGAAACATTGTTTGGTACATTACCGCGCACCTTTAGGAATAGTCCACTTAGGCTAAAAGGCTCTCAAAATAGGAGTGGGAAAGAGTTGCAACATCTGAGTAAACCCAGCCTTACTCATGGAAAAGAGAAAGCTTTCAAGAACTTCATTTGCTGATGTGGCACCACTCAAATTGAAGAGAAA
>NW_006921591.1:23083246-23095167 GCF_000298275.1 Orycteropus afer afer
AATGATGAGCTCAAGTATAGCAGGGATTGTGGGGCTGGTGCGGGATCGGGCAGTGTTTCGTTCTGCTGTGCATGGGTCACTATGAGTCGGAAATGACTCGACGGCACTTAACAACAACAACAACAACATGTGCATAAGAAAGCTGAAGAATGAATAGGAAGACCAAAGAAGAATTAATGCCTTTAAATTATGATGTTGGTGAAGAACATTGAGTATACTATGGACGTCCATAAGAACAAATAAATCCATCTTGACAGAAGTACAGCCAGAATACTCCCTAGAAACGAATATGGAGAGACTTTGTGTCACATATTTTGGACATGTAATCAGTAAGGAGCTTTGTTTGTAGAAGGACATTATGCTTTGTAATGTAGAGGGTTAGTGAAAAAGAGGAAGACTCTCTATTAGATGGATTAACACAGTAATTTCTATAATGGGCTGAAACATAGCAATAATTGTGAAGATGGTAGCAGACCATACACTATTGCATTGTGTGGAACATTCTTCTCCTGACTGCAATAGCAGGGTTACAAATGCAGTTGCTTACATACATCTATGGAGGGCATTCCCTTCCCATCATCCCTCAGTGGTCTCTACTTTAAAGAAGAAGAAGAACAACAACAAGAAGATGAAGAAGAAGAAGGGGAAGGAGAAGGGCTAGAGGAAATGGAAAAGGAAGAGGAAGAAAAAGCCTCATCATGCCAGAAGGACTATGTGCTATGTTGTATGTAGGGTCACTATGAGTTGAAATTGACTTGACAGCATCTAACAATGGCAACACTCTTTTATTTTATTACTTATCTTTCGCCTCCTGGATTTCAAGGGATAGATCTAATTATTCTTTATCTCTCCCACACCTAATGCAATAAGGTTTAGCTGTTATTTAAAAAATTTTTGTCGATAGATTATCCAGTGGATGGCTATAGCACAAAAAAATGGAAAATGGTGATGCTGTGCCTCAGATTGAAACAATAAGATAACATCAAGTCATGAGAGAGATGGATAATGAAAAAGGAAGATGGAAGAATTGATGTGCTCCAACTCTGGTGTTGGCAATGAATGCTGAATATACGATTGACTGCCAAAAGAACAATCAAGAGTTTTTTTTTAAAAATAGAATGGAACTGTTCCTTAGAAGACAAGATGGCAAGTATTTGATTTTCTTACTTTGGACATGTCATTAGGACAGACGAATTGCAAGATAAGGACATCATGATTGATAAAGTAATGCCTAAGGCATTTGACTGCTGACTAGAAGGCTGGCAGTTCAAACCCACCAGCCACTCCTCAGAAAGAAGGTTGGGCAATCTACTTCTATAGTCATACTGCCTCAGAAACCCAAGGAAGCATTGCTATGAGTTGGATCCAACTCAACAGCAATGAGTTTGGTTTGGTTTAATGACCTGGATTGACACAAGAACCACAAAAATGGACTTAAATACACCACCAATCATGAAAAGTATGTAGGAACAGCAACATTTGTTCTGTTGAACATCAGATCACAATGGATCAAGACCTAATCCATGGCAACCAACAACAGTACAAGACCTGAAGTAGATACTGCAGTGCACTGATTAGAAAATGTGGAGGAGTCAGTTGGCTCAAATTTGAGTCTTACCAAGGCCTTTCACATAGGTCCATACATATTTCTAAGATCCAGCACATGCTTCACAAAACTGAAGTGCAGATAATGCTGGCAGCCTAGAAATAGGATATCACTTTGGGCCAAAACACCTGTGTGACTCTGTGGGGAGGTGATGACATGGGGACTATTCTCGAGAAAGCTCAGTTGAGTTGATTAAGGTGTAGCTCCTCATAGTTGCCAGCTGTTTTCAAGGATGGGGAGTCTAGGCCAAAGTTTTCAATTAAGTCACAATGTCCAAAAGGGCCACATGAAAGTTTATCATGTGTGTTCAAGAGTAGATAGGCAGAATTGGTGTGGGGTGAAGGGATCTGGAAACCTTTGCAGTGAATACCTGAATTAGGCACCCACAGAGGAGCAGCTCACTCTGATGGGAAACCAGGAAGTGAGTATCAGTCACCATTCTCCAGATTTCCACTGGCCTCCCTCATCAGAAAGCAGATCATGCACTTAACATGTAAAATGACAAATGTCAATATAAGCTTGATATTTACATATGCTATATGTTCTCGTGTTAATTCATTTATTTCTATATCCTTGTATTAAGATACTTAGTAAGGTTCAGGTAGGGGGGAGTTCCTATCTTTCTCCCTAGGTAAGGTTGCCAGATAAATACATAGCTCCCAGTTAAATATGAATTTTAGGTAAGCAACAGATTATTTTGAAGTGTACTTATGTGTCCCCAAAATTGCACAATGCATACTTGTATTAAAAAAAATGTTTATTTGAAATTTATACTTAACTGGTCATTCTGTATTTTTATGTGTAAATCTGGCATGTTTAGGAGTTAGACATGCCAGGCTAAGTTGTTTGTTGACTATGGCCAGTGTGTCGGGTAGAAATGAGTGATGAATGATAACCCTAATTTTATACATTCCCTGGAGGGCAAGATCTAGTCCCTAATATTTATTTGCATTCCTCAGAAGAAAGCATGGCAATTTTTAGGCAGAAGTATGCACTTTTAGTTCTGTACAAAATGCTATAGTTAAATGGTAACACTTATGAGGGCCAGTATGGAATGAGGAATGAAACAACTGCACAAAGAAAAGTTAAATTTAATATTACATTTCTCTAATCCTCACAATCCGGAGATTTTGTTTCCTCTAGGGAAATGAATCTAAATAATCTCAAAGTTGCTCACTGACAAAATACCCTTTCCTTAGACATAGTTGTATACAAGTATGCAGTATTATAGGGCAGCCTCCAATTAGAGGTTTATTCCTAGTGACAATATAAGCATACTCCCCTCCCCCCCAAAAAAAAAGAAGAAAAAATTACTGTTGAGTTGATTCTAACTATACAGACCATACAGGACACTATAGAATTGCTCCTATAAGGTTTTCTGTAATCTTCACAGAAACAGAAATGCCACATATTTCTCCCACAGAGTAACTGTAGTTCTGAACCACTGACATCTAGATTAGCAAAAAAGTGCTCAATAATTGGACCATCAGGGCTCCAATGTAAGTATAAAACAAAACAAAACACTGCCATTGAGTTGATTCTGACTCATAGCAACCCCCATTGGGTTTCTAAGGCTGTAAATTTTTACAGAAGTAGATTGCCTCATCTTCCTCCCACGGAGCAGTTGTCAGGCTTGAGACACTGACATTGTGGTTAGCAGCAAAATGTATTATCCACTACTCCACCAGACCTCCTTAATGTAAATATAAGGTGATTTAAATTGCAAGCCTGTATTTTGCATTAAAATCATATTTTAGAGACAATATTTTCTAGAAAAATTATGCTCTTGAGGGTGTATGAATTCAAGTCTTGGCTCTATCTCTTACCGACCTTGAACAAGTGAAAAACTCCATGCCACAGTTTTTTCACCTGTAAGTTAGGTTAAAACTTCTGCCAGTTGTTACGAATAAAGAAAAGAATAATATAATCTATAAAGCTTTTTATATATGATGTGGAATATAATTAGGTTTCCATAAATATTAGTAATTTTTAAACATTAATCCTAATAAATAAGCATTAAGAGGTAGAGAGAAGTGCTCTAGTGCCATAGATGTTAAAGCATTTGGCTGTTGCCCTAAAGGTCAGTGATTCACACCCACCAGCTGCTCCATGGGAGAAAGAAGATGTAGTCTGCTTCTGTAAAGATTTACAACCTTGGAATCATCTGAAACAGTTCCACTCATCCCCAAAGGGTCACTACGAGTTGGAATCAACTTAATGGAAGTTTTTTTTTTTTTTTTTTTTAAAGAGGTAGCCTAGCATGCCTAACTCTTAAACATGCCAGATTTACACATAAAAATACAGAATAACAAGTTAAGTATAAGTTTCAAATAAACATTTTTTTTTTAGTACAAGTATGCATTATGCAATTTTTGGGACACATAAGTACACTTAAAAATCATCTCTTGCTTACCTAAAATTCATATTTAACTGGGAGCTGTGTATTTATCTGGCAATCTTATCTAGAGAGAAAGATAGGACCTTTCCCCTACCTTAACCTCACTAAGTATCATAATACAAGGGTATATTTATTTTCTGGTTTCATTATATAAAACCAGAAAAGAAGGACACTTGAAAGAAATAGGAAAACCTTGGGTAGAATACAGAAGATGATTGGATTTGGAGTTCAAAGGACATTTGCCTGCTAACCAGAAGGCTGATGGTTCAAACTAACAAGCTACTCCATGGAAGGAAGACTGGGCAATCTACTTCTGTAAAGATTTACTACCTCAGAAACCCAAAGAAAGTTGTGATGAGACAGAATCGACTTGATGGCATTGAGTTTGGTTTTTTGCTTCGGTAAAGGTGAGGGGTGTACAGAGAATACTGTAGGATGATGCATAAGGGATGAGTAGATGAAGGATTTTGTAACAACGAAGTAAAATATAGGTTTTTTTTTGTTTTTTTTTTAAGTATTTTTAATGTGGTTTGGGTGAAAGTATGCGGAGCAAATTCACCTTCCATACAGCAGTTCATACACATTTTGTTTCATAACATTAATTCAATTCACCCCAATGTAACAGCTTTCTTTTCACTTTCTCCCTGTAATTACCTCTTCCTTGTGTTCTGTTTTCTTATGTATTCCTACTCCTTGAGCTATCTCCCTATGCAAATACTGTCCTTCGGTTCTCCCATGATTGATTGTCCTAGGGAGTGTATCTCCTTGATGTAAATGTTCACCCAATATTCCTGTCTATTGTTTGGCTGGAGCCAAGGAAGTGAATGAGTTCAATTCCAGACCTGAAGGGTAATTAGAGGCCATAGTCTTGGGAGTCTCACCAGGCTTTATCAGACCTATAAACATGGTCTTTTTTTTTTTTTTTTTTTATGATTTTGAGTTTTGTTCTACATTGTTCTCCCAATCTATCCAGGATCTCCTTCACTGATCCCTTTCCTAGTGGTTGACAGGCACCATCTAGTTCTTCTGGCACATGGTCATATAGGCTGAGGTTTGCATGGTTCATTTGTCCCTTCTACTAATTATTTCCATGCATCTTTGATTTTCTTTCTTCTTTGCTCTGAATGAGGAGAGAGCCATTGTTACTTCTAGATGATCGCTTGCAAGCTTTTAAGACCCAAGCCTCTACTCACCAAAGTAGGATGCTTTTATGTAGTAAGTTATGTTAATTGAGCTTGAAGCCTCCTGTGAGCATGGTCCTGAGCCCCTGGCTCCACAACTCACTCCATCAGAGTGGTTGACTGTGCCTAAGAAGTTATCATAACTTTGCCTTCTGTTAGTTCTAGTTATATAGTCATTCTTACAGCACATATACATATGTAGGAATATCTGTTAACTTTATATATGGTCATGTGTATATGCCCTTTTGACTAGACATACCTAATCATTCAGTCTGTCTACCCATTTATTTACTTGTATATTAATGTTTGTTATCATTGATAACACAGTATTGCATATATAAAAGGGTTTATCTTTGATGTCTGTGCCTCTTGTACACCTCTCTGTGTCTTCCTTGTCCTTAGTATTATTGGGTTGATCACTTGCATTTGTATATTGCCTTTCCCTTCAACCAAATCAATACTTGTCTCTATCTATTAGTGTTCCCTCATCTCCTCTCCATCCCTGGTAACCAAAAAAGAATGTTTTCTTCCATATATAAATTTTCCTTGACTTTTTACAAGAGTGAACTAATATAATATTTTCCCTTCCTTGATTGACTTATTTCACTCAGTGTAATGCCCTCCAAGTTCATCCACATTGTGCGGTGTTTCACAGATTCTACATTATTATTTTGTCTTGCATAGTATTCCATTGTGTGTACATATCACAGTTTGGTTATCCATTCTTCTGTTGGAGGGCATTCAGGTTGTTTCCATTCCATATTTACGCACATGGGTGTGTATATACACTAGTGAACCATGAAGATATATACACATGGGTGTGTATATATCTGTTAATATCCACTAGAGCAAAAATGTGACTTTGATTATATCTTCCTGAATTTAGAGACCATCTAAAAATAGATTTGATGCATTTAACAACAATGACCAAAAACCAGAGGAATTGTGGGATGTCATCAAGAACATCATCCCTGAAGAAAGCAAAACGTCATTAAAAAGACAGTAAAGGAAGAAAAGACCAAAATGGATGTCAAAAGAGATTCTGAAACTTGTGCTTGAACAGACAGTAGCTAAAGCAAATAGAGGAATTGACAGGATAAAAGAGATGAGCAGATGATTTCAAAGAGCAGCTCGAGAAGTCAAAGGCAATTATTATAATGAAATGTGCAAAGATCTGGAGTTAGAAAACCAAAAGGGAAGAACATGCTGGGAATTTCTCAAGCAGAAAGAACTGAGGAAAAATTTTAAGCCTTGAGTTACAACATTGGTAGTTTCCATGGGCAATGTGTTGAATGATGCAGGAAACATCAAAAGAAGATGGAAAGAATACAGAGTCTCTATACCAAAAAGAATTGGTAGATGATCATCCATTTCAGGAGGTGGCATATAATCAAGAACCAATGGTATTGAAGGAATAAGTCAAAGTTGAACTGAAGGAATTGGCAAAAAAACAAGACTCCATGAATTAACAGAATACCCATTGAGATGTTTCAACAAACAGATGGTGTGCTGGAGGCACTTACTTGGCTATGCCAAGAGATTTGGAAGACAGCTACCTGACCAACTGACTGGAAGAGATCCATATTTATAACCATTTCAAAGAAAGGTTATCCCACAGAATGTGAAAATTGTCAAACAATATTGTTGATGTCACATGCAAGTAAAATCTTACAGAAGATTAATCAAAAATAGTTGCATCAGTATACTGACAGAGAACTTCCAGAAATCCAAACTGGACTCAGAAGGGGATGTGGAGTAAGGGATTTCATAGCTGATGTCAGATGGATCTTGGCTGAAAGCAAAGGATACGAGAGAGATATTTATTTGTGTTTTATTGACTATGCAAAGGGATTTGATTGTGTGGATCATAACAAATTGTGGATACATTGAGAAGAATTCCTGAACACTTAATTGTAGACATGAGGAACTTATGCATAGACCAGGAGGCTGTCATTTGAGCATAAAAAGGGGATACTGCATGGTTTAAAATCAGAAAGGGAGTGAGCCAGGGTTTTATCCTTTCACCATATTTATTCAATCTGTGTGCTGAGCAAATAATCTGAGAAGCTGGACTATATGAAAAAGTGTGTGGCATCAGGACTGGAGGAGAACTCATTAACAACCAGTAATACACAGACTACACAACTTTGCTAGCTGATAAGGAGGATGACGTGAAACACTTCCTGATGAAGATTAAAGACTACAGTCTGCAGTATGGATTACATCCTAACATAAAGAAAATGAAAATCCTCACAAGTGGACCAATAACGAGCATCAAAATAAATGGAAAAAAGTTTGAATTTGTTAAAGATTTAATACTACTTGTTTCCAAAATCAACACCAATGAAACCAACAGTTGAGACATCAGAAGATGTACTACACTTGGAAAACCTGCTGAAAAGACATCTTTAAAGTGTTGAAGAGCAAAGATGTCTCTTTGAAAACTAAGGTGCACCTAACCCAAGCTATGGTATTTTCAATCACCTTATATGCATGTGAGAGCAGGACAGTGAATAAGAATGACTAAAGAAGAGTTTATGCTTTTGAGTTGTGGTGCTGGTAGAAGAATATTGAAAGTACATGGACTGCTAAAAGAACTAACAAACCTGTCCTGAAAGAAGTGCAGTTGGAATGCTCCTTGAAAACAAGAATGGCCATACTTTGCCTTACTTTGATCATGTTGTTAGAAGCGACCATGCCATGGAGAAGGATGTCATGCTTGGTAAAATGAAGTGTCAACAAAAAGGGGAAAGCCCTCAACAAGATGAATTGACACAGTGGCTGCTGCAACGATGGATTCAGGTATAGCAAAGATTGAAAGGCCGGCACAGAACTTGGTCAGTGTTTCACTCTGTTGTACAGAAGGTCGCTATGAATCAGAGGTGACTCCATGGTGCATAACAACAACAACAACATCCTGTCTCTCACTTCTTTAGGGCGTATACCTAGTAATGGGATTGCTGGATTAAATGGTGTTTCTATTTCCAAATTTTAAGGAATCGCCATAATGTTTTCCACAGTGGTTGTGTTATTTTACAGTCCCACCAGCAGTGTATTAGATTTCAAATCTCTCTGTGCCCTCACCAGCATTTGTTATTTTCTGTCTTATTTAACTTTGCTATAAATGTTAGAAGGAGCTCTGGTAGCATAGTTCCTAAGGCACTTGACTGCTAACCAGAAGCCTGACGGTTCAAACCCACCAGCCCTTCCTCAGAAGGAAGGTTGGGCAATCTACTTTCATAGTGATACCACCTCGGAAACCCAAGGAGGGGTAGCTATGGGTCGGGTCTGACTCGATGGCACGTAACAACAACAACATAAGTGTTAGGGTGAAACGGTATCTCATTTTTGTTTTGATTTGCATCTCTCTAATGGCCAATGAAGGAGCTCTGGTGACATAGTGCCTAAAGCATTTGACTGCTAACAGCATTTGACTCCACAGAAGGAAGACTGGGCAATCTACATGTAAAGATTTACCACTTTGCAAACCTAAAGGAGGTCTCTGTGAGTCGGAATCAACTCAATGGCAATGAGTTTGGTTTTGGTTTTGGTTAATGGCTAATGATCATGTACATTTCTTCATGTGTTTGTTGGCCATTTGAGTGTCTTCTTTGGTGAATTGTCTGTTCATGTCTTCTGCCTATTGTTTAACTGGATTTTTTTGTCTTTTTGCTGTTGAGATGTCATAGTTTTCTATAAATCTTAGAGATAAGTACCTTGCCAGATATGTCATTGCTGAATATTTTTTCCCAATCTATATGTTCTTTTTTCACTCTTTTGCAGAAGTCTTCTGATATACATAGGAATTTAATTTTTAGAAGGTCTCAGTCATCTAATTTATCTTCTGCTGATTATACACTTTCCTTATGTTTAATAGTCTATTAATGTCATATATTAGGTTCTCTATGTTTGCCTCTATTTTTTCTCTGATGAACTTTATAGTTTTAGGTTTCACATTTAAGTCTTTGATCTATCTGAAGTTAGTTTTTGTGTATGGTGTGAGTTTGGTTTAATTTTGTGTGTATGGTTTAATTTTTCTGCCAATGGTAAACACCACTAAGGGTGTATTTGAGAGCATATCATAAAGAACTATAAGACCTGAAAAATAGCTTTACTTTTTCTAGAGGAAGGAGATAAATTTCTTGGTAGAATTAAAAATGATTGCATGGAAAGTATTTAGTATAGGTGCTCAGCAAATGCTACTCTTCTCCTAACTCATCAATTTCCTTTAAAAATACAGATTTGGCCCAGAATGTAGAAGGAAATGGCAACCAAAATGATACATAGGTAATATGGTGTGGAGTTTTAAATCTATTTCAGATGCAGTGAACAGAATCACTGTAAATATTCTCTCATAGAAGGTGATTGAGTTGAGTACTGGGACTTATTTCTGTACTGCACTGAAATGGGCAGAGTAGGAGAAAGGGACCCTAAAGGAAAAGATTGAGAAGTAGCCAGGACCCAGGACCTCACTTACCTTCAGTGAAAGATGATTCCTCCATCCTTTTTAACAACATCCAGGAACAAGATGGGGGACTTAAATCCACTCCCTCAAAGCTCTATTTTAGAAGGGAGCTCTTTTAGGGATATTATTTAATTGCAATATGCCTTAAAAGACTTTGCATTTAGTCAGTTATGTCCCTTAACCCATGATTATTTCTCCGCCAGTGGCAGCTCACCTGCTTACCAACATTATGGCAATTTTCCCTTCACTGAAAATCCCACTTAAGTGTCAAAATAGGAGATACTTTTTTTTTTTTTTTTTAAGTATTTTATCTTTGTTTTTAAATAAATTTGCTCTGGGTTCTCTGTAGCAGTTATTTGGTTTTGTTTTATATCTCTAAGATTTATAGAACACTATGACATCTCAACAGCAAAAAGACAAAAAAATCCAGTTAAACAATAGGCAGAAGACATGAACAGATAATTCACCAAAGAAGACACTCAAATGGACAACAAACACATGAAGAAATGTACATGATCATTAGCCATTAACCAAAACCACTGAAAACAGAAGAAGACCAGAAGATCTAAGAGAGGTTGACAGGCACATTCCATATCCGAAATCCTAGTTGATTGTTTAGGGGACAAGAAAAGTATTCAAAGGAATAATAACAATCTTTTGAATACAAAGTGTGATGTATGTTGGAATTGAAGATGCCAGATTAACCAGTTGTTTTGAATAAATACACTGATTAGAAAACATGGAGGAGTCAGATGGCTCCTATTTGAGTCTTCCCAAGGCCTTTCATACAGAGTTTGTAATTAGGAGTTGATTTATTTCTACATTTACACTGTGGTTGAAGCCCATGCATTGGTTGATTAATGAAGAATCACCATTTATTCTTGGACATGGTACTTTGGGGGATAAGTAAGACAGCCCTTTATTCTAAGGGGCTTACAGTCAAATAAAGGAGAACAATTATGGACACTACAGATTGTTAGCGATCCTGACATCATGGACAGTATGGATATTTCCAGGGAGTGTTAGGATCTAAGAATTAAACTAAAATTCATCCCTTCCAGTGACGGGGTTCATGGGAGACTTCACTGGTGGCTGGTGAATAAAAGGGAAAGCAGTGAATAAGGAAATGGGCTGAACTGTGGACTTTTGGCTGTCCAGAGAGCAGTCATTTTGAATGTTTACAAGCTGTTTGAACATTTTGGATATTTAAAACAACTGTGTTCTCTCAGATTCCAAGAACATAAGAATAGACTCCATTTGTTAGGAATTGCAAGGACATACCTGACACGAAGGACTGAAAAGGTGCGATATTCCCTTTGTTACTCTTATACCCCACCCTCTCTTGGTGAATAGAGGTGCACACATCCCTTACTCCCACCCACCTTATGGGCCAGCAGAAACTCCATCTCAATCTGTATAGTAACACCCATCTCTGTCTGGATGCCCTCCCCCAAGTGCCCAGTTTTTTGTTTTTTTTTTTTTAGTTTGTTTTTGTTTAAAATTTTTTTTTGTCCTTTTTATTATTATTATTTTCTTCTTCCATTCCCAGAATATAGTTTTCAGTTTTTTTCTCTCTTCCTTGTTCCTAGTTCCCATCTTTTTCTTTCTTGTGGTTTTTCCCATTCCTTGTTTTTCTTTTTGCATTTTTCCCATTTTTTTTTCTTCTTCATTAGTCTCCTATACTATCTCTTTACCCTTATTTCCCACCATCCAGATATTGCAGTGCTTTTTTTTTTTTTTTTTTTAATTTTTCCTTTTCCTTTTGTATGCATATTTCTTTGGGTTTTTAAAGTATTTCTTTAAATATTTTCTCTCATTTATTGCCTTTCTTCCTCTATTTTTTTTTCTTTCTTTTTTCTCTTTTGGGTAATTGTTCCTGTGTGTTTATGAGGTGCATGTTTTTTGTCTTCTTGATTTAACTTTTTGGATGGTTTTTCAATTGTTGTTTTTGTCTAACTGAGTGGGAAACAGTAACTGTGCCTATATCATCCAACCACACCTGCACCTCCTGCAGTTCCACTTACTGAGTGAGAGCCACCACTTCCTTCTGCACCAACTGGACAATGATACATGACCACCAACAAAAGACTGTCTCACCCTTAACTGCTCTTCACAAACAGTTAATAGAGATTTGTGCAGCTACTCTCATTCTCTATCACACCCACCAGCAGACAGGTGGTGAGTGTATAAGTGCGGCCAACTAGTGAATAGAGGAGCACATTACCCTGCTTGCTCAGATACATACAAAAAAAAAAAAAAAAAAATCTTGGG
>NW_006921591.1:23095267-23099256 GCF_000298275.1 Orycteropus afer afer
AATCACTCCAACATACAATCACCAACTAAATATAAAAACAACAAATTCACAATACCTCAGAGACAACAGACCATCACAGTCCACACAAAAAAGGAAGATAAAGCAGTAGAAACAAGGGACCAGGATACAGACACAGAACACATCCCTGAGGTAGAAGTATCATTGGAACTCCTTGATAGTAATTCAAAAGAATTATACTTAGGTACCTTCAACAGATTGAGAGAAAGATAAAGGCAAACACTGACATAATTAAAGAAAACACAGAAAAAAAAAACCTAGAAAAATTTCAGAAGAAAATATAAGAAAAAAAATTACAAAATAAATGAAAAATTAGAACTGATACAAAGTCTACAGATAGAAATCCAGATTAATAATAAAACTTCAGAAATAGATAACACATTGAAAAGAACAAGGAATAGAATTAAACCAGTGGAAGACAAAATTAAAGAGATTGAAGACAAATATCTGAATACTTCTTTGGAAAGGGATCAATCAGAAAAAAGATCAAAACAAAATAAAGAAAGCCAAAGTTAATGTGGAATACCATTGAAAAGAATAACCTACATGTAATCAGAATTCCAGAACTGGAAGAAACAAATAAAACCACAAAGAAAATTGTCCAAGAATTGTTGGAAGAGAACTTCCTTGATATGATGAAAGACAGGAGTATATCCATTCAAGAAGTCCAATAAACCCCAAGCAGGATAGACCCCAAAAGAAAATCACTAAGGCATATCACCATCAAACTCACCAAAACAAAAGAAAAAGAAATCCTGAAAGCAGCATTGGAAAAATGAGAAATTACCTACAAAGGACAACCAATAAGACTAAGCTTTGATTTCTCAGCAGAAATCATGCAGATGAGAAGGCAATAGGATGGTATATAAAAAACCCTGAAAGAGAAACAATTCCAACCAAGAGTTATGTATCTGGCAAAATTGTCCCTCAAATATGATGGTGGAATTAGGAGATTTTCAGATAAGAAGAAATTAAGGGAATTCGTTAAAACCCAGACCAACCCTACAAGAGAAACTAAATGAAGTCCTTTGAACAGAGACTCAAAAGTAGCAAACAACAACAGACCATTAACACACAAAATGACATTACCCGGAAACCAACACAGTTATGGAAGTATCCAAAGTAAAATAATCTTTCAATATTGTAAACAAGTAATCAGAGGCATCAATTGGAAAATGAGGACAACTACAAACCAAAAAGGGAAAAAATAGTGTAGTTGCAGAACTTCTACGTGTTGAGGAAGTCATGGGAATTGCAAGATAAAACAGACTGTTCTAAACTCAGGGAGAGAAAATATAAATCACAGGGTAACCTCAAAGAAAAATGATAAACCTTCACATCACAATAAAAAAGAGGTCAAGCACAAATATTTACTAAACACTAAACCAACAGCAACAAAGGAAATGATAACACTATTTATAAATAAAATGAGCTCAGCACAGAAAATTACATGGAACAAAGAAACCAGGAATACCATGAAAAAAACATATAACAAAATGACAGCAACACATTCATACTTTTCAATAATTACATGGAATGTCAATGGTTTAAAAGCACTACTCAAGAGATGAAGAGTTGCAGACTGGATAAGAAATCATGACCCAACAATATTCTGTCTACAAGAGACATACCTTAGAGACAAAGACAAAAACAGACTAAAAATCAAAGACTAGAAAAAGACATATCAAGCAAATGACAACCATAAAAGAGTGGCAATATTAATTTCTGATAATATTGGCTTTAAGACAAAAACCACCATAAGACACAAAAACCAGAACCAGACCCACTGCCGCAGAGTTGGATCCGACTCATGGTGACCCCTCCTTGGGTTTCTGAGGCAGTATCACTATGGAAATGGATAGCCTAACCTTCCTTCTAAAGAGTGGATGGTGGGTTTGAACTGCTAGCCTTCTGGTTAGCAGTCAAATGCCTTAGGCACTATACCACCAGAGCTCCTTTTTATGGCTGAGTAATACTCTATTGTATATATGTAACCTATTTTGTTTACCCATTCATATGTTGATGGCCTTTTTTTTTTTTTAACCTTTCAGTTATTGTGAATAATGCTTCAATGATCATTAGTGTACATATGTCTGCTAGCCTAGCTTTTTTTGTTTTCACATCCCTTGTGTATTGTTCTGGTTACCTAGTGCCTCTCTGACAAGATATATACTACAAATGGGATGGTCTTAACAAAACAGGAGTTTATTCTTACAATTTGGAGACTTTAAGTCCAAGTTCAAAGTGCCAGGTTCTAGGGGCTGGGTGAAAGCCCCTCAACCTTGGGGTCCAGCTCTGCCTTCTGTTTCAGGCCCAGTGGAGCTTGAGGCATTTCTTCACTCAGACAGCTGCTAGCTGCTGAGGCTGAGAAGCCCCAAGGTTGACGAGTCAAAAGGCACAGTCCCAATGTTACCAAATCACATGGTAGACCATTAACTTAAGTCCATTCTAAGTCCCAAGATGGGCAGAGCATAGCAGGCTGCTGAGCAATGACACAGCTACATGCAGGGTCCAAGAGTGCCATAGGCTGGAGTCCACACCCAAAGTCTTCTCCTTATATTCAGGAAGCAGACCACATCCCCAAGAACAGCTACTCAGCTGCTTGTGGTAGATCTCACCATGGAGTTGATTGCCAGTCTCCTCATGGGGATTAACTACCACCAGCTGCCCAGTGACTCAACCAGGCCCAGCCAAGTTGACACACAAACTGAACTACAACATGTATATACCTAAGGGTGGAACAACTAGGTCACATGGTAGTTCAATGTTCAATTTTTTAAAGAACCACCAACTCTTCTCTCTACGGGCTGTAAAATTTTACATTTATACTAGCAATTAATGAAGGTTTCTATTTCTCCACAACCTGGCCAACACCTTTTTTTTTTTTTTTTAAATAATTGTTATTCTAATGGATATGTGCTAATATTTCATTGTAGTTTTGATTGGCATCTCCCTAATGGCATTGAGTATCTTTTCATGGGCTATTTGGATGTTTGAATATCCTCTTTAGTGAAATATCTCTTCATGTCCTTTGCCCATTTTTTATTTGGAGTCTTTGTCTTATTGTTAATTTTGGGAAGTATTTTATATATTTTGGTTATTAGACCATATTAGATATATGGTTCCTAAAAATTTCATCTCACTCTATAGGTTGTATTTTCATTTTTCAACAAAGTCCTTTAATGAGCAAAAGTTATTTTTCTGTGGTCCCACTTATCAATATTTGTATATTACTCATTGTGCTTTTGTTATTATATTTGATGTTGTTGTTGTTGTTGTTATATGCTGTCGAGTCAGCCCTGACTCATAGCAACCCCTCCTTGGTTTTCCGAGGCAGTATCACTACGGAAGTAGGATTGCCCAACCTTCCGTTATATTTGATAACCATTGCTAAAAATTAGATTCTATAGCTTTAACTCTACATTTTCTTATAAGAATTTTATTGTTTTTGTTTTTCATTTAAGTCTGTAATCCATTTTAGATTAGTTTATATGTATGGTGTGAGGTTTGGATCCTGATTCATTCTTCTGCATGTGGAAATCTAATTTTTCCAACACCATTTATTGAAGAGGCTCTTCCTTCCCTAATGGATTGACTTAGCACCCTTGTTAAAATTTAGTTAACCATAAATACCTGGATTTGTTTTTGAAATTTCAATTATATTCTATTTTTCTGTATGTCCAATATTCTACCATTACCAGTCTGTTTTAATTACTGTGGCATTATAGTATGTTTTGAAATCAGGAAGTATGAGTCCTCTCTTTCCTCTTCTTCAATTGCTTTAGCTATTTACAATCCCTTGTCCTTCATATGAATTTTAGGACTGGCTTTTCCATTTCTTAAAAGAAGCCTGTTGGAATTTTGATGGGGATTTTATTGAATTTATTGATTGCTTACTTTAGGTAGTATTGACATCTTAACTATATTAAGCCTTCCAATCCTTTTATTTCTACTTTTTTTTTTTTTTTTTA
>NW_006921591.1:23099356-23105234 GCF_000298275.1 Orycteropus afer afer
GGCCAGGGCTTTTTTTTTTTTTTTTTTTTAGTAATGTTTTATAGTTTTCTGTGTATAAGTCTCCTTCTTGGTAAAATTTATTCTGAGGTATTCTATTATTTTAGATGCTATTTTGAATAGTAATTTTTCCTTAATTTCCTTTCCCAGTTGCTCACTGCTCCTGTATAGAAACCTGTCTGATTTTTGTGTGCTGACTTTGTACTTTGCCATCATGCTGAGTTGACTTATTAGTTCTAATAAGGTTCTTGCAGATTCTTTGGGATTTTCCAGGTATGTGATGCATCATCTTAAAAAAAAGATAATTATATTCCCTCCTTCCCTATTCAGATAATTTATTTATTAATTATTTTCCTACCCTATTTTCTCTTGCTAGGACTTCCAGAATGATGTTAAATAACCAAGGTTATACTGGGCATTCCTGTCTTTTTCTTAATCCTAAAGAAAATACTCTCTTTTTCTCTTGAGTGTGATGTAAGCTGTAGGTTTTTTCATAAATATCCTCTCTTATATTAAGGGTTTCCTTTCTATCTATTTACGTGTTTTTAGTATGAAAATGGTGTTGAATTTTGTCAAATGCATATAATGAGACAATCATGAAGTTCTTTTCCATTGTTTCATTAATATGGCATATTGCATTGATTGATTTTCTAATGATAAACCACTCTTGGATTCCTGAGATAAATCCTACTTGATCATGATGCATAATACTTTCATACAATTTTGGATTTGGTTTGTTAGTATTTTGTTGAATATTTTTGCCTGCATGTTTGTTAGAAACATTTGTCTTTAGATTTCTTTAAGGGTATTTGTGTAGTCTTGGTATGAAGGTTCTTAATGCTTTCCGTGTTGAATGAGTTAGGCAGCATCCCCTCCTCTTCTATTTTTTGGAAATATTTAAGTAAGATTGGAGTCACCTCTTCTATAATTGTTTGAAGGAAGCCATCTGGTCCAGAATTTTTCATTATTGGGAGGTTTGAACACTGATTGTTATGGATTGAATTTTGTTCCCAAAGAAATAGGTCAAATTCACTAGACCATTATTCTCAGTATTACATAATAGCTTCCATTTTATGATCTGATATAGTTATCCTATGTGTTTTAAATCCTAATTTCTATGATGTTAATGAGACAGGATAAGAGGCAGTTATATTAACAAGACAAGATAAAATCTGCAAGATTAGACCGTCTCTTGAGTCAATCTCTCTTGAAATATAAAAGGAATTAAACAAGCAAGCAGAGATCAGAGAGACCTCAGTACCACCAAGAAAGAAGAGCCTGAGAATAGAGTGGGTCCTTTGGACCCAGGGTCCCTGTACTGGAAACCTCTTGGAACCAGGAGAAGATTGATAATTAAGATATTGATTTAATCTCTTCTCTTGTTATGAGTCTCCTGAGATCTGCTATTTCTTCTTGAGTCAGCATGGGGACTTCTGCCATTTCCTATAAGTTATCTAGTGTGTTTTCGTACAATTGTTCACAGTATACCCTTAGAATATTTTTTTTTATTTCTAGGATTAATTATCATGTCCTAATTTTCATTTCTATTTTTAGATATCTGTCTTCTCTCTCTTTTCATCTGTCAGAGAAGCCCAAGTTCCATTTTGTTTTGTTTCATCTTTTTTTATTTTTTTTTAATTGTGATTTGAGTGAAAGTTTACAGACCAAATTCATTTTCAATGTAGCAGTTCACATACATTTTGTTTCATGATATTTGTTGCAATTCCCATAATTTAACAGCTGTCTTCCTACTTCCTCCCTTTGATTACCTTTTCCCTATGTTCCTCTGTCCTTTGCATCCCTGCACTCTGAACAATCTCTGTGCAAATACTGTTCTTCTCATCTCCTGTGATTGATTGTTCTAAATATTAATATTTACACTTGTTGTAAATATTAACCTTAAATGTCTTTTACAGATTTCCTGGAAGCTATGGGTGTGAGTTCAAGTCCAGGCTCCAAAGGAGACTAGGAGCCATAGTCTCAGGGGGTTCACCAGTCTCTATCAGACTAGTAAGCCTGATCTTGACTTTTGTTCTACATTTTTCTCCCATTCTGTCCTACACTGATCCTTTACCTAGTGGTTGATAATGATAACCAGACACCATGTAGGTCTTCTGATCTCATGGGCCTGTAGGAAGAGTTTCACATGGTCCATGAGTCCCTTGGAGTAATTGTTTCCTTGTGCTTTGATTTTCTTCATTCTTCTTTGCTCTGGATAAGGAGACATCAATTGTAACATGTAGATGGCCACTTGCAAGCTTTTAAGATCTTAGTTGCTCTTTACCAAAATAAGATGTACAACAATGTTTTTGTGTAGTATATTATGCCAATTAAGCTTGTTGTACCCCACAACCATGATTCTGAACCCACAGGTTCAACAACTTGCTCTTGTAGGGTGGTTGGCAGTAAGAAGTTACAATAACTTTGCCCCTGTTAGTTCTATTTATCTGGACATTCTTATACCACATCCAAATGCAACAAACAAAACATACTGCCGTCAAGTCAATCCCAACTCAGAGTGACCCCTCCTTGGGTGTCCAAGGAGATGTCTCTATGGAAGAAGATTGCCCCATCTTCCTTCCAAGGAGTGGCTGGTGGGTTCAAACCACCAGACTTCTGGTTAGCAGTCATAGTTAGGTACTATGCCACCAGAGCTCCCATAGCACATCCAAATATGTATGTAGAAATATCATCTTCCAAACTTCCATATAGTTATGAGTATATTCCATTTTACATAGACATACCTGATCATACAACCTGTCTACCTATGTGTCTACCCATAGATTATTGTTTATTATCCCTAATAATGAAGTATTGTGTACATAAAAGTGTTTATCTTTGACAGGAGACAAGGAAATACTGTAAACATTTAAAATAAGTGTTTATCTTTGTTGTTTGTAACTCTTGAGAACTTTTCTCTGTCTTCTTTTCCTTACTGTTATTGTGTTAGTCATTTGCTTTTGGTATTCTGCCCTTCCTTTCACCAAAATCAATATTTGTCTCTTACTTTTCTAGCAATTTTTCCTCCCCTTCCCTCCCATTCCTGGTAACCAGCAAAAAAAATTTCCTTCCATATGTAAACATTTCCTTGACTTTTTACAATAGTTGACTAACACAATATTTGTCCTTCTGTTATTGCCTTATTTCATTCAGCATTATGTCTTCCAAGTTCATCCACATTATGATAATTCAAACTTTTGTTGAATTTATTGATCTTTTCCAAAAAAACTAACTTTTGGTTGTGTTGATTCTATTGATTTTCTATTATCTATTTCATTTATATTTGCTCTGATATTTATTATTCCTTTTCCTTTGGTATTTACACTTCCTTTCTAATCCCTCAAGTTGTAGAGCTAATTTACTGATTTGAGATATTTCTTCTTTTTTAATGGTGGCATCTATTGCTATAAATTTTCTCCTAAAAGGGCTTAGCTGCATCTCTTATGTTTTTATATCTTGTATTTTCATTTCCAATTGACTCTAAGTACTTCTTTTATTTCTTTCTCTTTTTTTTATTTTGACCCATTCTATGCTTAATACCATGTTACTTAGTTTCCACATGTTTGCATATTTCACAGTTCTTTCTATTATTAATTTCTAGTTTCATTCTGCTGTGATCTGAAAAGATACTTGTGCAATTTCAATCCTTTTTAATTTATTGAGAATTCTTTGCATCCTAAGATAAGTCTGTCCTGAGAATGATCCATGTGCACTGGAGAATATATATTGTTCTGTTGATGAATGGAGTGTTCTATGTATGTCTGTTGGGAATATTTTCTTTTCATTTAAATTGGGCTTATCATTGCTTTCTGCATCCTATGTTCTTCTTTTTCTTTTCTACAATTTTGTGTTATTGAATTTGCATAGTTTTTAAATTTTATTTCATCAATGTTTGGTATGAGAAGCTGTAATAATGTAACCCATTTATCTTTCATTCTGAGTTATAATTTGTATTACATTCTATGTGCTTTTTATTGCAAATAGCCTTGGTAGTTGAATTGCAAGTAAGGTAGGGAGAAAACAACTGAGGATGTACCTATCTGTTGGAGAACTTTGGCTCTGTTTTTTCTTCTAGGCTTCTCTGAAGAGTGCAAATGGTTGACACATTTGGCTGATAACCAAAGGGTTGGATTTCTCTGGGAATTCTTCCCAGAGATTACCTTCAAAGAGTCTCTGGTGATGTATTTCTGAAAGATCAGACATTGAAAACCCTATGGAGGACTGTTCTACTCTGGCAAAGTTGGGGTGAGTAGTTGGAATCAACTCAATGATTTTTTTTTCTTCTTCTAAGTTTGGGTAAATGTTATGCACCATGATTTACTGTATGTGTGTATGTGTGTTTATGTGTATGTGTGTGTGTAATAGAGATAGAGAGGATGTGAGTTTTTGTAGTAAAGATATCACATCAGGCTTTACTTTGCTCCCTCAGTACAGTATGAAGGCTGGAAATTGAAATATAAATAAATAAATAAAGACTACCATTTTTCCTACTTTTGCTAAGATGATAAGGTTTCATATTACTAAGAAAAAACAAATCCAAATTATCATTGAAATGTTTTCTTAGCCTATCTTTTTTTTTTTTTTTCCACTTTAAAGATATTAGAATCTCTGTTGGCATAGTGCCAAAGGCATTTGACTGCTAACCAGAAGGCTGGCAGTTCAAAAATACTAGCCACTCCTCAGAAGGAAGTTTGGGCAATCTACTTCTGCAATGATATCACCTCAGAAACCCAAGGAGGGGTAGCTATGAGTTGGATCTGACTCCACAGCAGTGGTTTCATTTGTATTTGCAGAGATATTAGATTTCTTCAGTTTTATCTAATATTTCTTCTTTTTGTAGTACATCTTTTGGACATAGAGATATAGCTAAGATCCATACTCTCATTTTATGTCTCTTTCTTTCTCCATAAAATTTCAATATCTTATTAAATTATATTGTAGACTTTTTGTAGTTATTTTGTTACTGATGACTCTTTCTGAAACTCATTTTATATTAGTAGGAGATTTTGTGACAGTTTCATTTAAAAATATTTACACATGAATTAAGTATTATATTCCAAATAAAATAAGTAAATTAACATAGATAGATATAGAGAAAGGTAGATAAAAGAAACAACTTAAGTATTTACAAATAAGCAAATATTTAAGAAATTTACAGTACACCTCTATTATGGGGCAGTATATAATTATCAAAACTACATTGATCACAATTTCAAAAAATAACAATAATTTAGGAAATTTTTAAGTTAAAATATGAACTCTTAAATAAATACATGAGTATAATTTTAACCATTTTAAAAAATAAAGTCTATCATTAAAGAAGCCAGACTAGATATATGTGTTTTCTTCTCCTTGGCCAAAAATCTCACTGAAGTGCCATAAGGAATATAATAATGGTCATAAATTACAGGCAATGTGGCTATGATATATAGTAAAGGAAGGATCCTCCACATACCTAACTAGTATACAAATTTGGGAAATTTTAAAACACATGAAATTATATGACTACAAAACCCAACAGAGTTACTCAATGACTTTCCATAGCACATATGTCCACCACACTAATTGCACAAATGTAGTTTTATCTTATAATTTCCCTTTAAAAGAAATTATAGCAGCTCCTTGCATATCTTTCCACAAAATATTAGCTCCTGTAATATTTTCCTGTAATAATCTACTATGCCAGGAATGACAGTTTGAAAAGGAATGGTGTGGCATTCATCATCACAAAGGATGTTTCAAGATCTGTCCTGAAGTACAATGCTGTCAGTAATAGGATAATATCCATACGCCTACAGGGAAGACCCGTTAATGTAACTGTTACTCAAATTTATGCCCCAACTACCAAAGCCACACATGAGGAAATTGAAGAATTTTATCA
>NW_006921591.1:23107534-23113280 GCF_000298275.1 Orycteropus afer afer
GAGATGGATTGATACAGTGGCTGTGATGATGGGCTCAAGTATAGCAGGGATTGTGGGGCTGGTGCGGGATTGGGCAGTGTTTCGTTCTGCTGTGCACGGGGTCACTATGAGTCGGAAACGACTCCACGGCACTTAACAACAACAACAATATAGGCTATGGCAATCCTACTTCCATAGTGATACTGCCTCGGAAACCCAAGGAGGGGTCGCTATGAGTTGGGGCCGACTCGACGGCAAAAAGAACAACAACAATATAGGCTATGGCTCAAAGTTCATTCAATTCTGTTACACTCTCCTTCCCAATATGGGAATAAGCTTGTATCCTATTTGTTTTCCCACTCTTTCCTTACTGTTACTTTTTATCCTTCTCTTTTTCCTTGAATTTGTTCATATTATTTCCTCATTTTGAAACTCAGCTTCACCGTCTACCCATGATAACACAAATCTTCCATGTTTTTAAGTTTCAAAGAATAACATTTTCTCCAACTTCTTGGATTCCCAAGTTATTAATTCCTTTTTGTGAATTGTCACTGATTGGGTCAATCTTGTTGATTATATACTTCCTGAAGTAAGAAATTCAAAGCTTGAAGATGTAAGAGGGTCTGTGGAGGGGACTATGTGTCAAGGATCTGTGAGTGGCTCCTAGTAACAGAGAGCAATTTCTAGCTGACAGGAAGACAATGAGGGCCTCAGTCCCATAACCACACACAAAAAAGACTTCTGACAGTAACCTGAGGAAAGTTTTTAGGCATATCATCCCTCAGTCAAGGGTGTAGCTGAGCTGATGAGTCAGGTGGCTAACAAGTTTATATTAACCTTGGGAGACCCTTAGTGGAGGACCATGGTAAAATGTTCCAGATTCCTGACCAATAAGATAAAAAACGTTTTATTTTAAGCTGCCAAATTTGTGATCATTTGTTACATAGTAACAACGTGGAGGAATCCGATTGACTACATCTGTGACAGGAGGCAATTGAGAAGCACAATATTTTGAGCCAAAACAAAGTCAGAAGCTTACTGTGGAACTGCTCATATGCGTGCTCAAGTTGAAGTTGAAGACAAATAGAAAATGTCCAGAAGTTTCAAATATGACCTTGATTTTATCCCTCCTGAATTTAGAGACCATCAGAAGAATAGATTTGATGCATTGAAAACACCAATGACTGAAAACCAGAGGAATTTGGGGATGACATCAAGAACATTATCCATGAAGAAAGCAAAAGGTCATTAAAAAGACAGCAAAGGAAAACAGCAAAGGAAGACAACAACAAAATGAATGTCCAAAGAAACTCTGAAACTTGCCCTTCAATGGAGAGTAGCCAAAGCAAATGGAAGAAATGACAGGATAAGAGAACTGAATAGAAGATTTCAAAAAGCAGCTTGAGAAGTCAATATCAATTATTATAATTAAATGTGCAAAGACCTGGAGTTAGAAAACCAAAAGTGAAGAACACACTCAGCATTTTTCAAGTGGAAAAAAACAAGGAAAAGATTCAAGGCTCAAGTTGCAATATTGAAAGATTGCATGAACAATACGTTGAATGATTCAGGAAACACCAAAAGAAGATGGAAGGAATATACAGAGTCACTATATCAAAAAGAATTGGAACTTTGTCTCACCTACTTTGGTCATGTTGTCAGAAGAGACCATTCTCTGAAGAAAGATGTCATGCTTGGTAAAGTGGAGGGTCAACAAAAGAGGATAAGGCCCTCAACAAGATGGTGACTGCAGCGATGGGCTCAGGTATATTAGGGATAGTGAGGCTGGCACAGGACTGGGCAATGTTTCGTTCTGTTGTACATATGGTTGTTATGAGTCAGAGGAGTCTAAAGCACATAACAACAAAAACAAACAACAATGTGTTAGAAAATGACATATGCAATGTGGACAAGAAACTGTAGAGCTTGGTAAAGGATGTCAATTTTGTTAAGATGGCCACCACCCATCTGTCATACTGTGGTGTTTTACATGTTGCTATGATGCTGGAACCTATTCCACCTGCATTTCATATACCAGAAGAGTTACCTAGGGTTGACAGATTTCAATAGAGCTTCCAGACTAAGACAGACCAGGAAGAATGGCTTGGTGATCTACTTCTGAAAATCAGCGATTGAAAACCTTATGGATTACACCAGAATATTGTCTGATATAGTACTGGAAGATGAGTCCCATAGGTTGGTACTCAAAATACTTAGTGGCTTCAAGAATAGACTTGAGCATATCAATGATCATGAAGATGGCGCAGGACTAGGCAACATTTTGCTCTGTTGTACTTGAGGTCACTATAAATAAGAGCTGGCTCCATGGAAATAAGTAACAGGAATGGATTAGGAGTAGAACACGTGGATCCAATTGCAATTTTAAATAAGATGGTAAAAACGAGTCTTTGAGATGGTGGTATTTGAGCAACGATTTGCGCTGGGAAGGAGGTCTGCTTTATTATTCCCATCCTGGTTGCCTAAGCTCAAATCTTGGGCTCAGAGCATTCTCTGATAAAGAGGCTGAGAATTTAGTCCGATTCTCTCTCCTAGTTTCTTCTCTTGGTCAGAGAAGTCTTCCTCAGTGCTCTGAACATATAGTAACTTCTGTCTCTATGACAACCCATAGGTACTTAAACTACTTAAATGAAGTTGGTCACAGGATGGATACATTGTTTGCAACTGAAAAAAAGGCACCTTCCTGTCACAGGATGGTTATGCTACCTGCACTCAAACAATTGCTTCCTCTTACTTTTCTTCCTATTGCTTTCATGTAGTTTAGCATATATACCACTCTGATTAATCTGTATAAGCCCCAGGCCCATTCTCAAATTACTCTTTGTTCTCTTCCCTATGGTACAATGAGCAGCATACATGGAAGTGATGACAAAAAAACAACACAAAACAAAACAAAAAAAATCATCCTTGTATGGGAGATCTTTGGAGGACCTGGCAAATGATAATCCCTACTCTGTTTGTCATTGTCCTGATTACTATGAGTAATAAAAGCCTATGACCTCCCTAGTGAGTAGTGTGATTATTTGTTTTCATCCAAAGAGCCCTGCAATGTCTAGTTTATTTCACTCAAAACATCACAGAATTTGGCATGACAGAGCGGGTTGTATGACTCTAGTGGAAGAATGAATAATTTAAATGGAATTTTGGTCCAGGCTAAAGGGTGGTTCCTGCCTTATTAATCTAAGCAGAAGCTCTGGCTCTGAGATAGATAACCTAGGATATTCCCTCATTCATTTAATAGGGGAAAGGAACAATAAGTGAGATTTCAGAAACCCTCCTTTTAACTCATTTGAGCTGGTGACATGGATGAGCTCAGAGGTTTGGAATGTGGGGAAATGTGAGGAGCAACTCCCTCACCAGAAGGACACAATGGCATGGTTGACAAGCCACAGCTCCTCAGTGTATTCATTCCAGGGTGGCACAGGCTCTTCAGGGAACTATAAACTGGCAACAACACTGGTTCCCTCTGGCCAGATAAGGAGTAAAATGATGATAATCTCCCTGCTAGAAGGTAAAAATGATAAAAAATTGAGGCAGTTTTCATGTTCCCACTTTCTTCCACGGTAACTCAGAAGTCTCCTGGCAGAGTTGGTGTTGTCATAAATGAAACTGTAAAAATGTGGTTTAAGATGCAGTCAGATAAAAGCAGAAGTTGGAGGAGTTGCCTACAATCCATGTGATGGCTTTGTTTACTGACAGAGTTTTACTACTGTTCTTGGTTCACATTGTTAAAGACATGAGAGCTGTGTTTCAAACTGTTTATAAAGCCATTATGGTACTTTGAATTTATGACTCTTGTCACACATATGATGTTGGTGATACTATTTTGTCTCAGAAGATTTTAATGTGCCAGGGCCCTCCTCAATAGACCTTCTCTGCACTTAGTTATTGTATCCTGATATTACAGTCAGAAAGACTATATTCCACTTTGGAATATAGAGAGCCAGGAAGTACCAGCCATTTCTACTGTCAGAGACCTGGATGGACAAAAATCCAACAGTAGGAATCTGAACCCCAAAAAGCCACAAGAGAAAAGAAGGGAGCAGGTTCAAACTGCAAAGCGAGGTTGCTATGATTACTGAAACTAGAGGATTCAAGAGTTAAGGGCACAATTCTAGAGCCATAGCTAAGAGCCCTCACACAATGGGATCAGATCATCCCAGAAGGGATCCAACAAGCTGAGTAACTCTAAGTAGGTCCTTACCTATTTTACTGCACACTGCAGGCAAACCACAAAAAAAAAAAAAAAAAAAAAGGAAGAAAGAATAAAGAGCTGTTTGAGGCTGTTTTTTGCTGAGCATCCTTGAAAAGACATGGGCAACCACTTCCTGGAATGTTAGTAATAGGAGGGGTTCCTCCATATAGCCTGGCAACCAGGCTTGGAATTTGTATGGTAGAGCCATGACTGAGGACCCTGCCAACTTATGTCCAGAATCCCTGATTTTCAAAAATAAACAAGATTAAAGGTTAACCTGAGGTCCCTCAGTCACAAGGTGAAGGGGCGGTGGGGAAACCAAAGACTGCCCAAATTAAAATTCAATGAGGAAATTGTTCACTGAGGAACAAAGATGAGGGAAATTTTGGGTATTAGGTCACCTCTACCAGAAAATTTGCCCTAGTCTGAGTATAGACAAGTCCGTTCAGGGCCTCAAAAAATCCCTATTGTATTAATGCACACCTCTATAAATTTTGCCTGCAACACTTGATGAGAATTGCTGCTGTTAAGGTCATTTTTAGGGGGCACATGAAAAGCTGTCACATGGGATAAAGCTATTATTCTGTGCACTTGATCAGGCCATTGACAAACCTTAGATGATATGGACAAGATTTATTCTGCTCTTGATAAGCTCTCTCTCTCTCTCTCTCTCTCTCTCTATATATATATATATATATATATATTTTATGTGCCATTGAGTCAGACCTTACCCATTAGCGACCACTCCTTGGGTTTCCCAGGCAGTATCACTACGGAAGTAGATTGCCAAACCTTCTTTCTGATAAGTGGCTGGTGGGTTTGAACTACCAGCCTTCTGATTAGCAATCAAGTGCCTTAGACACTAGGCTACCAGAACTCCTATATATATAATATATTTAATTATTAATTTTTTAAAATATCACTGGTCTTGTTCTTTTTTCCTTTTCTCTGCTTTTATTGTGGTGAAAACATACACAAGACATTCCTAAACATAACAACTTCCACATTTACAGCTAAAGGACATTGATGACATTTTTTATTTTGTGTACCATTATTGCCATCCTTTTCCAAAATATCCCACTATTAGCATACACTCAATGCCACCTCTCAAAATAGCTTCCCCTTTCTCCTTTTCTCTTTTCCTTTGTAACCACTAATAATCTTTGGTATATTTATATATGGGACCTCTGGTGGCATATAGACTAAGGCATTTGACTGCTAACAAGAAGGCTGATGGTACAAACCTACCAGCCACTCCTTGGTAGGAAGATTGGGCAATCTACTTCTGTAGAGGTACCACCTCGGAAACCCAAGGAGGCTTCACTAAGAATTGGAAATGACGTCACAGTGGTGATTTTATACACACACACACACACACACACATATATGTATATAGATATGTATATGTGTGTGTATATATATATATATATACACACACATATCTATATACATATATACATATATATACCAAAATTATTGTTGTTGTTGTTATGTGCCCTCGAGTCGGACCCGACTCATAGCAACCCCTCCTTGGGTTCCCAAGGCAGTATCACT
>NW_006921591.1:23114175-23115213 GCF_000298275.1 Orycteropus afer afer
AACCCACCAGCCACTCCTCGGAAGGAAGGTTGGGCAATCCTACTTCCGTAGTGATACTGCCTCGGAAACCCAAGGAGGGGTCGCTATGAGTCGGGTTTAACTCTATGGCACATAACAACAACAACAACAAAATGTCTAATGCTTCCAAACATTTCTTCATATGTTTGTTGGATTCCTCAGTATTTTCTTTGGTGAAGTATCTATTCATGTCTTCTGCCCATTTTTTTAATAAGACTGTCTGTCTTTTTTGTCTTGAAGTGTGGGAGTTTTCTATGAATTGCACAAACAAGTCTTTTGTCCTATATGTTGTTGCTGAATATTTTCTCACATTCTGTACGTTCTTTTTTTACTCTTTTGGAGAAGCTTTTTGATGCACATAAGAATTTGACTTTTAACCAATATGGCACCATGGAGGATGAGAATGACATAGAGAGGTACATGGGAGATACAGACAACAAATATGAACCCTTTTGCACATACAGTACTGATTACTCAGTGAAGGCAAACATGGGTATATGGATGGATAGATGGTGGACAGGCTAAATGATTAGGTATGTCTATGAAATGGGGAGTGAACCCAAGAATATATATTGAGTTGCCAGACAATGGTCCTATAAGTGTATGTGAATGATCAGAATTCCCAGGTGGATAGTAGAGCTGACAAGGGGCAAGGTTGTGGTCACTGCTTGGTCACAGCCAGCTACCCAGAGGGACTGAGTAGTTGAACATGCGGGCTTGGGGCCATAGTCGCAGGGGACATCAAGCTCAATTGGCATAACATATTGTACAAAACATTGTTCCACCTCCTACTTTGATGAGTAACGACTGAGATCTTAAAAGGTAGCAAGCTGCCATCTAGATACAACAATGGGTCTCTCCTAATCCAGAGTAAAGAAGAATGAAGAAAACCAAAATTCATGGAAACAATTAGTCCTAGAGACTGGTACACCATCTGATCTGCAGCCTATACAACTATGAGACCAGAAGAACTAGATGGTGCCTGGCTACCACTGTCATCCACTTGAAAGGGGATCTATG
>NW_006921591.1:23115468-23118568 GCF_000298275.1 Orycteropus afer afer
TCAGGGGGCAGGAGTATACGGAGGGATGGACACTGGGAAGAGGTAACTATGGGGAGGAAGTGGGAGGGGAGCTATTGCATTGTGGTAAACTGTGGTCAATGACATGAGACAAAGTATATGTGAAGTGCTGTATGGAAAGTGAATTTGCTCTCTAAATCTTCACCCAAATCACAATTTAAAATAAATAAATAAATAATTTGACTTTTAGAAGGTCACAATCATCTAGTTCATCTTCTACTGTTTGTGCTTCCTGGGTTATGCTTAATATTCTATTTATGCCATAAATTGAGGCCTCCAACTTTGCCCCTATTTTTTATTGGATGAACTTAATAGTCTTAGGTTTCATATTTAAATTTTTGATCCATCTGGAGTTAGTTTTTGTGTGTGGTGTGAGATATGGATCCTGTTCATTTTTCTGCAAATGGATATACATTTTGCCAGCACCATTTGTGAAAGAGACTATCTCTTACCCATTTAATGGATTTCAGCCCTTTGTCAAATATCAGCTGACAATTGTTGATGGATCTATTCCTATATTCTCAATTTTATTTCATTAGTCTGTGTGTCTTTCATTGTACCAATACCAGGCTGTTTTGACATCTGCAACTGTATAGTAGGTTTTGAGATCTAAGAGTGTGAGACCTCTTACTTTGTTGTTTTTCTTCAGTAGTGCTTTATTATCTGAGATTTCTTTCTTTCCAGGTAAAATTGGTCATTGGTTTTTCTATGTCCTTGAAGAATGTTGATGGAAAATAGATTGGTATTGCACTGAATGCATAGATTGCTTTTGGTAGTATTGAGATTTCGACAATGTTCAATCTTCCTATCCATGAGCATGGTATGTTCTTCCATTTACATAGATCTCTTATAATCTCTTGCAGTAATGTTTTGTAGGTTTTTTTTTTTTGTATAGATTTTTTGTGCTCCTGGTAAGATTTATTCCCAAGTATCTTATGTTTTAAGCTCTGGTGGTGTAGTGGAGAAGGCATTTGACTGCTAACCAGAAGGCTGGTGGCTCAAATACACAAGCACTCCTCAGAAGGAAGACTGGGCAATCTACTTCCCTAGGGATATTGCCTCAGAAACCCAGGGAGGGGTCGCTATAACTAATCCAAACCTGTTGTCCTGCAGTCAGTTCTGACTCATGGTGACCCTATGTATCAAATAATATAACTGAGTTCCATAGTGTTTCCTAAAGAGCTCTGGTGGCATAGTAGAGAAGGCACATGCCTGCTAACTGAAAGGTCAGTGGTTTAAACTCACCAGCTGCTCTGTGGAAGAAAGATTGGATGATTTACTTTGTAAAGATTTTCAGCCTCCGAAACCCAATGGGATCTCTATGAGTCAAAAACTAATCAATGGCAGTGAGGTTTTTTTTTTTTTTTTTTTTTTTTAATAGTATTTCCTGAGTGGTAATATTTATGGAGACAGATTGCCAAGCCTTTCTTCAGTGCCACTGCTGATTGGGTTTAAACCACCAATTTTTGCACAGTATTAGCTCTCAAATAAAAAAACCTAGTAATCACTACTATTTGCCATTATACTGTTTAACTGTCTGCCTTCTCTCTTCTATTCTCTGTCTTCCTAACTGTAGAGTGTAAGGCCCTTGAAAGCATGACCATAATTGATTTGCCATTGCCTGCAGTGTGAGAAGAGAGACTCATATTTGAGGGAGACAGGATGAATAGTTCTTAAATGAAGAAATGAATGAACTAATCCCTCACTAACCTGTAAGTAACTTGAGGAAGAATGGAAGTATGATCTTGCTCAGATTTTGCAGTGTGCTTGCACCAGTGTATACTTCATTATCAGAACTTTAGTATCTTCATCCTGAATTTCTCTCTCTTTTTTTTCTTCAGTGTCATAGGACTTCTTTAAATGGAAGAGACACAAAGATTGAGATTCAGTGCTAAGTAAATGCCTTTTATTTTTAATATTTATTTTGACTAGAAAAGAATACTGGCATTATATTTACTTTTCACTGTTATTCCATTCATGATACATATCTCACTCATATTTTATTTGCAAAACATCTGTGTCTTTATTCTTTAACTTTAGGAATTTTGCAAATAAGAATTAAATCTTCCAGTTGCAGTAAGATGGTGGACTAGGCAGAAAGACTGCACAGACTCTCTTCAACAAAGAAAAGGGAAACCAATTAACACAGACACAGAAGATAATCCTGGAACCCTAAGCCTTGAAGGGAAGGATATAGAAGTGGATAAAACCCAACTAGCAGAAGAATTTGCATGAAAATACCAAAAAAGAAGACATAAGGACCTGTGGTCTGGCAGCGATCCTGAGCAATCCTGATGGCAGAGACATCTTGGAGAGTGCCAAGTGGTGGTAGGAAGTAAGAATTAACCTAAAAGTTAGCCCTGCTAGCCAGGGACTGCATGGAAGACAGCTCTAGTGTCTAAGGAATAAACCAAGAAGGTGAAGAGAAAGGTGGGCTGACCTGTGGACTTTTGCCTGTCTGGAGGACACTGCCATTCTGAATGTGTACAAGTGGCTTACCCATTTTGGATATTTAAAGAGACAGTGCTCTCCAAGATTCCAGGGGCTTAAGAACACATTCTGCTTGTCAGCAACCCCAAGGAAATTCCAGACTAGCACAACTGAAAAGGTGCAATTTTCCTCTTGTTACTCTTATACCCCACACCCACTTGGTGAACAGAGGTGCGGCCATCCACCACTCTCAGGAACCTCCTGGGCCCACAGAAACTCCATCCCAGTCTGTGTGCTCAGATGAATCCTGGTTGCACTGGCCTGTCCTCCACCATTTTTTTTTTTTCCTATTTATTTATTTATTTTTTCACTTTCTTTTTTCTGGTGTTAAGTTTGCTTGTATTTGTCTGTTTTAAAACTACTATTATTATCAATACTTTTGTCCTTTTTACAATTATTATTTAGTCTTCCCCTCCCAGGTCCTGGTTTTCAGTGTTTTTTCTTTTCCCTGTTCCTGGTTGGGAAAAAAATAAATTAATTAATTAATTATTTCCCTTTTTCCTCATGGTTAAGCCCATTCCTTGTTTTTCTTTTTGTCTTTTCCACATTTGTTTCTCCATTATTCTCCTTCTCTACCTTTTTTCTCTTAGTG
>NW_006921591.1:23119331-23120562 GCF_000298275.1 Orycteropus afer afer
GAGACACCGAGGGACCAGCACTGCTGGGAAAGAGACTGTGAGAGACTCTTGGCTGAGGGACGGTGGGCTGGGAGAGAGACTGAGCGTTCTTCCTGAACTTGAGTTGTAGCCTGGTTCTTCCCTAATAAACCCTGTAATCTGTGAGTTCTGTGTGGCCACTTCAGTGAATTATCAAACCCAGGAGACAGGTGGTGGGTGCTTTGGGAGGAAAGGTTGGTGAAAGGGCTTGAGGGAGGCAGCATGTTTGGCCTTGCAGTATTAGGCCTTGGGTTACTGCTGGTAATCCTGTCTTCCTCTTGTGAGATTAGAGGAGGTCAGAACATGTGGCCTTCTTGCCGTTTTAGCACTCAGAGACAACAGACCATCACAGTCCAAACAAACAGGATAAAGTGGTAGAAACAAAGGAGCAGGACACAGATGCCGAACACATCCCCAAGGAAGAAGCAGCATTGGAACTCTCTGATAAGGAATTCAAAAGAATCATATTTAGGTATCTTCAAAGGATTGAGAAACAGACCAAAGAAAACACAGAAAAACACCCTAGAAGAATTTTGGAAGAAAATACAAGAACAAAATGACAAAATAAATGAAAAATAGAAATGATTCTAAATCTACAGTTAGAAATCAAGAAGATTAATACTAAATTGTCAGAAATAGATAACACATTGGAAGGGCAAAGAAATAGAATTGATGCAATGGAAGACAGAATTAATGAGATTGAAGATAAATACCTGAATACTTCTTTGGAAAGGGATTAGTCAGAAAAAAAAAAAATAATAAAATAAAATAAAATGAAGAAAGCCTGATGTTCATGTGGGATAGCATCACAAGGAATAACTTATGTGTCATTGGAATTCCAGAACATGAAGAGAAAAATAAAACCACTGAGAAAATTGTCCAATATTTTTTGGAAGAGAACTTCCCTGAAATGATGAAAGATGAGAATATATCCATTCAGGAAGTCCAATGAACTGCAAACTGGATGGACCTCAAAAGAAAATCACCAAAACACATCATCATCAGACTAATCAAAACCAAAGACAAAGACAGAATCCTGAAAGCATCACGGGGAAAAAAAAAGTTACTTACAAATCTCAGTCAGTAAGAATAGACTCTGATTTCTCAGCAGACACCATGCAAGCAAGTGGGCAATGGGATGCTATATATATAGCACTGAAAGAGAAAGATTTTCAACCAAGAATTATATACCCAGCAAAATTGTCCCTCAAAT
>NW_006921591.1:23151477-23155230 GCF_000298275.1 Orycteropus afer afer
ACCCAGGTTCCATATGAGCACACAGAGTTTGATCGAGTTCCTGTGTGGGCCCAGAAGGTAGGTGGGAGTGGGGATGGCCACACCCCCGTCCACCAAGCTGCTGCAGCGTGCAATAACAAGAAGAATGTCGTACCTTTTCAGTCTTGCAGTCCCCGAGTGTCCCTGGGGCTGCCAGAAAGCAGAACGTGATCTTAAGACCCAGAAATCTGCCAGAGCACTGTCTCTTTAAATATCAAGCCGCTTAAACGTACAACATGGCAGCAGCCTCCGGACTGGCAAAAGTCTACCACTCAGCCCACCTTTCTCTTCACCTTCCCCAGTTTTTTCCCTAGCCACTGTACACGGTCCTGTGCATGGACCCTGGCTAGCAGGGGTTTTTTAGGTTAATTCTTAAGTCTTACAACCACTGGATTCTGCGAGAGCGCTGCCTCTTTAAATATCCAAAATAGCCAAGCCGCTTTTTTTTTTAAAACGTACATGGCAGCACCCTCCGAACCGGCAAAAGTCTACTACTCAGCCCACCTTTCTCTTCACCTTCCCCAGGTTGTTCCGTAGCCACTGTACACAGTCCGCACAGACCCCGGCTAGCAGGGGATTTTTAGATTAATTCTTAAGTCCTACCACCACTCGGGAATGTCCAAGTCATTTGTGCCATCAGGGGCGCTCAGGTCCCTGCCAGACCGCAGCTCCGTATATCTCCTTTTTTGGTATTTTCATGCAAATTCTTTTGCTAGTTGGGGTTTAGTCTACTTCTGTATCCTTCTCTTCAAGGCTCAGGGGTCCAAGATTAACTTCAGTGTCTGTGTCAATTGGTTTCCCTTTTCTTTGTTGAAGAGGGTCTGTGCAGTCCTTCTATCTAGTCCGCCATCTTCCCAGCGTCCCCTGTAAAAGATGTTTTTAATGTGCTAAGAAGCAAAGCAACGATGTCACTTTGAAGACTTAGGTGCACCTGACTCAAGCCGTGGTTTAAATTGTCTTGTATGCATACAAAAACTGAACAATGAATGAAAACCAAAGAAGAGGTGATTCTTTTGAATTGTGGTGTTGGTGAAGAATACCGAAAGCACCATGAACTGTCATAAGAATGAACACATCTGTCCTGGAAGAAGTGCAGCTGGAATGCTTCTTGGAAGCAAGAGTGACCAAACTTTGTCTCTCCTCTTTTGGTCATATAGTAAGAAGGGACCATTTCTTGGAGAAGCATATCATCCTTGGTAAAGTAGAGAGTCAGCAAAGAAGGTGAAGACCATCAACAAGATAAATTGCTACAGTGGCTGCAATAATGGGCTCAAGCACAGCAAGGATTGTTAGTATGTCACAGGACCAGACAGTATTTCATTCTAGTACATAGGGTCTCTATGAGTCACAGAGTTGCAATTGACTCAATGGCATCTAACCAAAAAAAAAAAAAATGAGAAATGTTCACTATCCTGAGCCATTGTTGTTGTTGTTGTTGTTATGTGTTGTCAAGTCAGGCCCAACTCAGCAACCCCTCCTTGGGTTTCCGAGGCAGTATCACTACGGAAGTAGATTGCCCCATCTTCCTTCCGAGGAGTGGCTGGTGGGTTTGAACCGCCAGCCTTCTGGTTAGCAGTCAAATGCCTTAGGCACTATGCTACAAGAGCTCCCTCCTGAGCCATTAAAGAGATGCAAATCAAAAACAACATTGAGATACTATCTCACACCAGAAGTAATATCAAAATTTACCAAGACAGAAAACAAATTCTTCCAAGGATATGGAGAGTTTGGGACTCTCATATGCTGCTGGTACAACTGTAAAATGATACAACTACTGTGAGAAAAGTTTTGGAGATTCCTTAAAAGCTAGAAATAGAAATGCCATGTGATCCAGCAATCCCATTATTAGGTATGTATCCTAAAGATGTGAGAACCAGGACATGGATAGGCATATGCACAACGCTGCTCATCACTATTCACTATTCACTAGCATTATTCACAATAGCAAAGAGATGAAAACAACCTTAAATTGCCCATCAATGGAGGAATGGATAACCAAACTTGGTATATAAACAGAATGGAATATTATGCAGCACTAAAGAATAATGTAGAATGCTTGAAACACCTCATAAGGTGGATGAATTTGGAGGACATTATGCTGAGTGAAATTAGCCAATCAATGAGGGACAAATATTGAATTAGTTTACCTATGGAATTAAACTTTGTCGGTTACTAGGGATGAAGAGGGAAATTTACTAAATAGGTAAGAGACAAGTATTGATTTGGGCAAAGGGAAAGGCATTATACCAAGTACAAATGACGAACACAATAACATCAAGGAAAAGGAGACACAGAAAGATACACAAGAGGTACAGACAACAAAGACAAACACTTTTATATACACAAATAAATAATTTTAAAAATATTACTGGAACTAATTCATAGTTTCAGCAAACTGTCAGGGTGAAGATCAACATAAAAAAAAAATCAGTCATACTAATGAAGAGAACTCTGAAAATAAATTAGGAAAGCAACACCTTTTAAAATAACTACCCAGAGATGAAGTAAAAACCAAAAACCTAACTCAGGAATAAATCTAACCAGAGACACAAAACACCTATATAAAGAAAACTACAAAACACTATTGCAAGAAACCAAAAGAGACCTACATAATGGAAGATTATACCATGCTCATGGAAATAATGAGATATCATTCCATCCCAGCTCTCATATCAAAGTTCAAAAAGGCAGAAATGAACAAATGAGTGTGAGGATGTAGAGAGACTGGAACCCTCATACACGACTGGTGGGACTGTAAAATGGTGCAACCACTGTGGAAAATGTTATGGTACTTTCTTAAGAACTGGAAATAGAAATACCATATGATCAAGCAATCCCATTACTAGATATATATCTTAGAGAAATAGGAGCCATAACAGGAGCAGATATATGTGCACTCATGTTCATTGCAACATTATTCTGTTCACAGCAGCAAAAAGATAGAAACAACTTCAGTGTTCATCAATGGAGGAATGGCTCAACAAATTATGGTACATACACAGAATGGAATACTATGCAGCCTTCAAGAGCAATTATAAGTTTGTGAAACATCCCATAATAGGGATGCATTTAGAGGGCATTATGCTGAGTGAAGTTAGTCAATTGGTAAAGGACAGATATTGTATGAGATCACTATTGTAAAAAATCAGGAAAAGGGTTTCAAAACAAAAAATAAATATTCTTTGATGGTTACCAGAGATGGGTGATGAATGGAAGGTAAACCACTAACTAGAGAATAGACACATTTTTTAAAAAACTTTTTATTGTGCTTTGAATGGTAATTTACAGAACAAATTCATTTTCCATTCCACAGTTCATAAACATTTTGTTTTGTGATATTGATTGCAATCCCCACATTATAACAGCTTTGTGTCCATTCCTACCCTGTGGTTATCTTCCTCCTATGTCTTTTGTTTTTCTATGCATTCTTGGTTTCTGAGCTTTCTGTCTATACAAAAGCTGCCCTTTTGATCTCTCTTGGTTGATTGTTTTAAGGGGTGCATCTCCCTAGTGTTATTGTTCCCTTTGTAGGCCTGTGTATTTTTTTTAGCTGAAAATTAAACCATGGGAATGACTTAAATTCCAGGCCTGAAAGGTGACTTGGAGCCATAGGTTTGGGGTTTCACCAGTCTCTGTTGCTGTTGTTGTTGTTATGTGCCATCGAGTCAGACCTGACTCATAGCGACCCCTCCTTGGGTTTCTGAGGCAGTATCACTACGAAAGTAGATTGCCCCA
>NW_006921591.1:23155330-23159197 GCF_000298275.1 Orycteropus afer afer
TTTGAACTGCCAGCCTTCTGGTTAGCAGTCAAGTGCCTTAGGCACTACGCTACCAGAGCTTCCTCACCTGTCTCTATCAGACCAATAAGTCTTGCATTTCTTTTTATTTTTTTTTTTTATGATTTTGAGCTTTCTTCCACATGTTTCTCCACTTTATCCAGGATGCCCTTTTGTGATCCCTTTCCAAGTGCTTGGCCCAGTAGCCCACATCATCTAGTTCTGGACTCAGAGCTCCCTTCTGGTCTCAGGGTCATGTAAAATGAGATTACTATGTTCCACACATACCTGCAATTAATTGTTCCCATGCATCTTTGGATTTCTACACTCTTCTTTGCTCCTAACAAGGAGAGACCAATAGTTGCATCTTAGATGGCCACTCACCAGCTTTTAAGACACCAGTTGCTACTTATCAAAGTAGGATGTAGAGCAGTGTGTCATCTACTAGGTTATTCCAATTGAGCTTGATGATACCCTTGACTGTGGTCCCAAGCCCAAAGATCTAGCTACTGACTCCCTCAAGGTGTTTGCCTATGGCTAAAAAAGTCATGATAATTGTGCCCCATTTTCACTCTATTATATATATGGACATTTTTATTCATTATATAATGTCCTTCCTTGTCGTTTATGATGGTTTTTGTCTTAAAGTTTATTTTATCAGACATTAATATTGCCACTCCTGCTCTTTTTAAATTGCCATTTGCTTGATTTTTTTTCCCCAAACTTTGATTTTTTGTCTATCTTTGTCTTGTATCTAAGGTGTGTGTCTCTTGTAGACAACATATTGATGCTTTATGTTTTCATATCCATTCCACAACTCTCTGTTCCTTCATTGATGCATTTAATCCAGTGACATTCAATGTAATTTTCAAAAGTATAAATTTATTGCTGTCATTTTGTTATGTGTTTTTTGGGTTTTTTGTGTGTGTGTATGGTGTTACTGATTTCTTTGTTCTATATAATTTTTTGTACTGAGCTGTTTTTGTTGATGAATATTTTTGTCACTTCCATCATTTCTATTGTTTTATCATTTGCTAAATATTGTGCCTTTCCTTTTTTTTATGTTGATGAGAAGATTTATTCTTTGAGGTTACCTTGGGCTTTATGCTCAACTTTAAAACAATCCATTCCATCTCATAATTATCTTGAATTCCTCTCCATTTTGATGTTCTGTACATACACTATTTATTCCATTTTTGCCTTGTAGGTGCCTCATTTGTAAATATATCCTTCTAGTTCCCCATTTTCAGTCTTGGGAGTTTATTTTACTTTGGATATTTCTGTATCTGCTGTGTTTTTTTTTTTTTTTTTTCCCCCCTGGGTTATGTTGTTATGTCTGTTAATTATAGGCTGTTTGTTTACTGTTGTTGATTCTTTGCCTGAAGGACTTCTTTTACTATCCCTTATAAGGTTGGCCTGTTTCTACTAATTCTATTAAGTACTGTTCATCTGCAAATACTAATTTCCATATCATATTTGAGAAATAATTTTGCTTGTTGTATAATTCTTCATTGGAATTTTTTTATTTCCCCTTTTATGTTTTATATATTTCATCCTATTGTCTTCATTGTTGATGTCAGATGGATCTTGGCTAAAAGCAAAGGATACCTGAAAAATATTTACTTGTGTTTTATTGACTATGCAAAAGCATTTGATTGTGTGAATCATAACAAATTATGGATAACATTGAGAAGAATGGGAATTCCAGGACACTTAATTATACTCATGAGAAACCTATACATTTACCAGGCAGCTGTTGTGTAAACAGAACAAGGGGATATTGAATGGTTTAAAATCAAGAAAGGAGTGGGTCAGGGTTGTATCCTTTCACCATACTTACTCAATCTGTACATTGAGCAAACAATTTGAGAAGCTGGACTATATGAAGAAGAAAGTGGCATCAGGATTGGAGGAACACTCATTAACAACCTGTGATATGCTGATGACACAACTTTGCTTGCTGAAAGTGAGGATGACTTGAAATACTTATTGATGAAAATTGAAGACTACAGTACACAGTATGGATTATACTTCAATATAAAGAAAACAAAAATATTTACAACTGGAACAATAAGCAGCATCATGATAGATGGAGAAAAGATTGAAGTTATCAAAGACTTCATATTACTTGATTCTAAAATCAACACCAATGGAAGCAGCTGTCAAGATATCAGACAACATATAGCATTGGGCAAATCTGCTGCAAAAGACCACTTTCAAGTGCTGAAGAGCAAAAATATCTCCTTGAAGACTAAGCTGCACCTGAGACAAGCCATGGTATTTTCAATCATCTCATATGCATGTGAGAGCTGGACAATAAATAAGGAAGACTGAAGAAGAGTTGATGCTTTTGAGTTGTGCTATTGATGAAGAATGCTGAAAGTACAATGGACTGCTAAAAGAACTAATAAATCTGTCCTAGAAGAAGTGCAGCCAGAATGCACCTTGGAAGTAAGAATGTCCAGACTGTGTCTCAACTACTTTGGTCATATGGAAAAAGAGACCACTCCCTACAGAAGGATATCATGCTTGGTAAAGTGGAGGGTCGAGGAAAAAGAGGAAGGCCTTCAACAAGATGGATTGACACAGTGACTACAATGACAGGCTCAGATATATCAAGGATTGTGGAGCTGGCACAGGACAGGGCAGTGTTTTGTTCTGCAGTACATAGGGTCGCTGTGAGTCAGAGACAACTTGATGGCACCTAACAACAATAGCAACACTGTCTTCTTTCCTGCATGGTTGCTGCCAAAAAGTCAGAGATTATTATTATTGGTTGCCCTTTGTAGGTAACTTACCTTTTTTTTTTTTTTTTTAAACTTAAGTCATATTTTCTATCATCTGCAACCAAAATTATTTGGAATACCTTTGTCTTCTTTGCTAGCTAACTTGTTTTTTTTTTTTTTTTTTTTTGATAGGCTTTCCTCTTAACATCCTTTGCTTATTGCCTCACTTAATCCAGCATTTTGACAGCCCAACTCAGTTTTGCAAAGAAACAGCTAGTCGAATAGCAAAGGTAAGCAGATGTCATACTAAACAATAACTCTATAAGGGAAAGCATTCTGGAGTTTATCTTAATGGGGGAAACCTAAAAATTTTTTTAAATCTCTTTTTACTGTCACTTCCTATGTGAATTTTGTATCTAAATTTTTATTCTCTTTGTGCAAATGAAGGAGTTCTATACAACTGATGTAGGTTGCAATGACTCAAATAATAAAATTAAACTAGAGTAGCACTTCTTTCAGTCTAAATCTTTTTCTACTATTTCCCTATTTTCTCCTGTACTTCTCTGTCAGTTGCTCATTCACTCATTTCTTTACTACCAAGTGTTGACTCAGCACCGGGTTGCAACGCAAACGCAACCACTGCGGTGGAGTCGGATCTGACTCATAGCGACCCCTCCTTGGGTTCCCGAGGCGATATCACTAGAAGTAGAAGTAGATTGCCCAGGCTTCCTTCCGAAGAGTGGCTGGTGAGTTTGAACCGGCAGGTAGCTTCTGGTTAGCAGTCAAATGCCTTAGGCACTAGGCCACCAGACCTCCCTAGCACTGGGTTAGGTACTGGGCATACAGTGGTAAGCAGAATAGATAGGATACTTACCTTTGTGGAGCTTATAATGGAGGTTGCAGTGAAGTGTGTAGACAATTACAGTTCAGTTTAATAAGTGCAGCGGAAGGGTAAAGGACTCTAGGAATACATAATTCAAAACTCTTCCTAGAGGAAGTCATTCCTTGGAAGGCATTGAATAGAATAACCTATTCAGTGAGCTCTAGTGGCATAATGCCTAAGGCATTTGACTGGTAACCAGAAGGCTGGCAGTTCAAACCACCACCCACTCCTTGGAAGGAAGACTGGGCAATCTACTTCCAT
>NW_006921591.1:23160017-23161523 GCF_000298275.1 Orycteropus afer afer
TGGTTGGGTCTCTTCTTATACTTCATAATATTAGGGGAGTTTTTTTTCTAAGAAACTTTGACATGTTTCCCTGTGGTTATGTCTATTCCTGTTCTGGAATTCCTATTATAACTAAGGTATTACTCTTGATGTTGTCCCACATAAATCTTAGACTTTTTTGTTGTTGTTGTTCCTTTTTCTGATAGTTACCTTGACAAAGTTGTATTGAGAAATTTGTCTCCAATCTCATTTATTCTCTCTTCCATTGATTCAATTCTACTGTCTGCCCTTTCAATATGCTGTCTGGTTTTGAAATCTTACTATTAATCTTCTGGATTTCTATTTTTTGTTTTTATATACTTTCTAATTTTACCAGGTTTTTTTTAATAGTATTCCTAAATTCTTCTAGATTTTTTTCTGTATTTTCCTTAATTTTACCAGTGTTTTCTTTGATCTGTCCCTTGATCCATTGAAGATAGCTAAATATAGTTTTTTTTTTAATTACTTATCATGTATTTCTAATGTCAGTTCTTCCTCAGGAAGGTTTTTTGGTTCTGTAATCTGGTCCCTTGTTTTTACTAATTTATCTTGCTTCTTTGTGTTAACTGGGATTGCCTGTTGGTTTTGAGACATTTTGATGTTGTTGCATTTATATTTAATTTGTGATTATATTTTGATGTGGTTCACCTAAGTTTTGTTTTACCCTTAATTTTTTTTTTTTTTTACTATTCCTGAGCTTGTGAGGCTGTTGTGTTACTCATTTCACTAGTTTGGCAGCTCTTTTGTGCTCACCATTTGTCATCTGGTGGGCATGATAGAAGATGAGAATGGGCAGAGATCTCTGTTAGCTGTTCATCTACAGCAAGTGAGAATGGGCTGATCTTGTACTGCTACCATCTATTGTTAATCAGTTAGTGCAGAAACAAGTGGTGGCCTTCACCCAGAGGTGGGGCTGTAAGAGTTACAGATGTGGTTGGGCCACATAGGCAAGTTGCTGCATATTTCCAGGTGGAACAACAACAACAGAACACCAAAAAGAAACAAATAAAAATGAGAGAAGGAAAAACGAGGGATGGGTAAAATGAAAAGTGAAAAAGAAGAACATAAATGAAAACAAGGGAACAAGGAAAAAGAAACAAGAACCAGTGAAGGGAAAGAAAAAAAAAATAAGTACAAAGAGAGAGAGAGAGAAAGGAAGCTTTTTGTTTTGTTTTGTTTTTCTAAGTAATTAACAGAAAAAAAAAAAAACTGGGAGTAGGATATGATACTTGGGCAGTGTTCCTGCTGGCTAACCTGGCAGTGGAGAGCAGGGAACTTGATTCTAGAATGAATTCCTGCCAGTCCAAAAGGCAGCTGTGGGTAGGGCTCCTGGTCCCAGATTAAGTTCCTACTGTCCTGTAATGTGGCTGAACTTAGGGTGCTTCATATCAGACAAAGTCCCTGTTTTCCCAAAAAGCACCTGGGAGCTCTGGTAGCATAGTAGCTAAGGCACTTTACTGCTAACCAGAAGGCTGGTGGTTCAAATCC
>NW_006921591.1:23164098-23168768 GCF_000298275.1 Orycteropus afer afer
TGTAGAGCCACCGTTTGTGTTGTTGATAAAAGGTGTTTGCAATGAACAAGTCATTGGTCTTGCAAAATTCTACCATGCGAGTTCCAGCATTATTTCTGTCACCAAGACCAAATTTTCCAACTACCAGTGATTCTTCTTTGTTTCCAACTTTTGCATTCAAGTCTCCAGTGACAATGAACACATCCTGATTTCAAGTTTAGTCAATTTCAGACTTCAGAAGTTGATAAAAATATTAAATTTCCTCATCTTTGGCTTTGGTGGTTGTGGCATAAATTTGAATAATAGTCATACTAACAGGTCTTCTTTGTAGGTGCATGGATATTATCCTATCACTGACAGCATTGTACTTTAGGACAGATCTTAAAACATCCTTTGTGATGATGAATGCCACACCATTCCTCTTCAAACTGTCATTCCCAGCATAGTAAATCATGTTTGTCTGATTCAAAATGGCCAAAACCAGTCCATTTCAACTCACTAATGCCGAGGATATCAATCTTTATGTGTTCCATTTCATTTTTGACAACTTCCAATTTTCCTAGATTCATACTTTGTACATTCCATGTTCCGATGATTAATGGATGTCTGCAGCTGTTTCTCTTCAATTTGAGTGGTGCCACATCAGCAAATGGATGTTTCCAAAGCTTTACCTTATCCATATGAGTAAGGTTGGGTTTATTCAGATGATGCAGCTCTTTCCCAGTCCTATTTTGAGATCCTTCTAACCTAACTGGACTATTCATAAAGTTGCATGGTAATGTATCAAACAGTGTTCCTTTGCTATTCAGGTTTTCCTTGGCCAATTCTTTGAGAAGTGAATGGCTTCTTCCTTCTTCCTAGTTTGTCTCAGTCTGTAAGCTGGGCTGATACCTGTGCATCATGTGCATCCCACTGGGTTTGAAACACCAGTGGCTCAGCCTCAAAGCTCTCATCAACACGTCACCACAATTCCACAAATCATTCAGAGAAGGGCTAACTCTAATTATTCCATAACATTGAAAAAGATAGAATACTCCTGAACTTATTCTATGAACCAAGCATAACCCTAATACAAAAACCAAAGACATCACTAAAAAATAAAATTATAAGCCAATATTCCTCATTTTTTTGTCCATCATGAACATTGATGTAAAAATTATTAACAAAATACTAGCCAATAGAATGCAACAGTATATAAAAAATAATAATGAATCATGAAGAACTAAAAATCATAACAATTATGCAAGGATGTTTCAACATTAGAAAAATCATCAATGTAACCCTCCACATAAATAGATAAAGCAAAATTACCACATGTTCATATCAACTGATGCAGAAAACAAATAGGAAAATATCCAGCACTCCTTCTTGATTAAAGAGAAAAAAAAAAATAATAAGAAGAGAAATTTCTCAACATAATTAAGGATGTATATACAAAACCAACAGCCAATATTATAGTCAATGAAGAGAGATTGCAAACATTTCCCTTATGAACTGGAACAAGAGTTAGATATCCTTTATGACCAATCCTAGTCAATATTGTGTTTGAAGTCCTAACCAGACCAGTAAAGGAGGAAAGGGAAATAAAAGGCTTCCAAATTGGCAGAGAAGAATAAAGCTACTTCCATAGTAGCTTTATTTACAGATGATATGATCCTCTACTTAGAAAACCCTAGAGACTGAAGGAGGAAATGACTGGAAATAATAAAAAGCTTCAGTAAAGTGAGACGGTACAAGATCAACTTAAATCAATTGTATTCCTTGATAATAAGGAAGGGAATTCTGAAAAGGAAATAGGGAAAACAATGGGATTTACAATAACTATGAAAAGATGCAGTATTTAAGAATAAATCTGACCAGAGATATAAAAGAGCTATACAAAGAAAACTACAAAACACTACTACAAGAAACAAAATGAAGCCTAGATAAATGGGAGAATATACCATGCTTATTGATAAGAAAACGTAACATTGTGAAAACGTTAATATTACCCAAAGTGATCTACACATATATTGTAATCTAATCTGGTTTCCATCATCATTCTCTAAAAAGATGGAAGAAAATAATCACCAGTTTTATATGAAAAGGGAAGAAATCTCAGATAAACAAAGTACTGCTAAAGAAGAAGACTAAAGTAGGAGGCCTCACACGTCCTAATATCAAAACCTACTATACTGCCACAGTAGTCAAAACAGCTTGGTATTGGTAAAATGACAGACCTATAGACCAATGGAACAGAATTGAGAATCCACAAGTAAATTCATTCACATATGGGCAGCTGATTTTTGACAATGTGCTGAAGCTCATTGAATGAGGAATAAATACTCTCTTTAATAAATGGTGTTGGGAAAACTGAATATTCATATTCAGAAAAAATGAATCATGAGTCATGTCTCTCACTATATACAAAAACTAACTCAAGATGTATGAAAGACCTGACTGTAAAGCCTAAAATTATAAAAATCATCATAAAAAAAGGACAGATAGTACTTATAGGTCCTATAACACAGAATAAATATTATCAAACATAATTAAAAATGCACAAAAAGAAAAGGACAAATATAGGACTTGGATTTCCCAAAAATTAAACATTCATGTATTAAAAAATGACTTCCCACAAAGACTAAATGGGCACCAACAGACTAGGGGGGGAAATGGCAATGACATATCAGACAGGGGAATAATCTCTCCATTTTATGGAAAACTTCAACTCCTCAACAACAAAAAGTACAAACAATCTAATTAGAAATTGGGCAGATGACATGAATAGCCACTCCACCAAAGAAGGCATTCAGATGACTAACAAATACGTAAAGCAGGATTGTGGTCATTAGCCATTAGAGAGATGCAAATGAAAACAACAATGAAATATTATCTCACACCAGAATTGAAAGCAAATTAAAAAAAAAAAAAACATGATGACACGTGTGTAGAGACTGGAACTCTCATACTCTGATGGTCAGACTGTAAAATTGTATATCTTCTGTAGAAAACTCTATGGTCCTTCCTTAAAAAGTTGAAAAGAGAAATACTCTATGATCCAGAAATCCCATTACTAGGTATATATATCCCAGAGTAATAAGATCCATGAACCATGACACAAATAGATGTATAGACGTATATGTTATTGTAGCATTATTCAATATAGCAAATAGATAGAAACAACCTAATGCTCATCAATGGATGAGAGGACAAGCACGTTTTCCATACTCACAATGGAATAGTATACAATGTTAAAGAATAATGCTGAATCTTCAAAAAACCTCGTAATATGGATCAACCCATAGAACATTAGATTCAGTGAAATTAGTCAATTATAAAATAACAAATATTATACGATACCACTACTATAAAAAGTAAGACAAAAAATGTTTATACACAGAAAAAAAATCATTCTTTGCAGGTTATCAGGGTAGGAGGGGAAGGAAATGTAGACATGTATTAACTTGGGTGAAGGGAAAGCCAATATACAATAAGGTTTTCAGAGCAAAATTCTGAAGGTAAAGGAGGAGTACAAGAGTTAAAGAAAACAAAGATAAATTCTATTATATATCCAATTCTGCAGTAACGATAATAACAATAATCTATGAGGGGATAGATACATAGACAGATACTCTAACTGAACAAGGGTAGAAAGCTGTTTAATTATCCAGTATTACTGAAAAATAAATACTAAAAGTGAATGGCTTTGAGAATCAAATTTATTCTCTCACAGTTCAGGAGGTTAGAAGTCTGAATTCAGAGCACCGGCTCCAGGAAAAGACTTTCTCCCTCTGAGTCTCTTGGTCTTAGGATGATCCCAAAGTGGAGACCCTGAGTTCAAAGGATGTTCTCTTCTTTCTTGGTGATAGTATGTCCCCTTCTTTATGATTGCTTCTCTTTCCTTTTATGTTTTCCAAGTTAAAAGATGTTGCAATCCACACCACTTGGAAACTCCACTTACATTAGATTAGAGTTATGATGAGATTAAAGTCTTCATCCTACCTTAATCCTCTTCAACTGGTGTCAGTTTATCACATCATCACATTATGGGGAATCATTACGTAACAACTGCCAAACCACTAAGAATCATGGTCCAGCCAAGTTGACACATATTTTTGGGAGACACAACCCAATCCATAGGGAAAAAAAAAAAAAAAAAAAAAAAAAAGTGGACAACACCCATGACTATAAATAAGTTTGAACGAGGATATTTCTACATACATATCTGTATGTACTGCAAGTATAGTAGAGGGCATAGGGGACAAATTTGTGAAAACTTCTGAGCCATCACCAATCAACTTGAGGGCATAAGACACTGTTATTGGGAGCTTAAGGCCACAGTCTCAGATCTAGGTCAATTGGTATAATATAGTGGGCAAGGATAATGTTCTATAATCCTCCTGTGATGAGTAGTGAGTGGGTTTTTTTTGTTTGTTTTTTGTGATTTGGGTGAAGATTTACAGAGCACATTCACTTTCCATACAGCAGTTCACATATACTTAGTCTCATGTCATTGACCACAGTTTACCACAATGAAACAGCTCCCCTCCCACTTCCTCCCCATAGTTACATCTTCCCAGTGACCATCCCTCCATACTCTCTTGTGCCCTGAGCTGTTTCCCTGTGCATAAGCAGCCCTTCCTTCTCCCATGATTGTTCTCTCCAGGGCATGTGTCTACTTGAGGTAAATGTTTAACTCACATGCCTGT
>NW_006921591.1:23168868-23169748 GCF_000298275.1 Orycteropus afer afer
GATGGTGGGCTCACATATAGCAGGGATTGTGGGGCTAACGCGGGATCGGGCAGTGTTTCATTCTGCTCTGCATGGGGTCGCTATGAGTCAGAAACAACTTGACAGCACTTAACAACAACAACAACAAAATCGGGATGAAATAAACCAATACATATCAGTTAAAGACAATAATTTCAAAATGTCTGGGAAACAACGGACAACTTCAAATCAAACCAAAAAAAAAAAAAAAAAAGGAAAGGACAATAGAAATAAAAGCCCACACTAAAGAATTATTTATCATGGAAGAAGAACAAGCAGTAGAACTATTTGAGAAGGAATTCAGAAGGTATGTGTGTGTGTGTGTGTGTGTGTATGTGTATTCTCCAAGAGTTCAAGGACACCACAAACAGAATCCATAAAAAGATAGGCAGCACACCGGAAGAATTCACAAAGACCATTCAAGAACACAATTAACAAGATAAGTACACCATTAGAATTCACACAGAACACCAATTAGAAATCTAGAAGATGAACACTAAAATTACAAAGATAGACAACACAGTGGAAAGACGAAAGGGTAGAATAGAACTGGCTGAAGAACACATTTCCCAACTAGAAGACAAATCCTTTGATGCCAGCCTGCATGAAGGAAAATCACAACAAAGATTTAAAAGAAATGAACAGAACCTAAGAGTTATATGTAATGACATGAAAAGATACAACATATACCTCATTGGAGTAACAGAACAAAAGGAGGCAAAAACAAACAAACAAACAAAAGCACTGAGAAAATTGTGGAAGACTTGCTACAGAAATTTCCCCCATATCATGAAGAAAGACCAGATATCGGTCCAAAAATCTCAAAGAACCCCATACAGGATATATCCCAAGAGAAAGTCAC
>NW_006921591.1:23169848-23176207 GCF_000298275.1 Orycteropus afer afer
CAAAAAAAGAGAAAAGGAAAAAAAGAGGAAAAAACAAGCAAACCTGCAATATCTGGGGGTAGAGTACTAAAAAGAAAAGAAAAAATAAAAAGTAGGGAAGGAGAATAATAAATGAAGAAACAAAACAGGAAGAATGCAAAAAGAAAAACAAGGAATGGGGTTAGTCACAAGAAAAAAAAAGGGGGGGACCTTAAATTGGGGGTTGCAGAATTTCAACCAGGCACAGGGAAAAGAAAAAAAAAAAATGCTTGGTTCCCCCCAAGGTTGGGGAAGATTAAGAATAATAATAAAAAGGACAAAAGTATTAATAATATTAGTTGGTTTGAAATGGACAAATAGAAGCTAAGTGATCACCAGGAAAAAGAAAGAAAAGAAAGAAAGGAAAATTGGTGGAGGACTGGGTAGGGCACCCAGGCTCTGTCTTAGCACACAGACTGTGATGGAGTTCCTGTGGGCCCAGAAGGTAGGTGGAAGTGAGGATGGCCACACCTCCATTCACCAAGTGGGTGTAGGGTGTGGTATCAAGAAGAATGTTGTACCTTTTCAGTCTTGCAGGCCCCGAGTGTGCTTGGGGTTGCTGGAAAGCAAAACGTGTTCTTAAGCCCCAGAAATCTGTGAGAGCACTGTCTCTTTGAATATCCAAAGGAATCAAGCCACTTTTTAAATCTACAAAATGGAGGCACCCTCCAGACCAGCAAAAGTCCACAGCTCAGCCCACCTTTCTCTTCACCTTCTCCGTTTGTTCCCCAGCCATTGTGCACAGTCCTCCGTACAGTCCCTGGCTAGCAGGGTGATTTTTAGGTTAATTCTTAATTCCTACCACCACAGGAATCTGTGAGAGCGCTGTCTCTTTAAATACCCAAAATAGTCAAGCCGGTTTTTAAACCTACAAAATGGCGGCACCCTCCAGATCGGCAAAAGTCCATGGCTCAGCCCACCTTTCTATTCACCTTCTCTGTTTGTTCCCCAGCCACCGTGCACAGTCTTCTGTGCAGTCCGTGGCTAGCAGGGTGATTTTTGGGTTAATTCTTAGGTGCCACCACCACTGGGCCATCTCCAAGCCCTGTCGTCTGTGCCATCAGGGTCACTCAGGCTGCTGCCAGACTGCAGACCTGTGTGTCTCCTTTTTTTGGTATTTTCACACTAATTCTTCTGCTAGTTGGGGTTTAGTCCACTTTTGTATTCTTCCCTTCAAGGCTCAGGGATCCAAGATTATCTTCTATGTTTGTGTTAATTGGTTTCCTTTTCTTTGTTGAAGAGCACCTTTGCAGTCCTTCTGCCTAGTTCACCATCTTGCCAGAACTGAGTGGGGTTTTAAAAGCTAGAACAACTATTGGTCTCCTCCCATTTTGAGTAAAGGATGAAGAAAATCAATCATTCTGGGAAACAATTAGTCCAAAAGACCAATGGACCACATGAATCACAGCCTCCACTACCTGGTGACCAGAAGAACTAGATGGTGCCCAGGTACCACAAACAACCACTCTGATGAGAACCATACAAGGTTCTGGCAGAATGGAAGAACAATGTAGAAAAAAAAATTTAAAAAAGAAAAAAAGACCAAACTAACTGATCTGACAGAGACTGTTAAAACTGATGAGCCCATGGTCCTTAGATGCCCTTCACAACTTGTTCTGAAACTATCTGTGGGTATCACATTTCAGTCAAACAATAGAGCTATAAAGTGAACAATAAACTCATGAGGAATGTATTCCATGTAACAAATTAGTCATACGACACCAAAAAAACAGGGTTTGCCCCAAAACAATGCTCAGAAATCAGGAAGGGCCAGGAAAGGAGGATGAATAGATGAGGGGAGCCTGGGGAAGAAATGAGGAGAATTCTATTATATTGAGGAATTGCAACTAATATTATATGAAATGTTCAATGGAAAATTAATTTGTCCTGTACATTTTCATTCAAATCACAATTTTTAAAAAAAATTTAAAAATAAATAAAAGGTAACTAAAATCTCAGAGAGGAAGCAAGTCTACAAAACTAATAGTCTACATGAACCATGACCTCATTTACACTGAGACCAGAAGAACTAGATAATGCCTGGCTAATAGCAATGAGCATTTTGACCAATAGATGGTCACAACAGATGGTTGCAAATAAAATGGGAGAAAAATGTAGAACAAAACTTAAATTCTTAAAAAAAAGGGCCATAATAACTGGACAAGTTGAGGCCCTGAGACTATCATCCTGAGATACTTTATATCTTTAACTGAAACTATGCCTTCAGATCATCTTTTAGCAAAATAATATACTACCCATAAAGTTGGTACTACTTTATTTAAAAAAGGAAAAAAAAATCTGTATGAGACCTAAAGGGGTTAACATTACTCTAAAGCAAATATGAGAAGATAAGTGGACAGGAAACATTTCACAGATTGTGAAAAATGTAGCTAATGTCACTGAACAATTTGTGTAGAAATTGTTAAATAGGAACTTAAATTTTTGAATAAATTTTCAGAAAAAGATGGCAAAATATTATTTAATAAAATAACAATAAGGTAGAAGGAATATAATAATACAATAGAATCACTGAACCAAAAAGAATGTCTCTATGTTCAACCATTTCATGAAGAAGTGGATGATCAAGAAGAGATAGAACTGGATGAAAAAATCCAAGGTGTACTGAAGGCATTGGCAGGAGAAAAAAAAAAAAAAAAAGACTCCAGGAATTGATGGAATATCAATTAAGATGCATAAAAATATGGATGAAATGCCAGATCTGCTGACTTTTTTACACCTAGAAATTTGGAAGACAGCCACTTGAAGAACTGACTCTAAGAAATTTATATATTTGTCTATTCCAAAGAGTGGTGACCTAGAGGAATATGGAAGTTATTAAACAACATCATTAATGTCACACACAAGTAATACCTTTCTGTAGATGATGCCAAAATGGTTCCAGTAATATACAGATAGGGAACTGTTAGAAATTCAAGCTGGATTCAGAAGAAGTGAAAAAAGGAATATCATTGCTGATCTCAGATGGATCTTGGCTGAAAGTGGAGTTTACCAGAAAGATGTTTATCTGTGTTTTATTGACTCCACAAAGGCACTTGACTATGGGGATCACAACAGATTATTTCTTGCTTTGCACAGAATGTGAATTCCAGAACATTTGCCATATTTTCATACAAATATCAACCATCTGGTTTCTAAGTTTCTTTGCCTACTGCACCCTTCCCCTGTGAAATATTTCCATAACAGCTAAGCTATTTTTTTTACATGTTGTAAAAATTAGGATAGCATGATTATGAAAATATGGAGAGGGAGAGGGAGCCATTGGTAAATAGACATAGAACGCTTACTTTATTTGAGTAAAAATATGATAATTGTGTTATTGAGCGAGCTGTACATAGACCAAGAAGCAGTCATTTGAACAGAACAAGAAATTACTGCATTGTTTAAAATCAGAAAAGGTACATCAGGGTTGTATCCTTTCACAATACATACTCTATCTGAATACGGAGAAAATAATCTAAGAAGCAGAACTATACAAAGAAGAATGTGGCATCAAGGTTGGAGGAAAACTCATTAACCACCTGTGATACACAAGTAACACAATCTTGGTCATTGAAAGTGAAGAGAACTTGAAGCATTTACTGATGATTATCAAAGACTACAGCCTTTAATATGGATTGCACCTCAGAATAAAGAAAAGAAAAATCTTCACAACTAGACTTATAAGTGACATCATAATATGCAGAGAAAATATTGAAGTTGTTGAGGATTTAATTTTCCTTATATTAAATACCAACCTCCATGGAAGCAGCAGTCAAGAAGTCATACAACATATTTTTTGGGGGCAAATCTGCTGAAAAAGATCTCTTTAAACTTTAAAAAAAAAAAAAGAAAAAGATATTGCTTAGAGAATGAAGGTAAACCTGACCCAAACCATGATTATTTTCTTTCATATCATATATGTATGCAAAGGTAGACAATGAATAAAGAAAAGTGAAGAATTGATATATCAATTAATATTTGCTGATGAATAATATCAAATACACCAAGTTCTGCCAGAAGAATTGAAAAATTTGTGCTGGAAGAAGAAAAGCCATACTTATTACAAGTGTGGATGGTGAAACATGGTATCACTTGCTTTGGATATGTTATCAGGTAGGACCTATTCCTGCAGGTGGATATCATGCTTGGGAAAGCAGAGGTCAGGGAAAATGATGATGAACATGAACAAGATAGATTGACAGAGTGACTGCAACAATAGGCTTAATAATAGCAACAATTATGAGAGTTGTGTAGAATCGGGTAATGTTTCATTTGTTATCCATAAGATCACTGTGAGTTGGTACTAGTTTCATAGCACCTAAGGTCAACAACATCCTGGTTGGAATTCAAGAACAACAACAACAACAAAAAGACATTAGGTTAATATGAAGGGAGTCTGAATAAATTATGGAGTTTAGTTAATAATAGTGTACCAATATTAGTTCATAAATTGTAAAAATTGTACAATACTAATGGAAGATATTATTGGTGCAGGATAAATGAGAACTCTGTTTACCATCTTCAGAATTTTTATGTGTCTAAAACTGTTCTTAAAATACAATGCTGTTGTTGTTATGTGCCATTGAGTCAGACCCAACTCATAGTGACCACTCCTTGGGTTTCCGAGGCAGTATCTCTATGGAAGAAGGTTATCCAATCTTCATTCTGAGGAGTGGCTGGTGGGTTTCAACTGCCAGCCTTCTACTTAGCAGTCAAGTGACTTAAGCACTATGCTACCAGAGCTCCTTAAAGTATAATACAAGGTCTAAATAGACTATCAAGCATAACCCAACATGCACAAACTGCAGAAGATAAACTAGATGAAACACTAAATTAAATTAAATTATTATCCTTGGAAGGAAGGTTGGGCAATCCTACTTCCATAGTGATACTGCCTCAGAAACCCAAGGAGGGGTCACTATGAGTCGAGGCTGATTCGACGGCAAATAACAACAACAACATGCATCAAAAGACTTCTAGAGAAGAGGGAACCCACGGAATGCAAAAAAGATATTCAGCAATGACATATTGGTCAAAGGACTTATCTCTAAAATTTACAGAGAAATCCAACACCCCAACATGAAAAAGACAAACAATCCAATTAAAAAACAGACAGAACACTGGAAAAAACACTTCACCAAAGAAGATATTCAAGCACCCAACAAGCACATGAAGAAATGTTCACAGTCATTAACCATTAGCGATATTCAAATCAAAACAACTATGAGATACCATCTGACTCCAGCACTAATAGCAAAGTTCAACAAGACAGAAAATAAGAGATTCTGATGAGGATGTAGAGATTGGGATTCTCACTCATACACTGCTGGTGGGGCTGTAAAATGATACAACTATCATGGAAATCGGTATGGTGATTCCTTAAAAAGTTGGAAATGGAAATACTATTTGATATTGGGGAAGACGGCATCATACCTATAACCCACACATTTGTTTCCTCTGCCAACTTAACCCCTGAATAACTAGGTAAAGAAGATAGAAATAATGATACTGAAGGTATGAGCAGCTAAGGAGAAGATAAAGTATTAGAATTAGTGAAGGTAGAGAAAAAGAGCAGATTAAACATCACGGAAAAAATAAGTAAACCATTCAAGCTGGTAGAAGTGGAGATTGAGAAGGAGAGGAGTCATTAAAAATACAAAAGAGGTCAGCAGAGGGAAGAAAAAAAAAAAAAAATCATGGAACCCACAGAGGCAATGGGGACTCAGAATACACACACCAGGAGTTTTGGGAGGAGACCTTGGAAGCTGAGTGAGTATGATGATCTTACTAGGAAATAGATCAAGATTCCCCTTGACTTGGGAGGCCAAAGAATCCTGAATTAAGTGAAGGAAAGGGAGAAACTCCCTCTGAGTAGGCAGAGTTCTGAAACAAGTGCACAGCAATGGGCTGGGGTTCAATTCTTCCATGACTCCTTTAAAACACAGAGTGTACTGGGGAACTGGGTTTTTGTAACTTCTCGATCCATGCAGAAAGTAGTGGCCCTCTACCCACTGAGGACTCTGTCAATTTTGAAGCACAGGTCTTTGATTGACAGTAGCATGTCATCATTAGTAGACATCTCAGGAAGACACAAACTACTGTGCTTGTGCTGGCAGTGCTGACTGAGCTGTTCACCTAAATGTGGAAAATGGGGGCTCACTACTGGTGTCTTTTTCTTTTTCCTTTTTTCCTCTTCTCCCCTGCTCATCCAATAGAAGAAACACATTAACCCTTGCAAAAACGGCAAGGAGGCCACATGTTCTGACCTCCTCTAACCCTACAAGGGGAAGGCAGGATTACCAGCAGTAACCCAAGGCCTATTACTGCAAGGCCAGACATGC
>NW_006921591.1:23179117-23192436 GCF_000298275.1 Orycteropus afer afer
GTCACCTACAATGGACAACCAATAAGACTGTTCTGATTTCTTAGCAGAACCCATTCAGGCAAGAAGGCAATGAGATAGCAGATATAAAACATTGAAGGAAAAGAACTTCTTAGCAAGAATTATATATCCAGCCAAATTTTCCCTCAAATATGATGATGAAATGAAGACATTTTCAAACAAACAGAAAGTAGGGAATTTTGTGAAAACTAGACCAACCCTACAAGAAATGCTAAAGGGAGCCCTTCCAATAGAGTACCCACAACAGAGAACAACAAATTAAAATCAAGATACATGACATCACCACTTAGTAACCGAACCAGAAATAGATGCTCAAAATAAGCTCATAAAATAATGTACACAGAGAAAAAAGGGAGTCAACCTGCAGATGTTGCCAGCAAAGTTTTTGTTACCTACTGCCACTTTGACAGAAGATACTACAAATGTGATGGCTTTAACAAACAGGAGTTTATTCTCTTACAGTTTTGGAGGCTGGAAGTTTGAGTTCAAAGTGCCAGGCTCTAGGGGCTGTGTGAAACCTCCTCAACCTTGGGCTTTAGCTCTGCCTTTTGCTCTTGAACTGTGAATGTAGAGGCATCTCTTCACTCAAGCAGCTGCTAGCTGCTGAGTCTGAAAACTCAGGGTTGATAAGTGAAAAGGCACAATCTCAATATTATAAAACACACCACAGGCCATTAATTCAAGTCCTTTAAAAGCCCCAAATCAGCAGGACAACATGACAGCCTGCTGAACAATGACTTGGCTACATGCAAGTTTCAAGTGTGCCATAAAACAGGAGACCTTCTTCAAAGCTAATTCTTATATACTGGAAGCAGCCCATATCCCTAAGGCAGCTACTCAGCTGCTCCAGTAAATTCCACCATGGAATTGATTGACAATCTCACCATGGGGAATAACAACAACCAGCTGCCTAGCTGTTCATCCAGGACCTATCAAGTTGAAAACAAACTTAACTACCACAAGCAACAAAGCAAATAGAGGGAATAAAAGTTTTATTTACAAAATGTCCAAATGGAGAAGAAGACAGGACAAAGTCTTTATAGAACTGACTGTTCTAGATTTAAGGAGATAAGAATTTACTTCCAGGTAATCACAAAGAAAATTAACAGCTCCCCTTAGTAAACTCAGAAAGAAGAAAAACACATGGGCTTAGTAAGCACAAAACCAACAATAATGAAGGAAACAGAAGAAACCATTGATAACAACATGCGCTCAGCACAGAATTATACTTATAACAAGGCACTCACCAACAACACACAGAAACCACAATAGAATGGCAGCAATAAATTCATATCTATCACTAATTACGGGAGCTCTGGTAGCACAGTGCCTAAGGCACTTGACTGCTAACCAGAAGGCTGGCGGTTCAAATCCATCAGCCACTCCTCGGAAGGAAGATGGGGCAATCTACTTCCTTAGTGATACTGCCTTGGAAACTCAAGGAGGGGTCACTATGAGTCGGGTCCGACTCGACGGCACATAAGAATAACAACAACATCACTAATTACATTCTGTTCCTGTTTTGCTGAGAGTTTTGAACAGAAATGGGTGCTGGATTTTATCAAAAGCCTTTTCTGTATCAATTGATATGATTATACGGTTCTTTTACTTTGTTTATGTGGTGGATTACATTGATTGTTTTTCAGATGTTGAACCATCCTTGAATACTTAGTATGAATACCACTTGGACATGATATATTATTTTTATGATATGCTGTTGGATTCTGTTGGCTAGGATTTTATTGAAGATTTGTGCATCTATATTCCTGAGGTGAATGGACTAAATGCACCAGTCAAGAGAAAGAGTGGAAGAGTGGGTAAGAAAACAAGACCCATCGATATGTTGCCTATAAGACACTCACCTTAGATACAAAGATAAAAACAAATTAAAAATTAATGAGTGGAAAAAAATATACCATGCTAATGACAACCAAAAAAAAGCAAACTGGCAGTATTAATTTCTGATAAAATAGACTTCAAGGTGAAAAACATAAGGGACAAAGAAGGACATTATACAATGCTAAAAGATCAATTGACTAAGAAGACATCACCATAGTTAATATCTATGCAGCCAATGAAAGTGCTCCAATATACACAAAGCAAATATTAACTGAATTGAAAAGAAAAATAAACAATTCTACAATTGTAGTAGGAGACTTTAACACACCACTTTCAAGGATGGACCAAACTTGGGGGGGGGGACTCAACAAAGATACAAAATAACTCAACATCACAGTCAACCAACTTGACCTCATAGGTATATACAGAGGACTCCACCCACCAAAGCACAACACATGTTCTTCTCCAAAACAGACCATATGCTAGGACACAAAACAAGACTCAATAAATTCAAAAACATTGAAATACTACAAATTATCTTCTCAGATAACAATGCTATAAAATTAAAAATCAATAATAGAAAGATCAAGGAAAAAAAAGTTTGTGGAAACTAAATAATACACTGTTCAAAAACCACTGGGTAAAAGAAGAAATAAAGTGTGAAATAATAATAATAATAAAAATCCTAGAAATAAATGAGAATGAAGATACAACTTACCAAAGCCTTTGGGAAACAGCAAAAGCAGTGCTCGATGGTCAATTTATAGCAATAAATGTACACATCAAAAGAGAGGAAAGAAATGAAATCAACACTTTAATGCAACAACTCCAACAATTAGACAAAGAGCAACAAAAGAAACTTAAGGTATTCAGAAGTAAGGAAAAAATAAACATTGGAGCAAAAATAAATGAAACAGAAAACAAACAACAACAAAGAGAAAATCACAAAAGAAGAAGCTGGTTCTTCAAAAAGATTAACAAAACTGACAAGCCACTGAAAAATTTAACAAAAGAACAGAGAGAGGATGCAAATTACACTAATAATAAACAAAAAGGGGGACATCACAACAGAACCAACTGAAATAAAAAAAGATAATAACAAATTATGAAGAACTGTACTCCAACAGATTCAAGAACTTAGAAGAGATAGACAAGTTTCAGAAACACAAGACCTACCTAAAGTCTCCCAGTCAGAAATAGAATACCTGAACAGACCCTTAACAAAAGAAGAAATTGAACAAGTCATAAAAAAACTCACCACAAAAAAATTGCCCTGGCCCTCATGCCTTCACTGAAGAATTTTACTAAACGTTCAGGGAAGAGTTGAAACCTATATTACTCAAACCATTCCAGCATGTAGGAAAAGATGGAATACTCCCAAATTCATTTTATACAAGAAGCATAACACTGATGCCAAAACCAGGGAAAGACGCTGCTTAAAAGGAAAACTACAAACCTACGTACCTCATGAATATATATGCAAAAAATCTTAAACAAAATCCTAGCCAACTGAATCCAACAACATATTATAAAAATAATACATTATGTCCAAGTGGGATTCATACGAGGTATGCAAGGATGGTTCAATATCTGAAAAAACAATCAATGTAATCCATCACATAAATGAGACAAAAGAACCATGTGATTATATCAATTGATGCAGAAAAGGCATTCAATAAAATCCAACACCCATTCCTGTTAAAAACTCTCAGCAAAATGGGGATAGAAGGGAAAATCCTTGACATAAGAAAGGACATATATGCAAAGACAAAAACCAACATTACTGTTAATGGAAAAACACTCAAACCATTCTCCTTGCCAACAAGAATCAGACAACAAAACCCTCTACCACAACATCTATTTAACATTGTATTGGAAGTCCAACACAAGGAAATAGGGCAAGAAAGAGAAATAAAAGGCAAAGAGGAAGTAAAGCTATCTCTATTTGCAGATGACATGATCCTATACATGGAAAATCCAAGAGACTCAGCAAAAAAATTACTGAAACTAATAGAAAAGTTCATCAAAGCGACAGGATACAAGGTCAACATTCAAAAATCAGTGCATTCCTCTACATTAACAAAGAGAGTTCTGGAAAGGAAAACAATATCATTTACAATAGCTACCAAAAACATAAAATATTTAGGAATAAATCTTTCCAGAGATACAAAAGACCTATCCAAAGAAAACTACAAAACACTCCTACAAGAAATTACAAGGAATCTACAGAAATGGAAGAACTTGCCTTGTTCATGGACAGGAAGACTGAATATTCTGAAAATGTCATTATTACCCAAAGCAATCTACACATTCAATGTAATCCAAATCTAGATATCATCAACATTTTTAAGGATACAGACAAACCAATTATTAATTTCATATGGAAAGGAAAGAGACTTCAGATAAGCAAAGCATTAAAAACCAAAACTCCCTGCTGTTGAGTTGGATGTGACTTATAGCAACCCCTCCATGGGCTTCCATGGCAGTATCACTATGGAAGTAAAATGCCCAATCTTCCTTCGGATGAGCTGCTGAGGAAGAAAAACAAAGCAGAAGATGTCACACTCCTGGATCTAAAAATGTACTATATAGCCACAGTTAAAACAACATGATATTGGTACAATTATGAAGAGACAGATCAATGGAAAAGAATAAAAAATAAACAGGAATAAACCCATCCACCTATGGACAGTTGATCTTTGACCAAGTATCAAATTCATTAGATGGGGGACTTCTTGGAAGATGGCAAAATAGACAGACAAACTACACAGACTCTCTTCAACAAAGAAAAGAGAAACCAATTGATGGAGATACAGAAGATAATCATGGAGCCCTGAGTTTTGAAAGGAAGTATACAGAAGTGGATTAGGCATCAACTAGTGGAAGAACATTAATTGTGAGTATGGAGATGGTTGAAGCTGCAGACTGTCATCTACTCTGATGGAACCAACAGCCTGAATATTTCCAAGTAGTGTTGGGACCTGAGCATTGAACTAAAGATCAGCCCTGGTCACCAAAGGCTACAGGGATGACTGCACTGGTGCCCTAAGATTAGGAAGGGAAACAGCAAGGAGGGAGACAACCTGAGTAGTGGTGGACTTTCAGCTATTCAGAGGGTGCAGCCATTTTGAATGTTTTCAAGCTGTGGCCATTTTGGATATTTGAAGTGACAGCATTCTGACTTGGATTCCAAGGACTAAGAATAGTCTCCATTCACGAAGGATAGCAGGGACATACAGGAGGCTGATGACTGGAAAGGATACAGGTGATAAGTGTATAAGTGCTGCCTGGTGGCAAATAGAGGAGCACAGAACCCTGCTTATTTAGATAACATCCAAACAAAACAAAGAAAATTAAAACCATGGGCAAGTCACTCCAACATACAATCACCAATTAAATATAAGCACAAAAACATCACAATGTCTCAGAGACAATAGAGTATCACAGCCCACACAAAGAAGCAAGATAAAACTGGAGAAATAAGGGACAAGGATACAGACTCAAAACACAACTCTGAGGAAGAAGCAGCATTGGAAATACCTGATAAGGAATTCAAAAGAATTATGTTTAGGTACCTTAAAAGGATTGAGAGACAGATCAAGAAAAACACTGACAACTGAAGATAACTCAGACAAAATCCTAGAACAATTTCTAAAGACAATACAAGAACAAAATGACAAAATAAATGAAAAATGAGAAATGATTCAAAATCTACAGGCAGAAATCCAGAAGATTAATACTAAATTTTCAGAAATAGATAATACATTGACAGGGCAAAGGAGTAGAATTGATGCAATGGAAGACAGAATTAGTGAGATTGAAGGCAAATACCTAAATACTTATTTGGAAAGGGATCAATTAGAAAAAAGATCAAAACAAAATGAAGAAAGCCTAAGATTCATGTGGGATACAATGAAAAGGAATAACCTACTTGCATTCAGAATTCCAGAACATGAAGAGACAAATAAAACCATAGAGAAAAATGTCCAAAACTTGTTGGAAGAGAATTGTCTGATATGATGAAAGATGAGAATATATCCACTCAAGAAGTCCAACGAACACCAAGCAGGACAGACCCCAAAAGAAAATCACCAAAACATATCATCAACAAATTCATCAAAATCAAAGACAAAGAAAGAAGCCCAAAAGCAGCATGGGAAAGACAAAACATTACCTACAAGGGGCAACCAATAAGACTAAGCTTGGATTTCTCAGCAGAAACCATGCAGGTGAGAAGATAATGGGATGGTATATATAAAATACTGAAAGAAAAAATTCCAACCAAAAATTATATAAACTAAAAAGTCAAAACTCACTGCCATCAAGTCAGATCCAAATCATAGCAAGCTCTCCTTGGGTTTCTGAGGTGGTATCACTATGGAAGTAGATTGCCCAACATCCTTCCAAGAAGTGGCTGGTGGGTTTGAACTACCAACCTTCTGGTTAGTAGTCAAACGCCTTGAGCACTGTGCCACAAGAACATGGTTATTGTTTGCTGTTGCTGGTTCTGCGTTCACAGGACTCCCTTTAGCATCTCTTGTAAGGTTGGTCTGGTTTTAAGGATTATATACTCAGCAAAATTGTCCCTCAAATATGATGATGAAATTAGGACATTTCCAGATAAGCAGAAAATAAGGGAATTTCTATTAAGGGTATTCAAGACAATTGCAAGATAGAATAGACTGTTCTAAATTGAGAAGAAAATTATGAATCACAGGATAACCTCAAAGAAAAACGATAAATCTTCACATCAAAATGAAAGAGAGGACCAGCACCACTCCTTGGAAAGAAGGTTGGGCAATCCTACTTCCATAGTGATACTGCCTCGGAAACCCAAGGAGGGGTCACTATGAGTCAGGGCCGACTCGATGGCAAACAACAACAACAACAGCAACAACAAAATAGCAACAAAGGAAGTGATAACATAAAAAAAAACAAGCTCAGCACAGAAAATTGTATGGAACAAAGAAATCAGCAACACCATGAAAAAGGATATAACAAAATGACAACAGCAAATTCATACTTGTTGACAATTACACTGAATGTCAGTGGGTTAAATGTACCACACAATAGACAGAGAGTTGCACGGATAAGAAAACATAACTCATAAATATGCTGTCTACAAGAGACATACCTCAGGGAGAAAGACAAAAGTAGACTAAAAATCAAAGGTTGGAGAAAGATATATCAAGCAAATTGAAACCATAAAAGAGCAGGAATGGCAATATTAATTTCTGATAAAACTGACTTTGAGACAAAAACCTCCATAAGGGACAAGGAAGCACATTGCATAATGATGAAAGGATTAATTGAACAAGAAATCATAACAATAATAAACACCTATGTACTCAATGGAAGAACTTCAAAATACATAAATCAGACTCTAACAGAACTGAAAAGACAAATAGATGACTCCGTAGTCATAGTAAGAGATATAGATATACCACTTACAATTACAGATAGGACAACTGGAAACAAACTCAACAAAGACACAGAAGGACTAAATAATACACTGCACCAACTTGAGCTTACAGACATCTACAGAGATCTTCACCCAACAATAGCACAATATACATTCTTTTCCAATGCATGTGAAACATTCTCCAGAATAAGCCATATGTTAGGCCACAAAGCAAGCCTCAATAAATTTAAAAATATTGAAATACTGCAAAGCATCTTCTTGGCTCACAGTGCTGTAAGATTAGAATTCAACAGTAGGAAGATGAATGGAAATACAACAAACATATGAAAACTGAATAATGCCATCCTTGAAAATGACTGGGTAATAGAAGAAGTAAAAAATGAAATTTTAAAAAAATATATTGAATCAAAAGAGAATGAAAATACAACATACTAAAATCTTTGATACACAGCAAAGCAGTGATCAGAGGAAAATTTAGAGTAATAAATGCACACAGCAAAAAAGAAGAAAAAGCCAAACTGAGCACCTTAACCCAACCTCTCCAACAATTAGAAAATGAGCAGCAAAAAAAGCGCTTACAGTCACCAGAAAAAAAAAAAAAAAAAGTAATACTAAAGATTAGAGCAGAAATAAATGAAACAGAAATTGGAAAGACAATAGAAATAATCAACAAGATTAGAAGGTTTTTTTTTTTTTAAAGATTAACAACCAACATATTTAAAAGGAAAATATCAGGATACTATGAAGAACTATACTCCAAGAAATTTGAAAATCGAGAAGAAATGGACAGATTTCTAGAAACTTATAACTTACCTAAACTAACAAAGGCTGAGGGGGAAAATTTAAACAGACCTATAACAAAAGAAGAAATTGAACAGGTCATAAAAATATTACCAATAACAAAAGCCCTAGCCCATACACTTTCACTGCAGAATTCTACCAAACATTCAGAGATGAACTGACACCAACCCTACTCAAAATATTCCACAACATAGAAAAGGATGGAATTCTCCCAAATTCATTTTATGAAGCAGAAATAACCTTGATCCCAAAACCAGGCAAAGATGTAACTGAAACGGAAAACTACAAAGAAATATCCCTCATGAATATAGACACAAAAATCTTCAACAAAATACTAGCCAATAGACTCCAACAACATCAAAAAAATAATAAATTATGACCAAATAGGATTTACACCAGGTATGCAATGATTGTTCAACATTAGGAAAACAATCAATGTCATTTACCACATAAATAAAACAAAGGTAAAGAGCCACGTGATCTTATCAATCTATGCAGAAAAGATATTTGATAAAAATCTAATACCCATTCTTGATTAAAAACTCTCAGCAAAATAGGAATAGAAAGGACATTCCTTAACATAATAAAGGGCATATATGCAAAACCAATGGCCCACATTACTTTCAATGAAGAGAGACTGAAACCATTCATTCCCCTTGCAATCCGGATCCAGACAAGGATGCTCTCTATCACCACTTCTATTCAACTTTGTATTGAAATTCATAGCCAAAGCAACAAGACAAGAAAAGGAAATAAAAGGCATCTAAATTGATAAGAAAGAAGTCAAACTATCCCTATTTGCTGATGACATGACAAAACACATAGAAAACCCAAGAGACTCAGTCAAAAAACTACTAGAACTAATTGAATTATATAGTGTTGTGGCTGGATACAAGATCAACATAAAAAATCAGCTGGGTTCCTCTACATCAGCAAAGAGATTGCTGAAAAAGAAATGAGGAAAACAGTACATTTACAATAGCTATGAAAACATAAAATGCTTGGGAATAAATTTTACTAGGGACACAAAAGGCCTGTACAAAGAAAATTACAAATCACTACTCTGAGAAACCATAAGAGATCTACATAGATGAAAGAACATACCATGTTCATGGATAGAAAGGTTGAGCATTGTGAACATGACAATACTTGTGGTGGTTAAGTTTGTCTGTCAAGTTGGCTAGGCCTGGTTGAGTGTTTGGCAGCCATGATGAAACTGGTAATCAACTCCATGGCAGAATCTACTGAGAGCAGCTCAGAATCTAACTTTGGTATGTGGTCTGCTTGCTGTATATAAGAAATAGCTTTGGGAATGGTCTCTAGTTTATGCCACCCTTGAACCCTGCATGTATTCGTGTCATTGTTCAGCAGCATGCCATGCTTTGCCAATCCTGGGACTTCCAATGGACTTGAATTAATAGCCTGTCATGTGGTTTGGTAGCATCAGTACTGTGGCATTTTATTTGTCAACCCTCAGCTTGTTAGCCTCAGCAGCCAGTAGGTGCCAGAGAGAAGAGATGTCTCTAGCTTCAGTGGGCCAGGAGCAAGAGTCAGAGCTGAAGGCCAAGGTTGAGGAGCTTTTATCTAGTCCCAAGGGCCTGGCACTTTGAACTCAGACTTCTAGACTCCTGAACTGTAAGAGAATCAACTCCTGTTTGCCAAGGCCATCCCATTTGTGGTATATTCTTTACAGAGCAGTACTAGATAACCAAAACAATACTACCAAAAGCAATCTACACATTCAATGCAATTCTATTTCAGATACCATCATCATTCTTTAAGGATATGGACAAACCAATCACTAATTTTATACACAAAGAAAAGAGACCTTGTATAAGCAAAGCACTACTGAAGAAAAGGAACAAAGTAGGAGGTCTCATGTTCTCCAGTCTCAAAACCTTCTACAAAGCCACAATAGTCAAAACTGCATGTTACTGGTACAACAATGAACAGATAGACCAGTGGAAAGGAATTGAGAACCCAGAAATATATACATCTACCTATGGTCAACTGATTTTTGACAAAGAGCTGAAATCCATTAAATGGCCAATAGGTGTTCTCTTTAACAAATCATGCTGGCAAAACTATATCCATGTGCATAAAAATGAAGCAAGATTCATACCTTACACCGTACACAAAAACTAAACTGGCTCCAGTTGGATCAAAGACTTAAATGTGAAACCTAAAGCCATAAAATTCTTCAAGGAAAAAATAGGGGCAAATTTAGGGGCCACTGTTTATGGCATAAATAGACTGTCAAGCACAACTGAAAATGCACAAACAGCTGAAGACAAACTACATGAATGGTACCTTCTAAAAATTAAATTTTTATGTGCTTCCAAAAACTTCTCCAAAGAGTCAAAAGAGAATCTACAGATTGGAAAAAATATTCGGCAATGACATATCTGACAAGGGACTTATCTCTAAAATTTATAGAAAACTTCAGCACCTAAACAGCAAAAAGATTAAAAATCCAATTAAAGAATGGGCAGAAGACATGAATAGACACTTCACCAAAGAGAATATTCAGGCAGCGAGCAAATACATGAAGAAATGTTCACAATCATTTGCTACCAGAGAGATGCAAATCAAAACAACAATGAAATACCATCTCACCCCTGCACTAATGGTAAAGTTAAACAAGATGGAAAATAACAAATGCTGATGAGGATGTGGAAAGATTGGGACTCTCATACATGCTGGTGGGACCATAAAGTGATTCAACCACTGTGGAAAGTAGTATGGCATTTCCTTGAAAAGCTGGAATTAGAAATACCATTTGACCTAGCAATCCCATTACTAGGTGTATATCCTAAAGAAGTGAGAGCCAGGACAAGAACAGATATATGTACTCCCATGTTAATCACATTTTTTCTGTGGATCGGGATTGTGCTGTGCTGCCTACAACTGTCCATGATCAAACAATCCATCATTTGGCCCTGGAGATCTTGAATTCATCATTCGTTGGAGTCAATAGCCAGTATACTGCCTGCCAACTTTGGGCTTGTCAGCTTCTGCAGTTGCGTGAGCTGGGAAAAGCCTCCAGCTTGTTGTTTGATCCAAGAACTTGGGACTTGCCAGCTTCCATAAGTATGTTAAAAGTAAGCCACAGGTCCTCCTGCATTCAAGAGGAGAAGATTACACAAAAGTGTGAACATAAGGAGTGGGAATCATTGGTGGTCTCTCTAAGAAAAATAGAGGCCAATTGTATCTTGAACGACCATTCCAAGCTTTTAAGACTTTCAGGCAAGTGGAATCACCATACTGCTTTCTGTGGACCAGAACAGATCTTGAAGTCAGCTGCAGGGACCCAGGTGAGGAGAGGGAACCCAGGCCATGCCCCACAAGCAGTGAGGTGGGAAGGCAGAGAGAGGACAGAATAGGCAAAGGGGACCAGAATAGATCAAGGAGTAAGCTGCAGTGATCCAGGTAAGGCTGGTTGGAGGGGTCCAACAGCTAAGGGAGACAAACTTCTCTGTCAATTTGTCCTAATATGGTGATGTGTTGCTGTGAGTCTTGAGGTTGTGCCACTGGTGTTTCAAACCCAGTGGGGTGCACAAGGTGCACAGGTATCAGCCCAGCTTGCAGACTGAGACAGACTAGGAAGAAGGAGGAGGCCATCCACTTCTCAAAGAATTGGCCAGGGAAAACCTTATGAATAGCAGAGAAACACTGTCTGATATATTACTGTGCAATTTTATGAATAGTCCAGAAACATTGTCCAATATAGAAGAAGAAGATGAGTCACTTAGCTTGGAAAGCTCTCACAGTAGGACTGGGCAAGAGCTGAATTATCAGAGTAAAATCAGCCTTACTAATATGGATAAGGTAAAACTTTCGAGACCTCCATTTGAAGATGTGGCACCACTCAAACTGAGGAGAAACAGCAGCAAACATGCATTAATAATCAGAACATGGAATGTACAAAGTATGAATCCAGGAAAATTGGAAGTTGTCACAATTGAAATGGCATGCATAAAGATTGTTACCCTAGGCATTAGTGATCTGAAATGGACGGGTTTTGGCCACATTGAATCAGGAAACCATGTGATCTACTATGCTGGGAATGACAGTTTAAAGAGGAATGGCATGACATTCATCATTACAAAGGATGTTTCAAGATCTGTCCTGAAGCACAATGCTGTCAGTGATAGGATAATATCCATACGCCTATGAGGAAGACCCATTAATACGACAATTATTCAAATTTATGCACCAATCACCAAAGCCAAAGATGAGGAAATTGAAAATTTTTAACAACTCTTGCAGTCTGAAATTGACCTAACATGCAATCAGGATGTGTTAATTATCACTGGTGACTGGAATGCAAAAGTTGGAAACAAAGAAGAATCACTGGCAGTTGGAAAATTTGGCCTTGGTGACAGAAATAATGCTGGAACTCTCATGGAAGAATTTTGCAAGACCAATGACTTGTTCATTGCAAACACCTTTTTTGAACAACACAAATGGCAGCTGTACACATGGACTTCCCCAGGTGGAACACACAAGAATCAGATCGACTACATCTGTGGCAAGAGGTGACGGAGAAGCTCAATGTCTTCAGCCAAAACCAGTCTGGGAGCTGATTGTAGAACAGATCATCAACTGCTCATATGCATGTTCAAATTGAAGTTAAAGACAATTAAATCAAGTCCACGAGAGCCAAAATATGATCTAGAATATATCCCTCCTGAATTTAGAGATACTCTAAAGAGGAGGTTCCAGCAAGATGGCAGACTAGGCAGAAGGACTGCACAGATGCTCTTCAACAAAGAAAAGGGAAACCAATTGTCGCAGACACAGAAGATAATCTTGGGCCACTGAGTCTTGAAGGGAAGGAAACAAAAGTGGACTAAACCCCAACTAGCAGAAGAATTTGTGTGAAAATACCAAAAAAGGAAACACACGGAGCTGCAGACTGGCAGTGGCCTGAGTGACGCTGACGGCACAGACGACAGGGCTTGGAGATTCCTGAGTGGTGGTAGGACCAAAGAATTAACCCAAAAATCACCCTGATAGCCAGGGACTGCATGGAAGACTGTGCACAGTGGCTGGGGAACAAACAGAGAAGGTGAAGAGAAAGGTGGGCTGAGTTGTGGACTTTTGCTGGTCCGGAGAGCACTGCCATTTTGTAGGTTTAAAAAGCAGCTTGACTATTTTGGATATTTAAAGAGACAGCACTCTCGCAGATTCCTGTGGTGGTAGGACTTAAGAATTAACCTAAAAATCACCCTGCTAG
>NW_006921591.1:23219006-23233632 GCF_000298275.1 Orycteropus afer afer
AACAAGATGGATTGATATGGTGGCTGTGATGATGGGCTCAAGTATAGCAGGGATTGTGGGGCTGGCGCGGGATCGGGCAGTGTTTTGTTCTGCCGTGCATGGGGTCACTATGAGTTGGAAACGACTCAATGGCACTTAACAACAACAACAATGAGGAGGGTCAGTTAACACTATTATTATTTGAATTTATTACCAACCACCAAAGCCAAAGATGAAGAAATTTAAGATTTCTACCAACTTCTGCAGTCTGAAATTGACAAAACATGCAATAAAAATGTGCTGATTATCATTGATGAGTGGAATGCAAAAGTTGGAAATGAAGAATCACCAGTAGTTGGAAAATTTGGCCTTGGTGATACAAATAATGCTGGAGATTTCACTACAGAATTTTGCAAGACCAACAACTTATTCATTGCAAGTACCTTTTTTCAGCAACAAACAGTGCCTATACACATGAACTTCACCAGATGGATTACACAGGAATCAGATGGACTACATGTGTGGCAAAATGTGATAGAAAATCTCAATACCTTTAGCCAAAATAAGGCCATGAGCTGATTGTGGACTAGACCATCAACTGCTCATATAAAGTTCAACTTGAAGTTGAAGACAATAAAAATAAACCCACCAGAGCCAAAAGACGACCTTGAATATATCCCTCCTGAATTTAAAGACCATCTAAAAATAGATTTGATTCATTGAACACCAATGACAGAAAACCAGAAAAATTATTGGATGACATCAAGAATATCATCCATGAAGAAAACAAGAAGTCATTAAAAAGACAAGAAAAGAAGAACCAAAATGGATGTCAGAAGAGACTCTGAAACTTGCCCTTGAGCAAAAACTTGCTAAAGCAAATGGACAAAATGACAAGATAAAAGAGCTGAACAGATTTCAAAGTACAGGTTGAGCAGAAAAAGCCAATTACTATAATGAAATTTGCAAAGACCTAGAGTTAGAAACCCAGAAGGGAAGAACACAGTTGTCATTTCTCAAGCTGAAGGAACTGAGGGAAAAAAAATGAAGACTCAAGTTGCAATATTGAAAGATTCTATGGGGAAAATATTGAATGATTCAGGAAGCATCAAATAAGATGGAAGAAATACCCAGAGTCACCTTACCAAAAAGAACTGGTCAATCTTCATCCATTTCAGCAGGTGGCATATGATCAAAAACCTATGCTACTGAAGTAAGAAGTTGAAGCTGCACTAAAGGAATTGGTCAAAAACATGGATCCAGGAATTGACAGAATATCCTTTGGGATGTTTTAACAAATGGATGCCCCACTGGAGGTTTTCACTTGGCTATGCCAAGAAACTTGGAAGAGAGCTACATGGACAAATGACTGGAAGAAATCCATATTTGGACCAATTCCAAAGAAAGATGATCCCACAGAATGTAGATATTTTTGAACAATATCATTAATATCACACGGAAGTAAAATCTTACTGAAGATAATTCAAAAATGGTTGCAGCAGTATATTTACGGAGAGATTCCAGAAATGCAAGATGGATTCAGAAGAGGATGTGGAACAGATATAATTGTTGATGTCAGATGGATCTTGGCTCAAAACAAAGAATACCAGAAAGATGTTTTCCTGTGCTTTATTGACTATACAAAAGCATTTGATTGCGTAGATCATAACAAATTATGGATAACATTGAGTAGAATGGGAATTCCAGAACACTTAATTGTATTCAAGAGAAACCTGTACATAGACCAGGAGGCTGTCATTCAAACAGAACGAGGGGACACTGCATGGTTTAAAATCAAGAAGAGAGGAGGATTCAAAATGGAGTCTCATCAGTAGTCACCATGCTATTTCCCTCTACCATCTTAGTGCTTGAAAAACTAGGTACAGAAGTTTGAATTAGGGATGTTCATGCTCTGAACAACTCACTGAGTCAGAATGCACCAAACTCAGAGGAGAAGAATTAAAGGGAAGGTACAGAGGAAGAAACAAAAGAAGATCTATCCTGTGGAGTGCAGACAGGCAGACAAGAAAGGTCATTAGAGACTTCCTTGGGGGAGCAACCAGCAGGTGATAATGGCCATCCAAGACCTCCCTGGGTCAAGGAAGAAGACACTCCATACCAGCATACCAGCGACCACACCAGCATACAAGAGATCACCCTAAGGATTTGCCTTGAGCACCTGATTTTATCAGTAACTTGGCTCAACTAGGTGCAAACGGTCACATCCAGCACCACTGAAACCCAAGCAGAGAGTCCACTGGTGCTCCAGGAGGATAGGCTTGCTCCCCCCTCAGCAGGTCACTGAATAGTCTTGAGTAAGCTTAGTGGCACTGAGAGGTCTGGGCTTGACTTTATCACTAATATTGGGACCACAGATTACTATCAGGCTCTCTCCCGACTCCAGCACAGCTGAAACCGAGTGCATCTTTGGTGCCATAGGTGGGTGGACTCACCGAGGAACTCCCCAGCTGATCATGGTCTGGGTGGGTTTGGCTAGCACTGTAGGTTGGTGGGGCCAGGGAAGGAACAGCAGATCACAGAGCCAGAAATTTGCCTTGGGTTGGCTTTTTGGCACCCAGGGGCCTCAGGAGCAGGGTTTTTGCATGTGTCTGAGCCTAGAAGAAAGTGATGATCCCCTAACAACTGGAGTCTTTGTTGAAATTGAGTTTTGGGCCTGTAAATAGCAGTACAATATCATCAGTATCAGCCTGCTCAAAGCCCTAGAAACTGCCCCTAGCAACAAGGAGCTTTCCTTTTTCTGCTACTACCTTCTCCGTCAATAACTTCACTCATCCAATAGAAGAAACCACATTCAGCCAACATGAAACCTTCTGGTTCGAACTCTAAACACTCTTTACAACAAACAGAAACCAATATCCACATTCCACACAGTGACTGATTCCACCTTTACAAAGAAAACAGCAGAGCAACCCAGCATACCTGAATTAATAATAATAAAATAAAATACACCAGCTTCACCTTTTCAAAATATTAAACCATGAAACCAAGACAAAATAAATCAACAGGTAACCAACAGTTAAAGGCAACCTCAAAATGTCTAGAAAACAACAGACAAACAAAAAAAAAAAAAAAAACAGGACAAGGCAGTAGAAGCAAAACGACAAAGAAAGGTCTCATTATACATGGAGGAAGAAGAGGCAATAGAATTATCTGAGAAGGAATTTAGAACATATGTTTATAGAGCTATACAAGAGCCTAAGGAAACCCCAAACAGAAACAAGGAAAACACAGACAGTTCCCTGGAAGAACTTAAGAAAATCATTCAAGAACAAAATAAAAAGATTAATGCACAATCAGGACTCATAAAAACAGCAGTTAGAAGTGCAGAGATGAGTATTGAAATGCAGAAGTTGAGTACCAGAATGACAGAATTACACAACACACTAGAAGAAAAAAAGAGTAGGTTAGAACTGGCTGAAGAATGCATATCCCAACTATAAGACAAATCTCTGGACACTAGCCTGTATGAAGAAAAATCAGAACAAAGATTTAAGAGAATTGAAGAGAACCTAAAAATTATATGTGATGACATGAGAAAAAACAGCACAAGACTCATTGGAATTCCAGAACAAGAAGAGGCAAAAAAGACCATCAAGAAAATTGTGGAAGTCCTGCTAACAGAAAAATTCCCCCATATCATGAAGGACAAAAAGATATTTGTCCAAGAAACTCATAGAACCCCACACAAGATCGATCCCCAGAGAAAAACATCAAGGCATATTATAATCAAACTTTCCAAAACCAAAGACAAAAAAAATTTGAGAGCTGCCCAGGAAAAAAGAAATATTACTTTCAATAATCAAACAGTTAGGCTGAGCCCCGATTACTCAGCATAAACCATACAGGCAGGAAGGCAGTGGGACAGCATATATAAAACACTGAAGGAAAAGAACTTCCAACCAAGAATCCAATATCCAGCCAAATTATCCATCAAATATGAGGGCAAAATCAAGCTTTCGCAGACAAACAGAAGTTAAGGGATTTTGTAAAAACCAGACCAACCCTTCAAGAAATGCTTAAAGAAGTCCTTCCAATAGAGAATCCACAACAGAGATCAACAAAACCAGGATACGTGTCATCAACACTAAAACCAAATCAGAAATAGATACTCAAAGTAAGACCATAACACATTGTACCTTAAAAACCAAGGAACTCAATCAGCACACAACACCAGCAACTAACCTACCTGAGGGAATTAACCTTTTAGGTACATATTTTCAAATGGAGAGGAAAACAGGACAATGTCTTCACAGTACATACTGTTCTAAAAGTGTAGAGAAAAGAATATACTCCAAGGTAACCACAGAGAAAAGTAGCAATCCCCCTAAGCAAATCCAGAAGGTAGGAAAACATATGGGTTTAATAAGCACAAAACCAACAATAAAGAAAAAAAGGGAAGAAGCATTAGCCAAAAAACAAAACTCAGCACAGAAAGGTATATAGAGCAAAGAAACATCAACAACATGACAAGAAAAAAACACAATGAAATGACAGTAATCAATTCATATCTATCACTAATTACACTCAATGTGAATGGACTAAATGCACCTATCAAGAGAAAGAGAGTGGCAGACTGCATAAGAGAAGAAGTCCCATCAATATGCTGCCTATAAGAGACCCAACTTAGACACAAAGATAAAAACAAATTAAGAGTTAAGGGATGAGAAGAAAATATACCAAGCCAACAGAAACCCTAAAAGAGCAGGAGTAGCAATATTGATTTCTGATAAAATAGGCATAAAGTGCAAAACATCAAAAGAGAGATAAGGAGGGACATTATATGATGCTGAAAATGTCAGTTGACAACAAAGACATTACAATAATAAATATTTCTGCACCCAACGAAAGTGCTCCAAAATACGTGAAGCAAATATTAACTGAATTAAAAGGGATAATAGGTAACTCTACAAAAATAATAGGAGAGTTTAACGCGCCACTTTCAAAGAAGGACAGGTCAACTGGAAAAAAACTCAACAAGGATACAGAAGAACTGAACAGTACAATCAACCAACTTGACCTCATAAATATAAAGAGCATTTTACCCAACAAAAGCAAAATTCGCATTCTTTTCCAGTATGCATGGATCCTTCTCCAGAATAGACCATATGCTAGGACATAAAACAAGCTTCAATGAATTCAAAAACATTGAAATACTGTAAAGCATCTTCTCAGATGACAATGATATAAAACTAGAAATTAATAATAGGAAGAGCAAGGAAAAATCATCAAATATATGGAAGCTGAACAACTCACTGCTCAAAAACTACTGAGAACAGAACAGATAAAAACTGAAATAATAATAAAAAAAAAAATTCCTGGAAACAAATGAGAATGAAGATACATCATGCCAAAACCTATGGAACATAGTGAAAGCAGTACTCAGAAGACAGTATATAGCAATAAATGCATACACAAAAAAAAGAGGAAAGAAACAAAATCAACACTGTAACTTATCAACCCCAACAACGAGAATAGAACAACAAAAGAATCCTACAGTATCTAGAAGAAAGGAAATAATAAAGATCAGAGCAGAAATAAATGAAACAGAAAAAAAAGAGAAAAATCAATAAAACAAAGAGCTAGTTCTTTGAAAAGATTAATAAAATCAATAAACCATTGGCAGACCTATAAAAAGAAAGAAGATCCAAATCACAAGAACTGTAAACAAAAATGGTGTCATCGCAATAGAACCCACTGACATAAAAAGATACTGACAGAATATTATGAAAATTGTACACCAATAGATTTGGGAATGTAGAAGAGATGAAAAAGTTTCTAGAATCACAGAACCTACCTAACTATCCCACTCAGAGATAGAAAGCTTGAACAGACCCATAAAAAGGCAATAAATTGAACAGGTCATAAAAAAGTTTCCCACAAAAAAAGCCCTAGCCCTGATGGCTTTACTGGAGAATTCTATCAAATATTCAGAGAAGAGTTGACACCTATGCTACTCAAGCTATTCCAGAACATAGAAAAAGATGGAATACTCCCAAACTCATATTATGAAGCAAGCATAATGCTAATACCAAAACCAGGGAAAGACACCCCTAAAAGGGAAAACTACAGACCAATATCTCTCATGAACATAGACACAAAAATCTTTAACAAAATCCTGGCCAACAAAATCCAACAACATATAAAAAAATTAATACAATCATTGTGGCAAACAGTGTGGCATTTCCCTTAAAAACTGAAAACAGAAGTACCATTTGACCCAGCAATTCCATTACTAGGAATATATCCTAAAGAGGGGAGAGAGAGCGTATGAACAGACATATGTACACCTATGTTTATTGCAGCACAATTCACCATAGCAAAGAGATGGAAACAACCTAAATGTCCATCAATAGATGAATGGATAACCAAATTATGGTATATTCACACAATGGAATACTATGCCACATTAAAGAACAATAAGGGACACACAAATCATCTTGCAATGTGGGTGAACCTGGAGGATATTATGCTGAGTGAAATAAGTCAATCGCAGAAGGACAAGAACTGTATGAGCCCATTACTGTAAAAAGAAAGAGAAGGGTTTGGTTGGGAAAGGGAACCCACCTAGTAGGTTACTGGGATGGGGAGTGAAGAGGAGGGATTAATTTAGGGCTAGTTGGGGCCTACACACTGTCATGGGTAGGAGGAGGGATAAACAGGAAGGGAGTATGACCACCATGATAACATTAGGAAATGGGAGGACACCGAATTGTGCACATAAGAGATAGACAACAGATGCTAATACCAACCAATGCGTCCACAATACCACATTGCCATTAATAACCAAACACTAGGCTACACAGATAAACACATAAACACCTGAGATGATCAGAAGGGGGTCAGTGAACAGAAGTATACTCTAGATCAAAGATAAATTCACCTGAGGCTACTCTTGCACAGACACCAGTGATACAAAATACCTGTAGTCCTTACAGAAACAATAGAACACAGACACAGAGTAATCCCTCATAAACAACCAGACACTATGTGAGAGAGATCCAATAGATCTACTGTCTCAGGACCATAGTACGGGGGGACACCAGACTCAAAAAAATACATAAAAGCATTGTTCCACATACTACATTGGTGAGTAGTGACTGGGATCTTAAAAGCTTTCAAGCGGCTATCTAAGATATAGCTAACGGTATCCTAGTGTCAGAAGTGAAGAAGAATGCAAAAAAAAAAAAGAAAAGAAAAAGGACATTTAGAAGCAATCAGCCCTAGGACATGATGACCCTCAAGAACAGAAGAACTAGACGGTGCCAGCTACCAATGTCAACCACTCAGAAAAGGATCAAATCTGGAAATCCTGGATAGAGTAGGAGGGAAAATGTGGAACAAAATCCAAAAACTCAATGACCATAATTACTGGTCAGATGAAATCTGGTGAGATTCCCAATACTATGGCCCTGGAATGCATTCTGTGCCTGGAATAAAACTCATCCCCAGGGCCGGGCTCTCAGCCCAATAGTTAACAAGATAGATATACACACAGACCACTCAACCCAGGATGACATACTTACATATTCTATGCTAATACATCCCTTAGAGCAATACATCATGGGACACCAGAGGACCAACATTCAAACTGAAGAAATGTAGGACAAACAGGAGTGCATAAATATGAGGGGCACAAGGGGAAGGTTAGAGAATAAGGAGGGTAGGAGACTGGGTTAGGATTGGAAGTAGTGAAGGAAGAATGAAACTAAATGTACACATTACCTTGAATGTAAAACAAACTCTTAAAATAAAAATAAATAAATAAAAATCAAGAAGAAAGTATGTCAGCATTGCATTCTTTCACCATACTTACTCAATCTATATCTTGAATGAATAATCTAAAAAGCTGGACTATATGAAGAAGAATGTGGCATCAGGATTGGAGGAAGACTCATTAACAACCTGTGACATGCTGACAACACAACTTTGCTTGCTGAAAGTGAGTATGACTTGACGCACTTACTGATGAAGATTGAAGACTACAGTCTTCAGTATGTATTGTGTTGTTGTTGTTATTTGCCTTAGCCACTATGCTACCAGAGCCCCCCAGGAGACATATTTGTTGTTGTTGTTGTTATGTGCCGTCGAGTCGGCCCCGACTCATAGTGACCTCTCCTTGGGTTTCCGAGGCAGGATCACTACGGAAATAGGATTGCCCAACCTTCCTTCCAAGGAGTGGCTGGTGGGTTTGAACCGCCAGCCTTCTGGTTAGCAGTCAAGTGCTTTAGCCACTATGCTACCAGAGCTCTGGGCAAATATGCTGCAAAAGACATCCTTCAAGTGATGAAGAGCAAAGATGTCTCTTTGAAGACTAAGGTGTGCCTGACACAAGGCATGGTATTTTCAATCACCTCATGTGCATGTGAGAGTTGGACAATAAATAAGGAAGACCAAGAATGCTGAAAGTACCATAGACTGCTAAAAGAACTAACAAATCTGTCCCAGAAGAAGAGCAGCTGGAATGCTCCTTGGAAGCAAGAATGGGAAAACTTCATCTCACCTACTTTGGTCATGTTATCAGAAGGTACCATTCCCTGCAGAAAGACACAATGATTGGTAAAGTGGAGAGTCAAAAAGGGTAAGGTCCTCAACAGGATGGATTGACACAGTGGCTAGAGTGGATAGAGTGGGAGGGAAAACATGGAACAAAATCCAAAAACTCAATAATGACCAGAATTACTGATCAAATGAAATGTAGTGAGACTCCCAATACATGGCCCTGGAATACATTCTGCACCTGGAATAAAACTCACTCCTAGTGGTGGGCTCTCAGCCCAATGCTCATGGAGCTGGGATAGGACTGGGCTGTGTTTAGTTCTGCTGTATGAAGGGTCGCTATGACTTGGAGATGACTCAACAACACCTAACAAAACATTGCAGTGGAGGAAGATCTCTGGGTAGCAAAATGATTTATGGTTGATCGACTATTAAACAAAATATTAGTGGTTCAAACCCACCCAGCGGCACCATGAAAGCAAAGCTTAGTCGTGTGCTTTGAAAGGTCACAGCTACAAAAAACCCTATGGAACAGTTTTACTCTGTAAGACATAGAGTTATCATGAGTTATAATCAACTCATTGCCAATGTTCTTTCAGAGTTAATGTATATTGATAGTTAGTGATGGTTTTGGTAAGAAGTAGTTAGGATTTTGATGATACTTACAGGAATATGGTGTGCTGATTCATTAGATATATAGAAGAAAAATGAGAAAATTAATGATTTATCTAACAATCTTTGACCTGAGATATTGGGTGGATGGTGGTGCTATTTACTAAATTAAGGGAGATTAGACAGAACAGATCTTAGAGGTACACCAATAATTAAATTTTGAACATATGAAGTTTGAAATGTGTATTAGGCAACACAGCAGAGATTTCAATAGACAGTTGACCCTGAAGTTCAAGGGAGAGCGTAGAACTTAGGAATTATCAGTTAATATAGATTTAATTTTAAGTAATTCATATGAGTGAATTCAGACAGGAAGTGATTGCAAGTTAGCTATGTCTGAATAGTGAGTTTTATAAAAAACAAACAAACTACCACTGAGTCAATTCCTATTCATAGTGATCATTTAGGAAATAGTAGAACTGTCCTGTAATGTTTTCAAGGCTGTAAATATTTACAGAAACAAACGGCTTCATCTTTCTCCACGGAGTGGTTGGTGGGTTGAAACCCCCAACCTTTTGATTAACAGCCCAATACTTTAACCACAGTGCCACCAGTGCTCCTCTGAGCTCTGTAGCACTCCAATTTAATGGTGAGAAAGAAGTCAACAATAGAACTTCCAGTGAGGTAGAAATAGAAGCAGGAATGATTGTATTCCCCAAGCAAAGTGCAAAAATTGTTTCAAAAAAAGAGAGTGATTAACTGTCAAATGTGTTGAATACTTAAGTAACATGAAAGCTGAAAATTGGCCATTGAATTCACTTTCTTGAAAAGGTGGAGTGATAGGGATAAAAACACATTTCAATTGTATTCAAGAGATACTGAGGGTTGAGAAAGTGACAGTAGCTATTGTGAGAAATACTTTGAATTTTGCTCTGAAAGGGGGGTGGGGAAAGACATAAGGGGCAAAGAAAGAATTTTTTGATGGGTATTTAGTAAGCATAATATCAACTTGATAAGAATAATCTAATAATGAAAGAAGAGATAATAGTATCAGAGGAAATGGAAAATTTAGTAGCAAAACACTTCAGAAGACAAGACTAAATGAGACACAGGTCACAAATAGAGTGATTGTCTTGGATACAGGCCTGAGCAGTTCATTCCTTGTATGAGAAGAACGATGGGGTGTAAGAGTACAGTTGAAGGTAGATTAATAGATTTGGTGACATGAGGTTGAGAAAGTTTTTGATTGCATCTGTTTGCTCAGAAAAATGACAGCAAGATCATCAACTGGAAATGAAAAGGGAGAAGGGATTTGATATTTTAAGGAGTGAAGAAAAGGAGAGAAATAATTGTTTGGAAAGTGGGAAAGGGTAATGTCTGGGAAAATATAATAAATAGGTTTCCTGGGAAAGTCTCAGATCATAAATTTAAAGTGAGTCCAGTCAGCATGTACTGTGATTTTCTCCAGCTTCAATCAGCTGCAACTGTGCTGGAGAGAATAAAAGAATGTTGAATTTAAAGCAGAGCTTCAATTTGTAGATAGGAATGAGAAAGGGAAGGGTGAGCAGGGAGGAGGACAATGTATGCAAGGATCTATGATAATAATGATAGACCATGGATTGTGAACTAAATAATCAAGAAACTGAAAATCTGAGGGAAGACAGAAAAAGATGAAATGTGTCAATGGATAAGAAGTCCTAGTTTAAGAGTTGTTGGAAGGGGAGATCTAGAAGAAATAGTGTGGAAATTGTATATTGTTTCCTACAACATTAGGGATAGGTGATTTTAGTTGTGTTTTAGTTATTGGTAAGGAAAAGTATCAGAAATGCTATGAAAATGTGAATGGTTGGGAGAAATAAGATGGGGTGTAAGAAAAAATAATTGAAGGAAAAGAGTACAAGGTATTGAGAAGGCAGATTATTAAATAACATTGTATCATCTATTGATGACACAAAGATTAAAGGAGAAACCAAGAGTTAATTGAGGCAATGAAATCTTTTTTCACTATGAGAAAAATTGATAGGAAGGTAGAATATTGCGACAAATAAAAACCATGGGTGATATAACTTGAGGTGATACCCATCAAAGGACCTGGAAGGTTTAGGGAGGTAAGAGAAACAAATTTCTGGAAGTAGCAACAGACAACCACGGAGGATACTTGATTAGAGTTTCTGAAGTGATCTGCAAGCCCAGTGGAAAGAAAATTCTCACATCTTGAGAGGGCTTCAGGGGAAGTAGTTACTACTTCAAAGGAGAGAGAGATTTACAGAACAGAAAGCACAGGGGATATTCAGAGAAATGGTTTATATATAGATATATAATATGGAAATTTTAGTCTTCACAGATTTTAAGTTCAGAGGACGTGTTTTGAGAGATCTATCAGGCAAGGAAGTTTTATTTAGATTAGGGAGCAATAGAGGAGAGAGAAAGTTTTGAATTTTTTTTCCAATAAGGATGAAAAGGCATTGTGCCACTGGTCTCTTAGGGGAAAAGTTCAAATGTTAATCTCCTTGGGAAAGGTCACAGGGCAGGTTGTAGTGGCATAGTTGACAGTGTTGAATGGAAAGATGGTAAAGTTCTGTAGACACTTGATACAGCCAGATTTGGACATCATTGTCACCAAGAAATGAGGATAAAACAGCAACCTGTATTTGTGGAAAGAAGTTTAGACTGCAGTCTTCATACATTAGGGCACTTTAGTAAAGAATGACATGGTCACACATAAAATTGTTCAGCCTTTAAAGTAACCAATACTAAGATGGACCAAAAACTTAAAACCATAAATTTCCTGGAGAAAAACTTATAGGTAGAAAATGATAGGACCTATTTTCTTTTTCCTTCAAATTAGGCTAAAAAATATAAATAAAAATGTGTGAATTGCAAAACAGAAAATAGATAACAGAAATCCTAGTTTAAGAGTTGTTGGAAGGGGAGATCTAGAAGAAATAGAGTGAAAATTAAATACATAAATAGTAATGAAAAGACTTTAACAAAAGAGAAAAAAAAGACAAATTAAAAGACAGGGAAAAAAGCTTTGGAATGAGGTATCTAATGAAGGTCTGATCTCTAAAATCTACAGAAAACTTGAACAACCCAACCCCAAAAGACAACAATCCAATTAAAAAATGAGCAAAGGACATGAACATATACATTACCAAAGAAGTCATTCAAGCAGCCAACAAACATGAAAAGATGTTTGTGATCATTAGCCATTGTTGTTGTTGTTATTTGCCATCGAGTGGACCCCAACTCATAGCAACACCTCCTTGGGTTTCCGAGGCAGTGTCACTACGAAAGAAGGATTGCCCAACCTTCCTTCTGAGGAGTGGCTGGTGGGTTTGAACCACCAGCCTTCTGGGTAGCAGTCAAGTGCCTTAGGCACTGTACTACCAGAGCTCCATAGAGGATGTATCAGATATTAAACTGATAAGAACAGATACTACACTTGATCTTAGCCAAAAGGCCGAGAAGTGATTAGAGCTATGCAAATCAAAACTATAATGAAACACCACCTCACCCCAGCTCAAATGACACTGAAAATTAAAAAATAAATAACAACAAATGTTGATGAAGATGTAGGGGAATTTGAACCTATATCAATTGTTTCTGGGACTATAAAATGGTACAATCACTACAATCACTATGGAAAACCCTACAAATAAAAATATCTTATTATCTAGCTATCTGACTCCTAGATATATATCCTAAACACAAACTCACTGCCATCGAGTTGATTCTGACTCATAGTGACACTTTAGAATAGAGTAGAACTTCTCTCTAAAATGTTCAAGGTAATACATCTTTATGGGGGAAGACTGGCTCACATTTTTTCTGTGGAATGGCTGGTAGGTTTTAACCTCCAACTTTGGTTAGCTCAATGCTATAACCACTATGCAACCAGAGCTCCAGGTATATACCCTAGAGATCTAATAAAGATATGGACATATATATGCACACCTGTATTCATTGCAACATCATTTATTTACAAGAGAAAGCAAAATAAACAGCCTAAGTGCCCTTCAATAGATGAATGGATAAGCAAAATGTGGTACGTACATGTAATGGAATACTACCAGCCATAAAGAACAATGATGAATGGCAAAATACCTAATAGTATGATGGATCTGGAGGACATAATGCTAAGTTAACTAAGTCAAGCACATAAGGACAAATATTATATGATCCTACTTTTGTAAGAATACAACAATAGATAGATAAAGAAATCAATGTTCATTGGTGGTTACCAGGGATGGGTGGAAGAAGGGGAGATCACTTTAGATTGTAAATACCTGTTATTTTTGGTGATGGAAAAAAAGCAGTGAATGTGATATAATTAGCAGAGTTTGAGGAAGATGGGGCAATCTACTTCCGTAGTGATACTGCCTCGGACAGAGGAGTTGCTATGAGTCAGGTCCTGGCGACACATAAAACAACAAGAAGAAATGCATAAGACAAAAGGATGTTTGTGCTAAAGAAAATGACATATACAATTTGTCAATAGTACCAATAATAACCTGAAAAAGTGAGTCTATGGTCACATACATAGGTATATAGGCATATATGTGTATCAGAATTTACAAGTGTATATATATATGTGTGCACAGATAAAAGTATTTATATATATATGTGTATGTACAAATATGTATGTGCACGTATATATAATTATAGAGGACACAGTTACAGAAACTTCTCAGACATAATCAAAGAACTTGCAAGATTGGTTTTCTAGGTTTAAAAGCTTAGGTCTTCAGTCTTATAAGACAACTCAGTAGACCAACATAAATATTGTGCACAAAGTTAATGTTCTGAATCCCAGTAAGGTAAATAGCACATGGGGTCTTAAGATATAACTGTTCCCTCTATTCCTTAGAAGCAAAAATGAAAGAAAGAAATCAAATCTTAAAGAGTAAACTAATCTACTGGGCTAATAGCCTAAACAATTCATGGCTTCATCTACCCTGAGACCAGAAACTAGATGGTGCCCTACTAATACTAATGAACATTATGATAAGGATCACAATAGATGGAAATTAATAGAACAGGAGAAAAATGTGGAACAGAACTAAAATTTTTTAAAAATTCAGACTTACTAAATCACTTGAAAAAAGAGGAAACCCTGAGACTATTACCCTCAGCTATTCTTTAAACCTTAAACCAAGACTATCTCCTGAGGTCATCTTTTTAGTGGAATGACACTTTGGTAAACAAAATAAAGGATATTATCTCTGAGTACAATGATCTATTTAAAAAAAAAAAAAATCCATATAATCTGTAGAGTTACCACCTAGGAAACCCAAGGAGGGGTTGCTATGAGTTGGATTTGACTCAAAGACAATTACTTTGGTTTTATTTTTTTTATTGCTAAAAGCAAAGATGAGAGGTTCCGGCAAGATGGTGGACTAGGCAGAAAGACTGCACAGACCCTCTTCAACAAAGAAAAGAGAAACCAACTAACACAGACACAGAAGATAATCTTGGACCCCTGATCCTTGAAGGGAAGGATATAGAAGTGGACTAA
>NW_006921591.1:23233893-23235403 GCF_000298275.1 Orycteropus afer afer
TCTGGGGAATAAATGGAAAAGGTGAAGAGAAAGGCGGGCTGAGCTGTGGACTTTTGCCGGTCCAGAGGATGCTGCCATTTTGAAGGTTTAAAAGTGGCTTGACTATTTTGTATATTTAAAGAGACAGCACTTTTGTAGATTCCTGGGGCTTAAGAACACGTTCTGCTTTCCAGCAACCCCAAGGGCCCTCAGGACCTGCAAGAGTGAAAAGGTACAACATTCCTCTTGTTACTCTTATACCACACACCCACTTGGTGAAAGGAGGTGCAGCCCTCCCCCACTCCCACCTACCTTCTGGGCCCACAGGAACTTCATCAGAGTCTATGTACTCAGACAGAGCCTGGGTGCCCTGCCCTGTCCTCCACAGAATTTTTTTTTCTCTTTTTAAATTTTTTTCCTTTTCACTTTCTTTTCCAGTGATTAGTTTGCTTGTATTTGTCTGTTTTAAAACAACTATTATTATTAATACTTTTGTCCTTTTTACTATTATTATTAATATTCCCATCCCAGGTCCTATTTTTCAGCATATTTTCTTTTCCCTGTTCCTGGTTGAAATTTATTATTATTTTTTTTTAATGTAAGTGTCCCCTCCCCCCTTTTTTTCCCTCATGGTTAAACCTGTTCCTTGTTTTTCTTTTTGCAATTTTCCCATTTTTTTCCCTTCATTATTCTCGTTCTCTACTTCTTTTTCTCTTAGTTCCCTATCCCCAGATATTGCATGTTTTTTTGTTTGTTTGTTTGTTTCTTCTTCTTTTTCCCTTTTTTTGGTTACTGTTCTTGTGTGATTACATGGTGTGTTTTATGTCCATGTGCTTTTAGTTTTTTGATGGTTATTCAAATGTAATTTGTGTCTAACTGAGTGGGAAACAACAACAGTTCCCATAAAACACAACTACACCCACACCTCCTGCACCTTCACTTACTGAGCGAGAGCCACTACCACCTTCTCCACCAAAAGGCCAATGACAAAAAAAAAAAACCACCAAGAAGAGCCTGAATCACCCTAGGCTGCTATTCACACACAGTTAACAGAGATCTAAATACAACAATGCCACAATGCCTTGGAGACAACAGACCATCACAGTCCACACAAAGAAGCAGGATAAAGTGGTAGAAACAAGGGAAGAGGACACAGACCCAGGACACATCCCTGATAAAGAAGCAGCATTGGAACTCTCTGATAAGAAATTCAAAAGAACTATCTGTAGGTATCTTCAAAGGATTGAGAGACAGACCAAAGAAAACACAGAAAAAAACCTAGAAGAAATTTGGAAGAAAATACAAGAACAAAACGACTAAATAAATGAAAAATTAGAAATGATTCTAAATATACAGAAAGAAATCCAGAAGATTAATACTAAATTGTTAGAAATAGAAAACACATTAGAAGGGCAAAGGAGTAGAATTAATGCAATGGAAGACAGAATTAATGAGATTGAAGACAAATACCTGAATGTTTTTTGGGAAGGATGAATCATAAAAAAAAAAAAAAAAATCAAAACAAAATGAA
>NW_006921591.1:23251946-23259562 GCF_000298275.1 Orycteropus afer afer
TAGTAGAGCTGACAAGGGGCAAGGTTGTGGTCACGGCTTGGTCACAGCCAACTATCCAGAGGGACGGAATAGTTGAACCTACGGGCTTGGGACTATATTTACAGGAGACATCAAGGTCAATTGACATAACATACTATACAAAACATTGTTCCACCTCCTACTTTGGTGAGTAGCACCTGGAATCTTAAAAGCTAGAAAGCTGCCATCTAGATGCAATGATGTATCTCTTCTCATCCAGAGCAAAGAAGAATGAAGAAAAATAAAATTCATGGAAACAATTAGTCCTAGTGACTGGTACACCATCCATTCTACAGTGTATATGACTATGAGACCAGAAGAACTAGATGGTGCCTGGCTACCTGTCATCCACTTGGAAGGGGATCTATGTAGGAGATCCCTGATAGAGAGGGAGAACAGTGTGGAACAAAACTCAAAATCACTTGGAGGAAAAAAAAAAAAAAAAAGGAGGGGGACCAGTTTTGCTGGTCCAATAGAACCCAGTGGAACCACTGAGACTATGGCCCCTAGCTGCCCTTCAGGTCTGGAATTGAACCCACACCTGTGGTTTCCAGCCAAACAAAAGACAGGCATATGAGTTGAACATTTACCTCAAGTAGATACACTCCTTAGAGAGAACAATCATAGGAGAAAGAAGGGCTGCTTATGCACAGGGAGACAGCTCAGGGGGCAGGAGTCCATGGAGGGATGGACACAGGGAAGAGGTAACTATTGGAAGGAAGTGGGAGGGGAGCTGTTGCATTGTGGTAAACTGTGGTCAGTATCATGAGACAAAATATATGTGAACGGCTGTATGGAAAGTGAATTTGCTCTCTAAACCATCACCCAAATAACAATAAATAAATAAATAAATAAGATAGCATATTGCACAGAGCAAATCTGCAGCAAAAGATCTTTTTAAGAGGGAGAACAATGTGGAATAAAACTCAAAATCATTTGGAAAAAAAAATGGGGACCAGTTTTTCTGGTCTGATAGAGCCTGGTAGAACCACTGAGACTATGACCCTTAGCTGTCCTTCAGGTCTGGAATTGAACCCACACCTGTGGCTTACAGCCAAACAAAAGACAAGTATATGAGTTGAACATTTACCTCAGGTAGATACACTCCTTGGAGAGAACAATCATGGGAGAAAGAAGGGCTGCTTATGCCCAGGGAGACAGATCAGGGGGAAAGAGTGCATAGAGGGATGGACACAGGGAAGAAGTAAGTATGGGGAGGAAATAGGAAAGGAGCTGTTACATTGGGGTCAATTGTAGCCGATGTCATGAGACAAAGTGTATGTGTACTGCTGTATGGAAAGTGAATTTACTCTGTAAACTTTCACACAAATCACAATTGAAAAAAAAGAAGAAGAAGAAGAAGAAACTCCATGACCTACCTAATAGGAATTCCTGTTACTATTAGGCAATTAAAAAAAAAAAAAAAAAAAAACAAACTCTTTAAAGTGCTGAAGAACAAAGATGTCTCCTTGAAGACTAAGGTGTACTTTACTCAAGCCATGGTATTTTCAAACACCTCCTATGCACATTGAAGCTGGACAATGAATAAGGAAGACCAAAGAATAGTTGATGTTTTTGAGTTGTGTTGGCAAAGAATACTGGAAGTATCGTGCACTGCCAGAAGAACTAGCAAATCTGTCCTGGAAGAAGTGTAGTTGGAATGTTCGTTGGAAGCAAGAATGGCCAGACTCCATTTCACCTATTTTGAGCATATTGTCAGAAGGGACCATTCCCTGGAAAAGTATATCATGCTTGGTAAAGTGGAGGGTCCATGAAGAAGGAGAAGGCCCTTCACAAGATGGACTGACACAGTGCCTGCAATGATGGGGTCAGATATAGCAAGGACTGTGAGGATGGTGCATGACTGGGCAGTGTTTCATTCTGTTGTACATAGGTTCACTATGAGTCAGAGCCCATTCAAAGGCACCTAACAACAACAGTAATAACCTGTCTGTTTAGGGTGAGCTAGATCCTGCCTTTACTGGAGGGTGTGACTCATGTCACCACATTTTGTTTCCCTGAGGATATATATGTGAATGTTGTAGGGAAGTTCCCTCTCTTTTTCCAGTCCTGCATTTGGTTGGTCATCATCTCACCCCTGGACTTGAGACAGGAGCTGTTCATATGACCTGCTGATGTGGGTTCACCAGCCCCTGCAACCACGCAAGTGGGGAGAATCATCTAGACCTACCTATGGACTTGGGACTTGTCAGCCTCTCAGCCTCCACCACCGTGTGAGTCATTTCCTTGGCAGTTTGTGAGTTCTGTGAGACATTTACAGTGAAATTTAGAACCCTAAGACTGGAGGGAGAGTACTGAGGAGAAGAGATGGAGTTGATATTAGAGATGATGGAGTGGCACAGCAGTTTGAAAAAGTTGGACATTTGGGACATCTTAAACCTCTGCTTCATAGGGACCAGCCTTGTTCTGATACTTCTAAAATAAATTACTCAAGCACATAGCAAAAAAAAAAAAAAAAAAAAGATGAAAAGATAAGGGGGCAGGGAAAATAGAGCACTGGGAAGAGAGCAACAAGAACACAATTAAAGAGAATGTTGATATATTGTGAAAAATTTAATTAATGTCACTGAACAATTGGTATAAAAATTGTCAAATGAGAACATAATTTGCTGTGTAAACTTTTACCTGAACACACAATAAACATATTATTTTTAAAAATTGTAATAAAACAAGTAAAGCAACCAATCCTTGAAGGAAACTGAGTCAGTATAACCTAGGGTAACATCAGCCTAAAGATGCTTACTGAGTGATAGAAAAACAGTTATTGCAGTACTAAGTGCATAACACTGTCTTGGAAAATATTTTATGTTAATGAATCAATTAGGAAAGAAATTGTAATGAATGAGCCTAATTTAAAAAAAAAAAAAAAAGTATGAAAGAGAACTCATTTCAGCAAATTAACCCAAGGACATTTCTGTGGAGTTGTTAGGATTCTGTCTTGAGATCAGCAAAAACTGACAGATAAACATGTTGTATGGTACTAAATGATAAGGCATTTTGCTCTGATCTGACTTTTACCTTTATCTAGGAATGCTCCCAACCATGCACCATAAAAGACAAACTGATGAGAGTGTCTGCAGAAATTTGCTTGAACCATTTGTTTTGGTTATTTTTTGAAAATACATTTTATTGAAATATATTTTGTGCACAGTGAAATATAAAAACAAAACAAACTTGTTTTAGTTATTTTGTCTTCATATATACCCTAGTCATTTCTAGTATTCACATCAAGAACATGGAGAAGGTTCTTTAATTTTGACTCTGATTATTCTGTAGGATAGATTATTGTTGATCTCTGATTCTTTGTCTTTCTGGCACAGCTTTATTCTCCCAGTGCGTGCTGGTCTTGACTCCCTGGATAGATACTTTCTGTGTGTGATAGTTAAGGTTGTATATCAACTTGTCAAGGCCATGATACTAAGTGGTTTAGCAGTTATGATGTAGTTATCCCTCACGATGATATCTGACGTAATGTAATAACCTCCCAAATGAGGTCTGATATGAATAGTTCAATCACTAGAGTTTACTTCAGAATGTAGCCTGCTTCCAGTATATATGGAAATGCTTTGGGAAAGGTCCTTGGCTTTCTGCTGGATCTGGACCCTGCATCTGGCCCATCATCATCTCCTGTTTCTGGACTTGAACAAGTTGCCTGTTATGTTGCTTGCCGATCTTGGGATTGTTACCTTCACAGCCTGTGAGCCAACAATCTGCTATTTTACCTGCTAATCTTGTATTCATCAGCTTCTGATGCCAGGAACCTGCTATATTGTCTGACAATCTTGGGTTCATTTGTCTGTATCTGTGTGAGTTAGGAGAAGCCTCCAGCTTGAACTTTGATCCATGGACTTTAGACATGCCTGACACTGCAACTGCGTGAGCCATTTCCTTGAGATAAAATTCTCTTTCTCTCTCTTTCTGTATAAATGTCACTGGGTTTGCTTCTCTAGAGGACCCAGCCTAAGACACTGTAACTTCTCCACGATGGGTAATGGTATTACCATTATTCTTTTGTACATTTAATCCATAAATATTTTAATATTTGTTTCAGATATGGTGGATAAAGAAAATACCTCATAAACCATATATTCTAGTGGAAGAAAAATAATTAACATACATAAATACAGTTTCAGAAAATAAAGTAAAACAAAGAAAGAGATGAAAGAGGATTTTATATCAGAAGGGATGGTCAGGGACACTTAGGGGGTGATATATTACAGCAGAGATATTCATTATGTAAATGAACTAGATTTGAGGCAAAAAATTCTGGGCAGAGAGAAGAACAAGTAAAAAGCTACTAGATAGGATGAACCTGAGTAACAACCGGAAGATCAATGCAGATTCTGATGATTTAGCCAGGAGCACAGATTGGGATTTATTCTGAATGCTTCAGAAGTGTGTGTGTGTTTATGTGAGTATATGAATCTCCTTGAATTGATAGTAATGAATTAATATGAATTAAGAAATACATTAAAAATTAATAATCCACTAACATTTATTGTTCATGGTAAAATCCTCTTTCTGAGACCCCATATTTAGAAAAACTGGCAGCCACAATTTTTAAAGAACTGTTGAGGCTATTGTGTCTTGGTATCTGTTCTACATCTAACAAAAGTTTGAGTTTGGCATGATAATGGGTAATTTTAGTAGGAAAATTGAAAAAGAAACTTGAAATGTAAAGTCAAAGCTTAGAATGAATACGAAAGTTGATGTCTTCCATGTGTAAGTGATTTTTGAAGCTATTAGAGTGAACATTTTTCTCAGAGGGAAGTAAATGAAGTCAGAATTGAGAAGAGGATGAACAAGCTTGCAAGTAAACATGAGGAGGAATAGTCAGAGATATGTGAGTGAAACAAAATTAGAATTATGTCAAGGAATCCAACAGGGTACAGACTTTTCAGAATTTAGAAGTTGTCTATGGTATCAGTTAAGGGAAAGAACTTCAGTTCTCAATGAATCAATCCATGGCCATAATTCACTGTTGACTGTGATGAGAACAGTTTCCATAGCATTCAAAATAATGCCAAGAATTCAAGAAGAATATTAAATCTAGAGACAGCTGTTTTGGTCCTCTAGTGTTGCTGTAACAGATATACCACAAATGGATGGCTCTAACAAACAAAATTTATTCTCTTACGGTTTAGAAAGCTACAAGTCCGAGTTCAGAGTGCCAGCTCTAGGGGCTGGGTAAAGGCCCCTTGAACTTGGTTGGGCTTCAGCTCTGCCTCTTGCTTCTGGCCCACTGAAGCAGGAAACTTCTCTTAACTCAGGCAGCTACTGGCTGCTGAGGCTGACAAATCCAAGATCAACAGGTAAAATGGCACAGTCCTGAGATTATCAAGCAACACAGCAGACCACTAATTATACAGTCCCAAGATCGGCAGACTGCATGGCAGGCTGCTGAATGAAGACTCAACTACATGAGGGTCTAAAATTTTCAAAAAGCTTGAGACTTTTCTCAAAGCCTTTTCTTACATACTGTAAACAGGCCACATCTCTAAGACAGCTGCTCAGCTGCTCCAATAGATTCCACCACGGAGCTGATTATCAGTTTCACAATGGGGAATAACTACACCAGCCAAAACCAGGCCCCACCAAGTTAACATACAACTTTAACTCCCATAACAGAAATAGGGAATTATTAAATGTTTCCTGGAGATTTCCAAGGCAGTATCACCACGGAAGTAGATTGTCCAATCTTCTTTCCAAGGAGTGTCTGGTGGGTTTGAACCACCAGCCTTCTGGTTGGCAGTCAGATCCATTAGGCACTGTGGCACCAGAGGTCCCATACAACAGCAATAGGGAGTTATTAAAGATTTCCTGGAAGAAGTGACAGTATAATATAATCTTAAAGAACCAATAGGAGTTTGTCATCAAAATTGGGAGGGGATACAATCTAATATCTTTCAAGCTAATATATCTCGAATACTTTGCATTTTCTTCCTCCTGGAGTAATCTTTGAGGAATATTGTGTTATCCTAACTCAAAAGAATCTCATATCAGTTAATCAATTACCATTGATGGCTAAAAAATTTTGAAATAATTTGTGCCAAACTCTGTATAAAATACTATGGTTGACATAATGATATGAGTGACACAGTCCTGTCATCAACATGCTAATGATATATTTGAATATAGAAATAAATAGAAGTCCATTTATAGAACATAGAATATGCACCTAGGCTCTTCCTAAAGGACACAGATAAAGGACACAGGCTCACCTTTGGGGAATTCAGTCTAACAGTACTTAGACATACATGTAAACAGTTACAGTTTCTTGTGATAAATTAAATGACAGTGCAATGTGGGAACATAAAAAGGAGCTCTTGTGGGTTCAAATCCACCAGCTATTCCATGGGTGAAAGATGATACAGTCTGCTTCCATAAATTTTACAACCTGGGAAACTTTATGGGGCAGTTCTACTTTGTCCAATGGGTCAATATGAATCAACTCAATGGCAATGGGTTTAGTTTTGGTCCTGGGAACATAGAAGAGGGACTTCCATCCCAGATCATTTGGGATGGAAAGCTTGGAAGACAAGGTAAATTTTGAGTTCTGTCTTCCAGGAGATATTTCCTGGAAGTTATGTAAGCGAAGTTCTCTAAGTATAGAAGAATATACTACAAGAGCTAATGTTCAGATCTGTGGAGGCATGTTGCCTTTGAATATTTGGAATAAATACTTGAAAAGTAGGATATGGATGTGCAAATGATGCAAGACAAGACTGCAAAGTGTTCATATTAGCTAGAAAATGGTGGCTCCAGATTATCTGGAAAAATCTGGTATCCTACCATTTTAAAGCAATTCAATATTTCTTAACAAACATTCAAATGACACTATCTTTATTAACAGCTTCTTGAAACTTACTAGTATATTGAAGTTCTGGTTCAGCACTTCTGGATCCCAGATTGTTATCATGAGTCATTTTAAAGCCTTAGCTTATTTTAGTTATGACTTGCTCCAATAAACTCAGTGTTCCTACATGGAATTTGATGTGAACTTTTGTCAGTGATTAATATTCAATATGTGCCCTCTAATCTCCCCTGCACTCCATAGTACTTAATGAGCACTCATTCAACCAGAAATTATTGTGCACTTGCTGTATGTCCAGGACTGAGCTGGGTGCTCATAATTTATACCCAAATTTCCTTTTACTAAACCCAAAATAAAATTCTCTCCTTTACTATATTTCACATTTCACAGTTAGCTTAAATTAAGGGCTATTCATATTTTTGGAAGAAATTATTTTGGTCTGGAGGAGTATAAAAGCTTTTCTTGGCTCATATGATGGCTATGAGATGGCAAGGGTGAATCTATTTGCCTGTTACAAATTATTCAATTTATCAAATATTTATTGAGCTTCAACTACTCATTGATTGCTGATCTGGATTCTTGGGACACATGGATGAATGCAATAGATAAAACCCTGTTTTCATGGAGCTTGTGTTCTAGGAGGTTCTGACAAACAATATATGCAAACATAATGAATAAGTAAATATATAGACTATTTTAAGATGATAACTATTACACGAAGAGTAGAAAAGTTGGAGATATTAGGACAATCATAAAAGATGTG
>NW_006921591.1:23260121-23273038 GCF_000298275.1 Orycteropus afer afer
TTATTTTCTGTCTTGTTGAACTTTGCTATTAATGCTGGGGCAAGATAGTATCTCATGGTTGTATTCATTTGCATTTCTCTAATGGCCAATGACCCTGAACATTTCTTCACGTGTTTGTTGGATGTCTGAATATCTTCTTTGCTGAAGTATCTGTTCCTGTCCTCTGCCCATTTTTTAATTGGATTGTTTGTCTTTTTGATGTTGAGGTGTTGGGGTTTTCTATAAATTGAGAGATAATTCCTTTGCCAAATATATTTCCCCATTCTGCAGATTCTCTTTTCATTCTTTTGGGTAAATCTTTTGATGCACATAAGAATTTAATTATTAGAAGGTCTTGATCATCTAGTTTATCTTCTGCTGTTTTTGCTTCTTGGGTTATACTTGATAGTCTATTCATGCCATTAATTAGGGCCAAGTTTGCCCCTATTTATAATTTGATGGACTTAATAATTTAAAGTTTCACATTTATGTCTTTGACTCATATGGAGTTAGTTTTTGTGTATGGTGTTAAGTATGGATCATGTTTAATTTTTCTGAAAATGGATACCCAGTAGTGCCTGCACCATTTGTTGAACGGACTATCCCTTCCCCATTGAATGGGTTTTGGTCCTTTGTCAAAGATCAGCTGACCATAGGTGCATGCATCTATTTCTGGGTTCTCAATTCTGTTTCACTGGTCTATGTGTCTGTCATTGTTCCAACACCAGGCTGTTTTGATAACTATGGCATATAGTAGGTTGAGAGATATGGGAGTGCGAGATCCACTTTGTCCTTCATCTTCAAGTAGTGATTTGCTTATCCAACGTCTCTTTCCTTTCCATACCAAATTAATGATTCATTTTCCCATGTCTTCAAAGAATGTTGATGGAATCTGGTTTGGGATTGCATTGAATGTATAGATCACTTTGGGTAGTATTTACAGTTTCACAATGTTCAATCTTGCTGTCCATAAGTGTAGTATGTCCTTCCATTTATGTCGATCTTTTTATAGTTTCCTGAAGTGGTGTTTCATAGTTCTCTTTGTACAGAGCTTTTGTGTTCCTGATTAGATTTATTCCCAAGTATCTTATCTTTTTGGTAGGTATTGTGAGTGGTATTGGTTTCCTTACTTTCTTTTCAGAGACCTCTTTGCTGATGTAGAGGAATCCAACTGATTTTTGTTTGTTGATTTTGTGTCCTGCCAATATGCTAAATTTTTCAATAAGTTCCAGTTGTTTTCTTGCCGAGTCTTGGGTTTTCTATATATATATGATCATATCATCTACAAATAGGGATAGTTTTATTTCATCCTTACAAATGTGTTGTTGTTGTTTGCCATCGAGTCAGCCCCGACTCATAGTGACCCCTTCTTGGGTTTCCGAGGCAGTATCACTACGGAAGTAGGATTGCCCAACCTTCCTTCCGAGGAGTGGCTGGTGAGTTTGAACTGCCAGCCTTCTGGTGAGCAGTCAAGTGCCTTAGCCACTATGCTACCAGAGCCCCCAAATTTAGATAGGTTTTATTTCCCTTTCTCACCAGCCACTCCATGGAAGGAAGGTCAGGCAATCTACTTCCATAGTGATATCATCTCAGAAACCCAAGGATGAGTTGCTATGAGTCAGATCCGACTTGACAGCAGTGCTTTGCTTTTGTTGTGTTTACAGTTCTTGCCTTATTTCACTGGACAGGACTTCCAGTACAATGTTGGATAGAAGTGGAGATAGAGGGCATCTTTACCTGGATCCTATTTGCAAAGGAATGGTTTCAGTCTCTCTCTTTTAAGAATAATGTTGGCTGTTGGTTTCATTCTCAGAATGATTGGTAGAATTCTCCAATAAAAGCATCTGGGACAGGACTTGTTTTATTGATGATTATTTTTTATGACCTGTTCAATGTCTTTTTTTGTTATGGATCTGTTCAAGTTTTCTACTTCAGTCTGTGTTAGTTTAGGCAAGTACTGTGTTTCTAGAAATCAGTCCATTTCTTCTAGGTTTTCAAATTTGTTTAAGTATAGTTCTTCATAGTATCCTGATATTATTCTTTTTATTTCTATTAGTTCTGTTGTGATGTTATCCTTTTCATTTATTATTTGTGTTATCTGCATCTTCTCCTTCTTTTCCTTTGTTTGGTTTGCCAGTAGTTTGTCTGTTTAACTAACCTTTTCAAAGAACCAACTCCGTTGTTGTTAGGTGCCATCGAATCATCTCTGACTCATAGAAACCTCTGCACAGCCCTACAAAACACTGCCTGGTCCTGTTCCAGCCTCACAATCCTTGCTATACCTAAGCCCATTGTTCCAGCCACTGTTAGTCTCACAAAAATCTATCATGCAATCTCCAGTGTTGTCTCTATCACTGAGGCCATATTTTCCAACTACCAGTAACTCTTTGTTTCCAGTTTTTGCATTCCAGTGTTTTAAATTCCAGTATTTAAGACATTTTGATTGCATGTTTAATCAATTTCAGAATGCAGAAGTTGGTAGAAATCTTCAATTTCCTCATCATTGGCTTTGGTGGTTGGTGCATAGATTTGAATAATAGTACCATTAACTGGTCTTTCTTGTAGGTGTATGGATATTACATTATCACTGACAGCACTGCACTTCAGGACAGATCGTGAAATATTCTTTGTGATGATGAATGTCACACTATTCCCCTTTAATTTATCATTCCCAATATAGTGGAACATATGGTTATTTGATTCAGAATGGCCCAAAACAGTCCATTTCAGCTCACAAATGCCTACGATATTGATCTTTATGCATTCCATTTCATTTTTGACAATCTTCTAATTTTCCTAGATTCATTCTTCATACATTCTGTGTTCCAGTTATAAATGGAGGTTTGCATCTGTTTCTACTCATTTTGAATCATGCCACATCAGCCAATGGAAGTCCCAAAAGCTTTACTCCATCTATATCATTAAAGTCGTCTCACTTTAAGGAGTCAGCTCTTCCCCAGTTATATTTTTAGTACCTCCCGACCTGATGGGCTCGTCTTCTCACACTGTATCAGACCACATATCAGGGCTATTCAAAAAGTTTTCCAGTAATATATCAGACAGTGTATTAAAATCTCCTACTATTATGGTGACTTTCATACACTTTAATAGTCTCCTACTATTACTGTGGGAGCTCTGGTGGCATAGTGGCTAAGGCATTTGACAGCTAACCATAAGGCTGGTGGTTAAAACCCACCAACCACTCCTCGGAAGTAAGGTTGAGCAATCTACTTCCATAGTGATACAGCTTCAGAAAACAAAGGAGGGGTTGCTATGAGTCAAATCTGACTTGACAGCCATGAGTTGAATGGATACTATTACTGTGGAGTCAACTGTTTGTTTTTCAATTCTGTTATAGTCAGCTTTATGTGTTTTATACCTTTCACTGGGTGTGTAGATATTTATTATGGTTATATCCTCCTATTCAAATGATCCCTTAATCATTGCATAATGTTCTTCCTGTGACTTATGGACTTTTTGGTCATAGGCTTTATTTTTATCAGAAAATAATATCGCCATTCTTACCCTTTTATGGTTGCCATTTGCTTGGTATATCTTTTTCCAAAATTTGATTTTTAGTCTATTTTTGCCTTTGTGTCTAATGTGAGTCTCCTGGAGATAGCATATTGATGGGTCATGTTTTTTAATCCAGTCTGCAATTCTCCATCTCTAGATTGGTGCATTTAATCCATTGACATTCAGTGTAATTAATGATAAAACTCAAACCAAAACCAAACTCATTGCCCTAGAGTCAATTCGACTCACAGCAACCCCTCCTTAGGTTTCCTAGGCAGTATCTCTATAGAAGTAGATTACTCAATCTTCCTTCTGAGGAGTGGTTGGTGGGTTTGAACAGTGTGGTAGTTATGTTTGTGTGTCAACTTGGCTGGGCCTGGTTGAGTGGCTGGGCAGCTGGTGGTAGTTATTCCCCATTATGAGACTAGCAATCAACTCCATGGTGGGATCTACCACAAGCAGCTGAGTAGCTGCCTTTGGGATGTGGACTGCTTTCTGTATTTAAGGAGAAGCCTTGGGAATGGTCTCTAGTCTATGGCATGCTCGGACCCTGCATGTAGCCATGTTGTTGCTTAGCAGCCTGTTATGCTCTGTCGACCTTGGGACTTAAAATTGACTTAAGTTAATGGTCTGCCATGTGGTTTGGTAACATTGGAACTGTGCCTTTTTACTTGTCAATCTTGGGGCTTCTCAGCCTCAGCAGCCAGCAGCTCTCTGAGTGAAGAAACACCTCTAGCTCCAGTGGGCCTCGAGCAGGAGGCAGAGCTGGACCCCAAGGTTGAGGGGTTTGCACCTAACCCCTAGAGCCTGGTACTTACAACTTGAACTTAAAGCCTCCAAATTGTAAGAGAATAAACTCCTGTTTGTTAAGGCCATCCCATTTGTGGTGTATTTCTGTCAGAGCAGCACTAGGTAACCAGAACAGCCAACCTTCTGGTTAGTTGTCAAAATGCCTTAGGCACTATGCCACCAAATCTATCGATGTCATTTTGTTATGTCTTTTTACATAGTGTTGCTGATTTCTTTGTTCTATATAATTTCCTGTGCTGAGCTCATTTTGTTTATGAATCATGTTATCATCTACTTCATTGTTATTGTTTTAGTGTTTGTTAAATATTTGTGCTTGTCCTCTTTTTTATTTTGATGTAGAGGCTTATTATTTGTTTATTCATTCTATTTATTTGTTTATTTATTTTTGAGGTTACCCTGTGATTTATTTTTTTCTTCCCAAGTTTAAAATAGTCTGTTTTATCTCACCATTGTCCTGATTTCCTCACCATTTAGAAGTTCTGTCACTACACTATTCGTTTCCTCTTTTTGGTTTGTAGTTGTTCTCATTTAAATGTCTCTGGTTCCCCGTTTATGGTCTCGTACACTTATTTTACTTTGGCTATTTCTATAATTGGGTTGGTATCATCATGCATGTTAATCATCATTTTATTTGCTGTTCTTGGTTCTCTATCAGAAAGATTCCCTTTAATGTCTCCTGTAAGATTGATCTTATTTTAACAAATTCCCTTAATTTTTGCTAATCTGGAAATCTTCTAATTTCACTCCCATGTTTGAGGGACAATTTGGTTGGACATGTTTTTCTTTCAGGTTTTATATATATCATCCTATTGCCTTCTCGTCAACATGGTTTCTGCCACGAAATAAGAGTTTAGTCTCATTGATTGCCTTTCCTAAGTAACTTTTCGTTTTCCCCATACTGTTTTCAGGATGCTTTCTTTGTCTTTGGTTTTTGTGAGTTTTATTATGGTATGTCTTGGTGATTTTAATTTAGCATCTATCCTGTTTGGAGTATGTTGAACTTCTTGAATGGATATATTCTTGTATTTCATCATATTAGGGAAATTCTCTTCCAATAAATCTGACACTTTCCTCTGTGGTTTTATTTGTATTTATGTGTTCTGAAATTCCAATTACACATAGGTTATTCCTCCTGATAGTATCCCACATAAATCTTGGGTTTCCTTCATTTTGTTTTGATATTTTGTCTGACTGCTCCCTTAACAAGGTAATATTGAGGTATTTGTCTCCAATCTCATTAAGTCTGTCTTCTATTGATTTGATTCTACTCCTATGCACATTCAATGTGCTATCTTTTTCTGAAATCTTAGTATTAATCTTCTGGATTTCTATTTTATTTAATCCTTCCTAATATTTTGTGTATTTTGCCAATTTGTTCTTATATTATTTTCCTAAATTCTTCTAGAGTTTTGTCTGTGTTTTCCTTAATTTTGTCAGTGTTTAACTTGATCTTGTCAGAGTTTTCCTTGCTCTGTCTCTCAATCTACTTAATGTACCTGTGGTAGTTGGACCTATGTTTCAACTTGACTGGACCACAATTCTGTGTGGTTTAAGCAACTGTGATGTGGGTTGTTCCCATGATGGGATCAGATGTATATATTTTGAGCAACCAGTCTATTGAAAGGGAGTTTCCCTAGAGGTTGGCCTGCTTCCAGTATATTTATGGACATCCTGGGAAAAGAGACATTCTTGTGTGCACTGGAATCCTGTTGTGCTGCCTACAACTGTCCATGAATGAACAATCTACCATTCAGCTTGAAGATCTTGGATTCATCATTCATTGGAGTCAACAGCCAATACTGTCTGCCAACCTTGAACTCGTCAGCCCCTGCAGCTGCATGAGTTGGGAAAAGCCTCCAGCTTGACAGTTGATCCAAGAACTTGGGACTTGCCAGCTTCTATAAGTATGTGAGCCATTTTCCAAACATAATTTTTTCTTTTGCTATATGTATATATAAGCTTTACTGGTTTTTCTTCTCTAGAGAACCCAGGCTAATACATTTGGTACCAGAAGTGGTTCTAAAGAGACAAAATCATAGGGATGAGCTTCTTAAATATGTTCTCACAAATTCTGTTTTGGTTCTCCAATTTGATTAATTGTAAAGGCACTGGTGACCCTGCCTCCATTAGTAAACAGGGCCCTGCTTATCCATGGCATGAGGGGGCAACATTAATATGCAAAATAATACCACCAATGGATCAAGTACTCTTGAGAAGTAAGGCTCTGGGTGATTGCATATTTGATATTTTTCTGCAATTTTGTCAAAATGAGGAGTGTAAGGAAACTTTTTGGTTGGTCCTACTTACCCTAGACAAAGTGGTGAAAGAGCAAGATCAATTCAGAGCTGCTGAGTCACAGCTTAAACATTGCCTAAAAGACCTCAATGTTTCCAGTTGTGCTCTGAAAGAATGCCTTATTTCTTCTAGTAACAGAGCTGATATTGCCAAAAACCAAACCCAGAGTCTTATTGTAAGGGTGGCTGAATTACAATGCCAATTAAATTACCAACTCAGAATGGTGTCTGAAGTTAAAGTGGGGGCATTGGTTGGGAAAAAATGAGATCCTGAGACCTGGAATGGAGACATATGGGCAGATTATCAGGAAGATCAGGATATGGATCTTGTAAATTCTGTTGAATACCTCCCATCTGAAAGGATTACTGCAAAACCATTATCTCCTCCACCTCAGTTTGATATGATTAACCCAATTGTTCCTGCTGGGTCTTTGCCTGAGATGGAAGCCATGGAGGACATTGCTGAATGTTCTCAGGAACTTCCCCAACCACCCATTGTTGCTGGTAGACCTATAACTAAAGTTAAGTCCAAATGAGCATCAAAAGGTGAAATACAAAGTGACTGAGGAGGTGGAATGCCACACCTGAATAGACCTACATGATTTTGCTAACATGTACAGACAGAAATCTGGAGAACATATATGGGATTGGCTACTGAGGATGTGGGATAATGATGGAAGGAATGTAAGATTGGATCAGTCTGAGTTTATCCACTTAGGCCCACTAAGTAGGGATCCTTCATTCAATGTTTCAGCTTGAGAGGTTAGGAAAGGGGTCTAATAGTTTCTTTGGTTGGCTTACTGAGGCATGGATTATGCGGTGGCCTACCTTAAGTCAAGTTGAAGTACCAGACTTGCCTTGGTTTAATATAGAAGAAGGTATCCAGAGGCTTAGATAAATTGGCCTGTTATAATGGACTTATCATATTAGACCACTAGAGCCAGAAATGTAGAGTCCAGAAGACACGTCTTTCAGCAGTTTGGTGAGGAATAAATTTGTGAAGGGAGCCCCAGCATCCTTGAAGACTGCTGTGATTCTTATTTTATGTAAACCTGATTTGACAGTGGGAACTGCCCTAATTGAATTAAGACACTTAACTACGATAGGGTTGATTGGACCCCATGGTAGTAGGGGCCAATTGGCAGCAGTTAATTGACAAAGGCCAGGTGGGCATGGTTACCATAATAGAGAGTAGCATTGGAAAAATAATCTGGATACTCTGACTCGTGTGGAATTATGACATTGACTACTTAGACATGCTGTTCTTAGTAGTGAAATAGATGACAAACCTACTAAATATTTACTTGATCTGTATAGAAAGAAGAATTCTAGGTCATGTGAACAGCAGTCTAGATTGAATTGCCAGAATACAGAGCCACAACTTCTCAATTCATTACCAGACTTGAGTCAGTTTACAGACCCACAACCTCTTGAATGAAGGGGAGGCCTGGTCTTTTTGAGGAAGGACTCAAGTACATTGCCAAAAATGTATAATGTCAATCTTTCTCCCAGCCTTGCCCAAAGTGATCTGAGGCCTTTTATGAGAGTGACTATTCATTGGTAAAAATGAAATAATCAGACATTTCAGGAATTATTGGACACTGGCTCTGAACTGACACTAATTCCAGGAGACCCAAAACGTCATTATGGCCCACCAATCATACTGGGGGCATATAAAAGTCAAGTTATTGATGGTGTCTTAGCTAAGGTATATCTCACAGTGGGTCCAGTGTGTCCCTGAAACCATCCAGTACTGATTTCTCCAGTTCCAGAAAGCATAATTGGAATAGATATACTGAGCAATTGGCAGAATTTCCACATTGGGTCCCTTACATAGAGTAAGGGCTATTATGGTAGGAAAAGCCAAGTAGAAGCCATTAGTAGTGACTCTACCTACAAAAATAGTAAAGCAAAAGCAATGCCACATACTTGGAAATGTTGCAGAGCTTATTGTCACCATCAAGGACTTGAAGGATGCAGGAGTGGTGATTCCCACCACATCCCCATTTAATTAGCCTATTTGGCTTGTGCAAAAAAAACAGATAGATCTTGGAGAATGACAGTAGATTATCATAAACTTAATCAGGTGGTGACTCCAATTGCAGCTGCTGTTTCTGATGTGGTTTCATTGCTTGAGAAAATTAGTACATCTCCTGGTACTTGGTATACAGTTATTGATGTGGCCAGTGCCTTTTTCTCAATATCAATTTCTCAATACCTCAGAAGCAGTTTGCCTTCAGCTGGAAAGGCCAACAAGATACTTTCACAGTGCTTCCTCAGAGGTATATCAACTCCCCAACACTATGTCATGATTTGGTCCATAGAGATCTTTATAGCCTTTCCCTTCCACAAGACATTACACTGGTCCATTATATTGATGACATTATGCTGATTAGACCTAGTAAAGAAGAAGTATCGATTACTTTAGACTTATTGATGAGACATATTCATGTTAAAGGGTGGGAAATTAACCCAACAAAAATTCAGGCATCTTCCAACTCAGTGAAATTTCTAGGAGTCCAGTGGTGTGGGGCATTCCAGATATTCCCACTAAAGTGAAAGATAAGTTATTGTACCAGGCTTCCCCACAACTAAAAAGGAGGCATAATGTCTGGTGAGCCTATTTGTATTTGGGAGACAACATATCCCTCATTTGGGTGTATTGCTGCAGCCTATTTATCAAGTGACTTGGAAAGCTGCTAGTTTTGATTGGGGCCCAGAAGAACAGAAGGCTCTGCAACAGGTTCAGGCTGCCATGCAGGCTGTTCTGCCACTTGGACCATATGAACCAGCTGATCCACTGGTGCTTGAAGTGTCTGTAATAGATAGAGATGCTGTTTGGAGTCTTTGGCAGGTTTCTATTGGTGAATCACAACACAGTCCCTTGGGATTTTGGAGCAAAGCCCTACCATCCTCAGCAGATCACTACTCTCCTTTTGAGAAACAACTTTTGGCTTGCTATTTGGCTTTAATAGAGACTGAACACCTAACCATGGGCACCAAGTGACCATGAGTCCTGAGCTGCCCATCATGAACTGGGTGTTGTCTGACCCATAGTCATAAAGTTAGATGTTCACAGCAGCACTCCATCATTAAATGGAAGTGGTATATCAGATATCAGGCTCAAGCAGGACCTGAAGGGATAAGTAAGTTGCATGAGGAAGTGGTCCAAATGTCTATGGTCTCCACTCCAGTCACATTACCTCCCTTCTCTCAGTCTGCACATATGGCCTCATAGGGAGTTCCTTATGATCAGTCAACCAAGAAAGAAAAAACTAGTCCCTGGTTTACAGATGGTTCTGCGTGATATACAGGCACCAATTGAGAGTGGACAGCAGTGGCTCTGCAGCCCCTTTCTGGGACTTCCTTGAAAGACAATGGTGAAGGGAAATTCTCCCAGTGGGCAGAACTTCAAGCCATGCATATGGCTGTTCACTTTGCATGGAATAAGAAATGGCCAGATGTGTGATTGTATATGGAATCATGGACTGTGGCTAATGGCTTGGGTGAAAGTTCTGGGACATGGAAGGAGCATGATTGGAAGATTTTTGACAAGGATGTATTGGTAAGAGGTATGTGGATAGATCTCTCTGACTGGGCCAAAAGAGTAAAGATATTTGTGTCTCATGTGAATGCCACCAAAAGGTGACCTCGGCAGAGGAGGGCTTTAGCAATCAGGTGGATAAGATGACACATTCAGTGGAAACAAGTCATCTTATTCCCCCAGCTACTCCTGTCATTGATCAATGGGCTCATGAACAAAGTGGCCATGGTGGCTGGGATGGAGGTTATGCATGGGGTCAGCAACATGGACTGCCACTTATCAAGGCTCATTTGGCTACTGCCACTGCTGAGTGCCCAATTTGCCAGCAGCAGAGACCAACACTGAGTCCAAGATATGGAACCATTCCTCAGGGTGATACGCCAGCAACATGGTGGCAGGTTGATTACATTGGACCACTTCCATCTTGGAAAGGACAGTGTTTTGTTCTTACTGGAATACTTTTCTGGATATAGATTTGCCTTCCCTGCATGCAATGCTTCTGTCAAAACTACCATCCATGGACTTACAGAATGCCTTATCCACCATCATGTTATCTCACACAGCATTGCTTCAGATCAAGGGACTCACTTCACAGCAAGTGAAGTGTGGCAATGGGCCTATGTTCATGAAATTCATTGGTCTTACCATGTTCCCCATCATCCTGAAGCAGCTGGCTTGATAGAATGGAATGGCCTACTGAAAACATAATTATGTGCCAGCTAGGTGGCAATACCTTGAAGGGTTGGGGCAATGTTGTACAGGATGCTGTATATGCTCCAAACCAGCATCCATTATATGGTTTTGGTCTCCCCTAGGCAGAATTCATGGGTCCTGGAATCAAAGGGTGGAAATGGGAGTGGTACCACTCACTACTACCCCTAGTCTCCCACTGAAATAACTTTTGCTTCCTATTACTGCTACATAACACTCTGAAGGTCTGGAGATCATAGTCCCAAAGCGAGGGACACTCCCACCTGGAGACACAATACTGATTGCATTCAACTGAAAATTAAGAATGCCACCCAGCCATTTTGGCTTCCTTGTGCTTCTGGATCAATAGGCAAAGAAGGGCATTATTGTACTATTTGGTATGACAGATCCTGATTACCAAGAAGAAATTTGATTGCTATTATGTAATGGAGGTAAAGAAGAATATGTCTGGAACACAGGAAATTCTTTAGGAAATCTCTAGTATTACAATGCCCTATGATTAAAGTCAATGGAAAATTATAGCAACCCAATTCTCATATGACTACTAATGGCCCAGACCCTTCAGGAATGAAGGTTTGGGTCACCCCACCAAGCAAAGAACCACGACCAGCTGAGGTGCTTGCTGAGGGCAAGGGAAATACAGAATGAGTGGTGGAAGAAGGTAGTGCTGAATATCAGCTATGACCACATGACCAGTTGCATAAATGAGGACTGTGATTGTTATATTTCTTCATTGTATATATGCATCAAATATTTTTGTTTCCTTCTGTTGTGAAATGTAAATAAAGTTAATGTGGTTTGGTTGTATGTGTGTTACCATATCATGGTAGGTACAAATATGACTTTATATTTGTCCTTATTTAGAGATTATATATGGTTAAGAAGATGTGTTCAACTGCCAAGTTGATAAGGGGTAGACTGTGACAATTGGAGCTGTGTGTCAACAATTCTGTGTGGTTTAAACAATTTTAATGTGGCTTGTTCCCCTGATGGTACCAGATGTATGTGTTTTGAGCAGCCAATCCATTGAAAGGGAGGTTTTCCTTGGGGTGTGGCCTGCTTCCAGTATATTTATGTATGGACATCCTGGGAAAGAGACACTCTTCTGTAGATTGGGATCCTTTTGTGCTGCCTACAATTGTCTGTGAGCTAACAACTACCATTCGGCCTGGATATCTTGGATTCATCATTTGTTGGAGTCAATAGCTGGTACTGCCTGCCAACATTGAGCTCATCAGCCCTTGCAGCTGATGGGAAAAGGTTCCAGCTTGACGTTTAATTCAAGAACTTTGGATTTGCCAGCTTCTATAATTGTATGAGCCATTTTCCTAAGATAAATTTATCTTTCTCTATATGTCTATATAAACTTTCCTGGTTTTGTTTCTCTGGAGAACCCAGCCTAATGCAGCCTATACAACCAAATATAATTCTTTTGAATTCCTTATTAGGAAATTTCAATGCTCCTTCTTCCTCAGGGATGTTTTCTGGATTTAGCTTATTCATTTGTTTCCACTATTTTATCTTGCTTCTTTGTGTGGACTGTGATGGTCTGTTTTCTCTGAGACATTGTAGTGTTGTTTATTTATGTTTAATGTGTAAAAGAGAATCAGAGTGTGCATAGATATCTATTAGGTCTCCTTAAGGAGCAGTTGAGTGTGTGTTGAGCTGTTATTGGCTATTGTCTATCTTTGCTGAATTGGTACAAGTGTAAGTGTTGGCCCTTACTTAGTGGATGAGGGTGCAGGAGATACAAGTGTTTGGGTTGTGTTGCAACAGTTGTTCTCTTCCACTCAGTTAGACAACAAAAATGAAAATAAAAATAAAAACACCAAAAAAAGTAAGAGAATAAAAAATTCAAAATTTTAGAGAATTAAAAACACAAACAAATAGGAACAATCACACACAAAAATAATTGAAAAAATTTAATGTAATAAATGAGAAGAAAAGTTTTCAAAATATATTTAAAAAGCAGATAAAAGAATGATAATGAAAAAAAGAGGAAAAAAAAAAAAAAGCCACAATATCTGGGGAAGGAGGAAGGAGAGAATAGAGCAAGATTAAAA
>NW_006921591.1:23273317-23274296 GCF_000298275.1 Orycteropus afer afer
GAAAAACTAAAAGAAAGATAAAAGAGAACAAGAAAAAGAGAAGAGGGTAACAAAAAGATAATAAAATATAAGAACCAGGAACAGGAAAGGAAATAAATAAAAGGAAGAAAGGAGGGAGATAAAAAGAATAATTTGAAAACAAACAATCAAAACCAAAGCTGTGGGTGGTTGGGCAGAGCACCAAGCCTCTGTCAGGGCACAGATTGGGATAGAGTTCCTATTGACAAAGAAGGTAGGTAGAGGCAGGTGATGGCTACAAGTCTGTTCACCAAAAGTGTATCAAGTTTAAGAGTAGGAAGGGTTGATTTGGATTCCTGGGACCTAAGAACAGGCTCTGTTTGCCAGGGTCGGCAAGGACATACGAGAGGCTGACAACAGGAAAGGAGACAGGTGGTGAGTGCAAAAGTGCTGTCAACTAGTGAATAGAGGAGCACAGCACAGTACCCTGCCTGTATAGATAACATACAAACAAAACAAAGAAATCGAAAATTGTGGGCAAGTCACTCCAACATATAATCACCAATTAAATATAAACACAAAAATGTCACAATTCCTTAGAGAAAACAGAGCATCACAGTCCGAACAAAGAAGCAAGATAAAGCAGGAGAAACAAGGGACCAGAATACAGACCCAAAATACATCACTGAGGAAGAGGCAGCATTAGAACTCCCTGATAAGGAATTCAAAAGAATTATCTTTAGGTATCTTCAAAGGATTGAGAGACAGACCAAGGAAAACACAGTCAAAACCCTAGAAGAATTTTGGAAGAAAATACAAGAACAAAATGACAAAATAAGTGAAAAATTAGAAATTATTCTAAATCTACAGGTAGAAATCCAGAAGATTAATACTAAATTGTCAGAAATAGATAACACATTGAAAGGACAAAGGAGTAGAATTGATGCAATGAAAGGCAGAATTAATGAGATTGAAGACAAATACCTGAATACTTCTTTGGAAAAGGATCAATCAGAAAAAA
>NW_006921591.1:23275456-23277620 GCF_000298275.1 Orycteropus afer afer
CAAAACAATAATGAGATATACCATCTCACCCCAGCACTGATGGCAAGGTTCAATAAGACAGAACATAACAAATGCTGGTTGGGATGTGGAGAGATGAAAAAAAAAAAAAAAAAGAGTAGTAAGGCTTATGTCACGCCTTTCCAGTTGTCAGTCTCCAGTGTCATTGCCCTGTTTTCCTCGGCAAGTGGAGCCCACTCCTATGTTGCCATCAAGGTAAGAATGCCACCTGCATATATTCCAAATTGTCATACCCACCACTTGCAAATGTTCAAGGTGGCCATTCCCTAAGGAGAGCCATTGGCAGTCTACAGATCTGTTTGTCTCCTTTTTTGCTGCTTTCTTTTCTGGTTGTCAAGCAGCAACACAGTCTTTGCCTATGCAGTCTTTAGTGAGTGAAGCCAATTCTTACATTGCTACAGAGATATAAACAAAACGGTTATGCCGTTAAGAATTCAGCAGTCTGCACCTCCCTTTGGCTCCTAACTCATTGTTTTCATTCAGGTTCTTCTAGTAGTTGGTATTTAATATAATTCATATTTATTATTTTATTTATTTGTGATTTGGGTGAAAGTTTACAAAGCAAATACACTTTCCATACAGCAGATCACATACACTTTGTCTTATGATATTGACCACAATTTAGCACAATGCAACATCTCCTCTCCCACTTCCTCCTGATAGGTACCGCTTCCCTGTGACCATCCCTCCATGCACTCCTACCCCCTGAGCTGTCTCTCTGTGCATGAGCAGCCTTCTTTCTCTCTTGCTTGTTCTCTCCAAGGAGTGTATCTACCTCAGGTACATTCTCAACTAGTATGCCTATCTACTGCTTGGCTGGAAGCTGCAGGTTTGTGTTCAATTCCAGACCTGAAGGGCAGCTAGGGGCCATAGTCTCAGTGGTTCCACCAGGCTCCATCGGGCCAGTAAACCTGTTCCTCACTTTTTTTTTTTTCCCCCAACTGATTTTGAGTTTTGTTCCACATTGTTCCCCCTGTCTATCCAGGATCTCCTACAAAGATCCTCTTCCAAGTGTTTGACAGTAGTAGCTGAGCACCATCTATTTCTTCTGGTCTCATAGTCATATAGGCTGCAGATCGGATAGTGTACAAGTCACTAGGACTGATTGTTTCCACGAATTTTTGGTTTTCTTCATTCTCCTTGGCCCTGTATGAGGAGAGACCCATCGTTGCATCTAGATGACAGCTTGCAAGCTTTTAAGATCTCAGTCGCTACTAGCCACAGTAGAAGGTGGAACAATGATTTCTGTAGTATGTTATGACAATTGAGCTTGATGTCCTCTGGACTATGGTCCCGAGCCCACAGGTTCAACTACTCGGTTCCTCAGGGTACCTGTCAGTGGACAAGCAGTGACTAAAACCTTGGCCCTTGTCAGCCCCATTATACACCCGGGAATTCAGATCATACACATAAAGTTATTGGACTACTGTCTACCAACCCTATACATGTTCTTGGGTGCACTCTCCAATTCATATAGATACCTAATATTTCAGCCTGTCCACCCATCTATCCACCCATGTACCCATGTGTGCATTCACTGAGCACTCTGTATTATATGTGTAAAATGGTTCATCTTTGTTGTCTGTACTTCCCACATACCTCTCTATGTCTTTCTCTTCCTAAATGCCATTATATTGATCACTCACATTTGATACATTGCCTTTTTCTTCACCCAAATCAAAACTTATCTCTATCTATCTAACAGTATTCCCTCCCTTTCCCCTCCCACCCCTGGTAACCAACAAAGAAAATGACCTTCCATAGAGAAGCGTTACCTTGACTATTACAATAAAGGACCTATACAATATTTGTCCCTTTGTGATTGACTTATTTCACTCAGCATAATGTCCTCCAAGTTCATCCACATTATGCAATGTTTTACAGATTCTACATTATTCTTTAGGGTTGCACAGTATTCCATTGTGTGTATGTACCATAGTTTGTATCCATTACTCAGTTGATGGATACCTAGGTTGTTTCCATTTTTGGCTATTGTAAATAGTGCTGCGATGAACGTGGGTGTGCATATGTCTTTTCCTGTCATGGCTCTCACTTATTTAGGATATACACCTATTAATGGAATGGTTGGGTCAAACGGTATTTCTAGTTCCAAATTTTGAAGGAATCTCCATACTGTTTTCCACAA
>NW_006921591.1:23281120-23282596 GCF_000298275.1 Orycteropus afer afer
AAAGATGCTTTGCAGTATTTCTATATTTTAAATATATTAAGGCTTTCTTTATGGCCTAACAGATGGTCTATCATGAAAAATGTTCCATGTGCACTGGAGAAGAATGTATATTGTGTCGCTGTTGGGTGAAATGCACTGTAGATGTCTCTAAGGCCCCATTGGTGGATATTTTTATTTAGCTCTTCTGCATCTTCATTGAGTCTCTTTCCAGTTGTTCTATCTTTCAAAGAAAGTGGTGTATTAAAATCTCTCACTATGAGAGTGGAGTCATCCATTAGGCTTTTCAACTCTTTTAAAGTCTGAATTGTGTATTTTGGGGCCCTTTCATTGGGTCCATAGATATTTATTATGGTTATATCTTTATGATCAATTGATCCTTTAATCATTATATGATGACCTTCCTTGTCTTGTATGGTCGTTTTTGTCTTAAAGTAAATATGATCAGAAATTAATATTGCCACTTCTGGTCTCTTACAGTTGGCATTTGCTTGATATATCTTTTTCCCACCTTTGATTTTTAGTCTATTTTTGTCTTTATCTCTAAGGTGTGTCTCTTGTAGGCAGCATATAAATGGGTTTTGTTTTCTTATCCAATCTGAAACTCTCCATCTCTTGAGTGGTGCATTTAATCCAGTAACATTCCATGTGATTATTGACAAGTATGATTTTGTTGTTGTCATTTTGTTATGTGTTTTTTTTCATGGTGTCCCTGGTTTCTTTGTTCCATATTATTTTCTGTGCTGAGCTCATTATGTTTATGAATCCTGTTATCATTTCCTTTGTTGGTGTTGATTTAGTATTTGCTGATATTTGTGCTTGTCCTCTTTTTTGTTGTGATATGAAGGTTTATCATTTTTTCTTTGAGGTTACCCTATGATATATAATTCCCCCCTGGGTGTAGAGGAGTCCATTCTGTCTTGCAACTCTCTTAACTTCCTCATCATTTAGAAGTTCTGTGACTACAAAGTTTTTTTCCTCTTTTTGTTTGTAGTTGTCCTCATTTGCCAATTGATGTGTCTGGTTCCCTGTTTACAGTCTTGTAAGCTTATTTTGCTTTTGATATGTCCATAGCTGTGGTTTCTGGTATATGTCATCTTGTGTATTAATGGTTGGTTGTTATTTGCTATTTTTGGTTCTCTGTTCAAAGGACTCTCTTTAGTTTCTCTTGTAAGGTTGGTCTGGTTTGAACAAATTCCTTTAGTTTCTGTTCATCTGGAAATCTCCTAATTTCACCATCATATTTAAGGGACAATTTTGCCAGATCTATAATTCTTGGCTGAAATTTTTTCTCTTTCTGGGTTTTATATATACCATCCCATTGTCTTCTCACTTGCATGGTTTCTGCTGAGAAATCAGAGCTTATTCTTACTGGCTGACCTTTGTATGTAACTTTTTGTTTCTCCCGTGCTGCTCTCAGGATTCTGTCTTTGTCCTTTTTTTGGTGAGTTTGATGATGATATATCTCAGTGATTTTCT
>NW_006921591.1:23283866-23287957 GCF_000298275.1 Orycteropus afer afer
ACTCCTGGAGAGTTGTTGGGGTTACTGGAAAGCAGAACCTCTTCTTAAGTCCCTGGAATCTGGTAGAGCACTGTCTTGTTAGGTTGTAACTAGCTGCTGGTTATGCGTTGATTTGTTTCGTCTTGGTTTTATGGTTTAATAATTTGAAAAGGTGAAGCTGGTGTTTTTATTATTATTATTATTATTATTATTATTATTATTGGTGCAAGTGTGTTGGGTCACTCTGCTGTTTTCTTTGTGGTGGTAAAATACCTACATGTAGTGTGGATATGTGTTTCTGTTTGTCATAAAGAGGGTTTAGAGTTTGAAGCGGGAGGTTTTATGGTAATTGGATGAATATGTTTTCTTCTGTTGAGTAAGTGAAGATATTGGCAGAGAAGGTGGGAGAGGAATAAGGAAAGCTTGGTGTTGCTAGGGTCAGTTTCTAGGGCTTTGAGCAGGCAATTTTTGATGACGTATTTATTTGCAAGACTGCAGCTCAACTTCAGGAAAGATTATTATTGTTAGAATATCACAAATTTCCGCCAATTTCAGGCACACTCGAAGATCCCACCTCCACAGCCCCACAGCGCTAAAGACTGGCTCCAAGGCAAAAATCCCAGGAATGTTGTTTCTTCCCTCTCCCTGTTCCATCTGTCCATGGTACTGACGTTATCCCACCAGATCGCTAATGGCTGGCTCTGGAGTTTGTCTGTGATACCGCCCAGCTGCAGCACCAAAGATGCACACAGTTTGAGCTGTGGGTCAGGAGAGTACCTGCTAGTGACCTGCGGTCCCGATCTCTGTGTCAAAAAAAAAAGCACGAAGTCTCCCGGTCTGACCCCAGTCTACTCTGTGACCTGCTGGGAGGGGAGGGAGCTACCCTTCCTGTCGCAACAATAAGTTTTCCTCCAAACCTCAGCGGAGATGTCTGTGCCCACAGCCAGCACCCAGGAGACTCAAGTTACCTCCAAAAAATCAAGATGAGCTGCTGGAGGTAGGTCTCTGCCGCTGCCAACTGGAATATTAGAGTGGTCACTGGTAAGCTGTTATAAGGCATCCTCCCTCTTGGCTCGGGGATCTTAGGCGGGTGCCCTAGCCCGGCACACTGTGACTGCTCAAGAAGAGTTTCCAATGCCTCTCTCAGGTGCCCGTCCGTCCTCCTCCAGTAGCTCTTTCCAAAATAATCTCCCTGTGACTTTCCTCTAATTCTGCTCTTCCGTGTTGGATGTACTCTCAATCTGTGAGCTGTTCAGAGCAGTGAAATTCCTAATTTAAATTGTTGTGGCTAGTTTTCCAAGACCTTAGATGCCAGAGGGATAAAGCTTGCTGCTCACTGGCTGGACTCCATTTTGAACAATGTATTTAATGTAATTCTTTAGCTTTGCCTTAAAAGATCAGGGTTCCAGGATCATCCTTTGTATTGGTTTCAACGGGTTCTTCATTGCTTTGTTGCAGAAGGTCTGTGTAGCTTGTTTGCCTATTCTGCCATCTTGCCAGACCTCCACCTTGTGTTTTTAATAGGGAGATGAGTGTTGGCTTCATTGAGAAAGTAACAATTGAACAAAGATTTTAAAGGGGCCGGTAATCTAACTATGTGGCTATCAGGGGAAGTATGGCCCCAGCACAGCAAACAGAGTGTGAAAGCCCTAAGTTTCATGAGTTTGAGGAAAAGCAAGAAACAAGTGAACTAGAGTTATGTGCGTCTGCCAGAGTAGTAGAATAGGTCAGTGAGATTATGGAGAGGGGGAGGGAGGATTCTCTAAATTTTGATATACACCTTTCTAAGGACTTTGAAAGGGAGCTCTGGTGGCATAGTGCCTAAGACATTTTACTGCTAACAGGAAGGCTGTCAGTTCAAACCCACCAGCTACTCTTCAGGAGGAAAACTGGACAATCTACTTCCAAAGAGATACTGCCTCAGAAACCCAAGGAGTGGTTGCTATGAGTCACAAATGACTCGATGGCAGTGAATTTGTGCTTTTTGTCTTGGAAAGACTTTGACTTTTATTTTGATTGGAGAGAGAGAGGAGCTTTAGTGAGTGATGTATACAAAGGTCATTTTATAGTCAAGTTTGGGGTGTAGCTTGCGGCCATCAATAGTGCAATTAACAGCCTTGAAAGCACATGTGAAAGTGATGAAATGCTCATGATCATTAGCCATTAGAGAGACACAAATCAAAACAGCAATGAGATTTCATCTCACTCCAGCAAAAATAGTAAAGTTCAACAAGACAGAAAATAAACACTGACGAGGTTGTGGAGAGTTTGGAAGTCTTGTACACTGCTAGTGGGGCTGCAAAATGGTACAATCATTTTCTCAAAAATTGAAAATAGAAATACCATTTGATTCAGCATTTCCATTATTATGAATATCCTCTAAAGAGGTGAGAGACAAGACACAAAAAGACATATGCACACTCATGTTCATTGAAGCACAATTCACTAGAACAAAGAGATGGAAAACAACATAAATGTCTATCAACAGATGAATGGACAACCAAACTATGGTACAGTCACACAATGGAATGCTTTGCAACATTAAAGAATAATGAATAATACATGAATCATCTCACAATGTGTATGAATTCGAAGGACATAATGCTGAGAGAAATAAGTCAATCACAGAAGGACAAATATTGCTTGAGTCCATTATTGTAAAAAGTCAAGGAAATGTTTAGTCAGGGAAGGAAATATACTTTTTTGGTTACTGGGAATAGAAAGAAAGGGGAGGGAAAATTTCAGACTAGGTGGGAGTCATCATTGATTTGAGTGAGGGGAGGAGTGGTATTGAAAGATTCTGTGACCAGCTTGGTGACACTGGGGAAAGGAAAGACACAGAAACTTGGACAAAAAAATATAGACAACAGAGAGAAATACTTTGACATGCACAATACTGCATTACCACTGGCACCAAACACCAGGCTACAGGCAAATGCATAGACAGATGAGAAGATCAGGTGGGGGTAGGCAAACAGGAATATACCCAAGATCATGGATAGATTTGGCTGAAGACAATCTTACATATGCACACATGCTAAAAAATTATCTCCATAAATTACAGAAGCAACAGAAAACTGGGTTGGAGTAGCTTCTCAGAGACAACCAGACACTTTGAGAGAGAGAATCACTAGTTTTGTGGGCTCAGGACCATAGTTTCTGGGAACATCATGCTCAATTGACACAACATAGTGCATAAAAGTCTTGTACTTCTTACTTTGGTGAATAGTGACTGTGATCTTAAAAACTTTTGAGCAGCCATCTAAGATGCAACTATTGATCTCCTCTTGTCTGGAGTAAAGAAGAGTGAAGAAAATAAAAGCCATCTTGGAAAAATTGATCCAAATATGATTGACCACAGGACCTCAGCCTTCATGATTCTGAGACAAGAAGAACCAGAAGGTGCCCAGCTACCAATAACAATCACTCGAAGAGGGATTAAAATTGGAAATCCTGGAGAAAGTGGGAGGAAAAATGTGTAACAAAATTCAAAAACACGAAAATGACCAAAGTTACTGGTTGGATACAGAGTGGTGGAATACTCAAAGCTATGTCCCCAGGTGACTCTTTGGGACTAGAAATGGACTCAATTCTGTGGATTGGCTCTCAGCCTAACAGTAGACAGACCTATATGCAGTACACCTATCCAAGGAAGATGCATCCACCTATTACAGGATCTGTGCCCCTTAAATCAACCAGTTTAAGAAATCAGAGGGGCAGCATTCTCCTGGAGTGAAAGCTGGAGAGAGGAATGCATAGATATGAAGGGCACAAGGAGGGCATAGTAACAGGGAGGAAAAGGTGGAAGAGTTTATTATGGTTGGGGATGGTAATAGGGGCTGTAAAATTGAATGTGCATGAAGTGTTGAAAGTAAAAAAAATCTGCTTTGTAAATTTGCACCCAAAGCACAATTTAAAAAAAAAAAAGTGCACATGAAGGAACATGGGACGCTGTTGTTGTTGTTGTTGTTAAGTGCCGTCAAGTCGTTTCCGACTCATAGCGACCCCATGCACAACAGAACGAAACACTGCCCGATCCCGCGCCAGCCCCACAATCCCTGCTATACTTGAGCCCATCATCGCAGCCACTGTATCAATCCATCTCGTTGAAG
>NW_006921591.1:23290797-23296399 GCF_000298275.1 Orycteropus afer afer
TCTGGCCTGCTTCTTTGGGCGTCCCTGAGTTTCCCCTCCTCACCTAATCCCTTCGGCTGATTGCTCTTCTCTTTGGCTCCCTGGATTTTACCCCTTTCTCCTGCTTTTCCGGCCTGCTGCTTTTTGTGCTACGCCCATGCTTACCTTGCTCCCGGAGACCCGGTCCCTCTCGGCAGGGTAACAAGGGAAAGTGTTCAATGCAGATCAGTGAGTAAGCACCAGCCTGCCCGTGTTTACCTTGCTCCTGGAGACCCAGTCCCTCTCGGGATGGTAGCAAGGGAGCCGTCTGAGCACTAGTGACTGGGTTATACCCCTTTCTCCTGCTCTTCCGGATGATAGAATCAAATTTTTCAAAACCTTCGCATTGGCATTTGCAATGGGTTGAATAGTCATCTCCCAAAAGATATGTCCACCCACAACCTATGAATGTGAACTTATTTGAAAATAAAGTCTTTGCTGCTATAATTAAGTTAAGGATCTTGAGATGAGATCATCTTGGATTAAAGTAGGCCCTAAATCTGATGCGTTCTTATAAGGGTCCTTATAAGGTGTCCTGCTCTTGTAGCATAGTGCCTGAGGCATTTGACTGCTGACCAGAAGCCTGGCAGTTCAAACCCCCCAGCCACTCTTCAGAAAGAAGTTTGGGCAATCTACTTTCGTAGTGATACTGCCTCGGAAACCCAAGGGGGGTGTCTTTATGAGTTGGGTCTGACTTGATGGCATATAACAATAACAACATAAGGTGTCCTTATTAGGGAAAAGAAGGAAATATCAACAGAGAAAGAAGGGCATCTACTTAGGTAGAGATTGGAGTTGTGTAACTACTGGAGTTATGTCATGGAAGCTGGCAACCACCAGCAACTTGGAGAGAGAGTTGATGGATTTTCTCCCAGGGCTTCCAGAAAGAAACAGCCATGTTGACACCTTGATATTGGGTATCTGGCTTTCAGAACTTTAAGAGAATAACTTTCTGTTTTTATAAATTACTCAGTTTGGGACAGTTTTTATGGCAACTCTAGGAAAACAATACAGAGTTTTGCCAAACACAGAGTGGAGCATAGGTTAATTAAGCTCAACAGTGGATATCATAAGAAGGCCCTGGAATCAGACCATCTTGATTCATGTCTTGGCTCCACCACTTACATGTGGAGGGTCAGGTTGGCTAACCTGGCTGGCTCTCATTTCCTCAAATGAAAAGGAATAACTCTAGTCCTTCCATCACAGTGTGCCGTGAAAATGAAGTTAGCAAATACATGTAAGACACTGAGAGGTTTCGAGGAATGAAATGGTTCATGTAGATGCCCCACATCAGCACATAAGTTCTCAATGGATGTCACAAATTGTTGTTGTGAAAAGAAAATGATAAAAGAAAAAACACTGCTGTCGATTTGATTCCGACTCTCAGTGACTCCTCCTTGGGTTTCTGAGGCAGTATCTCTACAGAAGTAGATCTCCCTGTCTTCTTTCTGGAGAGTGGCTGATGACTTTGAACCATCAGCATTCTGGTTAGCAGTGAAAATGCCTTAGGCACTACATCACCAGAGCTCCTTATTGTTGTGAAGAGGGTTTTATTCATGTCTTTGACAGAAAATTTTAAGTCCAATGTTGGAAAAGTGTCTTATGCAGACAGACTAGATGAGATTTGATATTTTCCTTCAAATCATTTTCAAGAACTTTATCCTTGAGAGGTTCATCATTTTGAGAAGATGAACAAATGTTTCATTACTGATTCTGTTTCCATGCTGTATTTTGGCTATAAATGGTCAGAGTATGTCATAATGAGCAATGGAGTTGATATATGACCTCAAGGATTTTATGTTCAAATATCCAAAACTGCAAAAAGATGTCTGTATATGCTAAACTCAGCTGTAAAATATAATTTTGGGAAGTGTTGAACAATAGGTTTCTTAAAGGGTTTGCCTAAAACAGCTTACATCCCTCTGACTACTAATGCCTTATCATAGCAATGCTGAAGGCCTCTCGTGGATTAGTGGGAAGAGTTTTGAGTGTCATTCATTGTTTGGGAGAGAATGTGAATTGTGGACTACTGAAAATTGAAGTGTATCTGTGAGTGCATGTTTTAATGTTTGTTTTTAATTTTTAGCAATCTGGACCACCTTGTCAAAGCATGCCTGACTCAGATTTGTAGCATGCTGTCATGATTAACTACCAACTCAACACATTTGCTCCACAACATTTAACATAGCTTTAAAGGAAAAAAAAAATAAAAATAAAAAGGCTGTATTTTTAGTAGTATCCTAAGCTACAGAAAACATAGATTCTTCTGTATATAGTTGAGCACAATTCCTGTTATCAGTGGAAATATACTAAAAGCAAAAGAGTGTGACAACTATGTATTTGAAAAATATTATTTATATCTTTTGCTATATCATCAGTTTGGCACTTTGATGAAATTTCTTCTAAACTTTATAATCCATGCACTTTTTTTCCAAAGCAATTAGTCTGTAGGTGTTTGTAAGTTCTCCACTTGTGTGACTTAAATTTTAAAAACCCTTTTCTATTTGACACAGAATTTTTCCATTCTCTTTGAATCTCTATACTCTTAAATGCATAATTGCCTAGCATCATGCATAAGGAGAATGCTCAGTAGAAAAGCAAGCTAACTATCCAAAAGAAATACAACAGTTATTTTAAAAATGTACTATACATATAAAAATTTTAAGGCACTGGCCCTGTAGTGGTTAAGACATTTGGCTGCTAACCAAAAGTTTGGAGATATGAACCCACTAGCCACTCCATCCATGGGAGGGAGATGAGGAAGTCTGCTTCCATAAAGACTTACAGTCTTGAAAACTCAAACGGGGTTGCTAAAGGTCAGAATCTACTCGAAGGCAGTGAGGTTGGTTTTTTTTTTTTTTTTTTGGTATACACAGATTTTACGCAAATAATTTTCTAGGTCAAGAATGCTTGGCTTAGGTTTTAGATATACAATACATTGAAGAATTACTGCATAATTATTTACAATGTACGTGAACACACACATACTAGAAAGGTTCTGAAATTTGACATGGGCCTTAACATTTGACCACAATCTGGTATTTGGGTTTTACTTAAGTCTGTGGAAGCCTGAATGGCCTAATGTCTACTTCAATGTTAATTCTGCTCTTTTCACACTAAGGCATGATCAATGATTCTGTGATCAGGTTGGCTACCATTAATTTAATCACAGTAAATACAGTACTATGAATAACAAATGTTACCTAATTTGTTAGTAACCAAATATTCTTTTTCAGATATAGGTAAAAATTTTTCTTGTAATTTTAAGTGAGTATTTCTTTACTTACTTTATACATTTAAAAGTTTTTACATAGTTTAAATATAAATATTTACTTATATGACCAGAATAAAATATTGCAAAAAATAATTAATGTCAATTAGATAGCTTGATAATTTTATTTTAAATTTCAGTGAAGAATGCTCAGATAATCAAATAATTAGGAATATAAATTGGTTGTTACTATGAATATTAAGGAAGAGCACATTGGTTATATAATTTACATTATTGTTATACAATTTACAGTATCATGGGTTCTTTAGAACCAACAAAATTTAGAAAAATTAAATAACACTAAACATAATAATACATATATTATGTAATAATTCTAATGAAAACATTTAAAGCATTTCATAATTTCTTAAAAACTGCACTAAGTTTTCTTTCTTTAGTTCCAGATATACCATATTGTCAGCACTGGTAGTGTAATGCCTAAGGCATTTGACTGCTAACCAGAAGACTGATGGTTCAAACCCACCAGCCACTCCTCAGAAGGAAGGTTGTGCAGTCTACTTCCATAGAAATACTGCCTTGGAAACACAAGGAGGGGTCTCTATGAGTCGGATCCGACTCCAGGGCAGTGAGTTTTGTTTGTTTGTTTGTTTATTTGTTTTTGCATGGCTAATAATCCTGAGCATTTCTTCCTATATTTGCTGGCTGCCTGAATATCCTCTTTGGTAAAGTGTCTTTTCATGTCTTCTGCTCATTTGTTAATTGGATTGTTGATCTTTTTGCTGTTGAGGTGCTGGATTTTTCTATAAATTTTAGAGATAAGTCCTTTGTCAGATATGTAATTATTGACAAGTACAAATCTGTTGCTGTCATTTTGTTACGTGCTTTTTCATGGTGTTGATTTCTTTGTTCTTTGTAATTTTCTGTGCTGAGCTCATTTTGTTTATGAATTGTGTTATCACTTCCTTTCTTGCTATTGTTTTAGTATTTGCTAAATATTTTTTTCTGAGTCTCTTTTTTATTTTGATGTGAAGGCTTATCATTTTTCTTTGACATTACCCTGTGATTTATAATTTTCTTCCCAAGTTTAGAATAGTTTGTTCTATCTTCAAGTTGTTTTGATTTCCCTAACATTTAGAACTTCTGTAACTACCCCATGTTTTCCCTCCTTTTGGTTTGTTGTTGTCCTCATTTGTCAATTGATGTCTCTGGTTCCTTATTTACAGTCTTGTAGGCTTATTTACTTTGGATAGTTCCATAACATGGTTGGTTTCTGGGTTATGTCATTATGTGTGTTAATGATCAGTTGTTGTTTGCTGTTGTTGGTTCTCTGTCCAAAGGGATCCCTTTAGGATCTCTTGTAAGGTTGGTCTGGTTTTAACAAATTCCATTAATTTCTGCTTATCTGGAAATATCCTAATTTCACCAACATATGTGAGGGACAATTTCGCTGCATATATAATTCTTGGTTGGGAATTTGTCTCTTTCAGGGTTTTATATATACCATCCCTTTGCCTTCTTGCTTGCATGATTTCTGCCGAGAAATCCGAGCTTAGTCTTATTAGTTGCCCCTTGTAGCTAACTTTTTGTTTTTCCCATGCTGTTTTCAGGATTCTTTCTTTCTCTTTGATTTTGGTGATTTTGATGATGATATGCCTTAGTGATTTTCTTTTGGGGTCAATCCTGTTTGGGGTTTGTTGGACTTCTTGAATGGATACACTCTCATCTTTCATCATACTGGAGAAATTCTCTACCAACAAATCTTGGACAATTTTCTCTGCTTTTGTTTGTCTCTTCCTGTTGTGTAATTCCAAATACATATAAGTTATTCTTTTTGATGGTATCCCACATGAACCTTAGGCTTTCTTCATTTTGTTTTGATCTTTTTTTTCTGATTGATCCCTTCCCAAAGATGTATACAGGTATTTGCTTTCAATCTCACTAATTCTCTCTTCCATTGATTCAACTCTACTTCTCTGCCCATTCAATGTGTTATCTATTTCTGAAAATTTAGTATTAATCTTCTGGATTTCTGTGTGGATTTTGTATCATTTCTAATTTTTCCTTTATTTTGTCATTTTGTTCTTGTATTGTCTATTGAAATTGTCCTAAGATTTTCACTATGTTTTCCTCAATTTTATCAGTGTTTTCCTTGATCTGTCTTTCAATTGGTTGAAGGTACCTAAATATAATTATTTTGAATTCCTTATCAGGGAGTTCCAATGCTGCATCTTCCTCAGAGATGTGTTTTGGCTCTGTATCTTGGCCCCTTGTTTCTCCTGCTTTGTCTTGCTTCTGTGTGCACTGTGATGCTCTGTTGTCTCCAAGACATTGTGACATTTTTGTGTTTATATT
>NW_006921591.1:23296729-23299766 GCF_000298275.1 Orycteropus afer afer
TATCTTCTATATCTCTGTCAATTGGTTTCTGTTTTCTTTGTTGAAGAGGGTCTGTGTAGTTTGTCTTCCTATTCCTCCATCTTACCAGAAATCTGCTGTAACTGATTTTCAATTATTTTCAGCAAGATTTTACTTGCATTTGATATTAATGATATTATTCAATCATTTCCACAATCTGTTAGATCACCTTTCTTTGGAAAGGGTACAAATATGGGTCTCTTCCAGATAGTTAGCTGGGTAGCTGTATTCCAAATGTCTCATCATAGTCATAGGCAAGTTAGTGTCTCCCGTATGGAATCCAATTGTTGTAGCATCTCAATGGGTATTCCATCAATTCTTGGAGCATTCGTAATTGTCAATTTGCTAATGCCTAGTATATCTTTTTTTTTTTTTTCACTTTTGGTGAGAATATACAAAAAAAGACATTTGCCAACATAGCAACTTCCCCATTCACAGTTCAGGAACATTGATGACTTATTTCATATCATGCCATCATTATTGCTCTCATTTTCCTAAAGATTCCACCAACATTACCATAAACTCAGCAGCTTTGAAACAAAAGCTTCCTCTTTCCACCCTTCCTCCCACCTCTGAAAACCACTAATAATCTTTGGTGTGTATATATATATATATATATATATATATATATATATATATAAATGCACACACACACATACATATACTTATGTGTATAAATATATGGGAGCACTGGTGGCATAGTGCCTAAGGCATTTGACTGCTAACCAGAAGGCTGGTGGTTCAAAGCCACCAACCACTCCTTGGAAGGAAGGTTGCACAATCTACCTCCATAGTGATACTGCCTCTAAAACCCAAGGAGGGGTCTCTATGATTTGGGTTCAACTTGACAGCAGTTTGGTGGTGGTTTTGTATATACATATATACTTATGTACACATATACACATATACATATATACATATAACCTATCTAGGAATCTTTCCTCTTCTCCCCTCCTATCCCTGGTAACCAATGTTTCCTTCCATATGTAAACTTTTCCTTGACTTTTACAGTAGTGAACTGATAAAATATTTGTCTTTCTGTGATTGACTTATTTCACTCAGCATAATGTCCTCCAAATTCATTCTTGTTATGTAGTGTTTTGCAGATTCTACATTATTCTTTAGAGTTGCATTGTATTCCATTGTGTGTATGTACCAGTGTTAGTTTATTCATTCCTCAGTTGATGGACACTGTGGTAGGTAAGGTTGCTGTCAACTTGGCTGGACCTGGTTTTAAGTGGCTGGAGAGTTGGAAGTAGTTATTTCCCATGGTAAGTTTGGTAACTAACTCCATGGTGAAATCTACTGGAGCAGCTGAGAGCTGCTTTAGGGTTGTGGTTGCTTCCAGTATATAAGAAGTAGCTTTGAGGAAAGTTTCTAGTTGATGGCCCATTTGAACCTTGCATGTAGCTGAATCATTGTTCAGCAGCCTGTTGTGTTGCCCAGCCAATCTTGGGACTTTTAGTGGACTTGAATTAATGGCCTGCTGTGTAGTTTTGTAATATCAGGACTATGACTTTTCACTTGGCCACCTTGGGTTTGTCAGCTTCAGCAGCTAGCAGCTGCCTCAGTGAAGAGATACCTATAGCTTCAGTGGGCCAGGAATAACAGGCAGAGCTGAAGCCCAAGGTTGAGGAGCTTTCACCCAGATCCTATAGCCTGGAACTCAGACTTCTAACCTCCAAAATTGTAACAGAATAAACTCCTGCTTGTTAAAGCCATCCACATTTGTTGTATCTTCTGTTAGAGCAACACTAGGTTACCAAAATAGGCACCTAGGATGTTTCCATCTCTTTGCCATTGTGAATAGTGCTGCAGTGAACATGGGTGTACATATATCTGTTCACGTGCTAACTCTCACTTCTTTAGGATATATACTTAGCTATAAGATTGCTGGCTTAAATGGTATTTCTATTTCCAATTTTTAAAGACTCACCATACAAAATTTCCACAGTGATTGTATCATTTTACAGTCCCGTCAACAAAGTATAAAAATTCCAATCTCTCCACATACTCACCAGAATTTGTTATTGTCTGTCTTGTTGAACTTTGCTATTAATGCTAATGTGAGATGATATCTCATGGTTGTTTTGATTTGCACTTCTCCAATGACTAAGGAGGAGCTCTGCTGCCATAGTGCCTGAGGCATTTGACTGTTAACCAGAAGGCTGATGGTTCAAATCTACTAGCCAGTCCTCGGATGGAAGATTGGGCAATCTACTTCTGCAGTGATACTGCTTTGGAACCCAGGGAAGGGTCACTATAAGTCAGATCCAACTCGACAGCAGTGAGTTTTTTTTTTTTTTTTTTTTTAAGGATTAATGACCACAAACATTTTCTTCAACTACCTAAATATCTTCTTTGGTGAAGTGTCTGTTCATGTCTTCTGACCATTTTTTAATTAGATTTTTTTTGTCTTTTTGATGTTGTTTTTGTTAGGTGCCATCGAGTCATCTCTGGCTCATAGCAATCCTGTGCACAGGAGAACAAAATACTGCCTGGTCCCAAGCCAACTCCACAATCCTTGATATACTTTGAACGCATCACCACAGACACTGCATCAATCCATGCATCAATCCATCTCATTTAGGGGCCTTACTCTCTTTTGTTGACCCTCCACCTTACCAAGCATGACACCCTTCTCCAGGGAATGGTTCCTTCTGACAACATGACCAAAATAGGTGAGACAAAGTCTGGTCATTCTTGCATCCAAGGAGCATTCTGGCTGCACTTCCTCCAGGACAGATTGATTACATTTTTTAGTAGACCATGAAGAATACTTTCAGCATCCTTCACCAGCACCACAACTCAAAAGAATCAATTCTTCTTCCGTCTTCCTTATTCATTGTCCAGCTCTCATATGCATATGAGGCAATTGAAAATAGCATGGCTTGAGTCAGACTCAGCTCAATCCTCAAGGAGACGTCTTTGCTCTTTAGTACTTGAAAGAGGTCCTTTGCAGCCAATTTGCCAAGTGTTATATGTATATGTATATGTATATGTATAAAAAAAAAAAAAA
>NW_006921591.1:23301276-23309886 GCF_000298275.1 Orycteropus afer afer
AAGTGCAGCCAGAATGCTCCTTGGAAGCAAGAATGGCCAGACTTCGTCTCACCTATTTTGGTCATGTTGTAAGAAGGGACCATTCCCTGGAGAAAGATGTCATGTTTGGTAGGGTGGAGGGTCGATGAAAGAGGGGGAGGCCTTCAATGAGATGTATTGACATGGTGGCTGCGATGATGGGCTCAAGTATATCAGGGATTGTGGGGCTGGTGAGGGATCAGGCAGTGTTTCGTTCTGCTGTGCATGGGGTTGCTACAAGTCAGAAATGACTCTACAGCACTTAACAACAACATATGTCTTATAATGTCCTGACTGCTGCTTCCATTGGTGTGGATTGTAGAACAAGCAATGCACCTCTCCAATGACTGGTGAGGAGCTCTGCTGGTGTAGTGCCTAAAGCATTTGAAGTTGTCTCTGATATCTTCAAACTTTTCTCCATTCATCTTGATGCTGCTTACAGATCCAGTTGTGAGCATTTTTGTTTTATTTATATTGAGATGTAATCCATACTGCAGACTTCAGTCTTCCATCTTCATCATTAAGTTCTTCAAGTCATCCTCACTTTCAACAAGCAAAATTGTGTCATAAGCACATGGCAGGTTGTTAGTGATTCTTCCTTCAATCCTACTGCCACTTTTTTCTTCATATAGTCCATCTTCTCAGATTATTTGCATAGCACACAGATTGAACCGGTATGGTAAAAGGATGCAATCTTGACACAATCCCTTCTTGATTTTAAACCATGCAGTGTCCCCCAGTTCTGTTTAAATGACAGCTTCCTTCTCTATATGCAAGTTCCTCATGAGTACAATCAAGTGCTTTGGAATTCCCATTCTCCTCAATATTACCCATAATTTGTTATGATCCACAAAATCAAATGCTTCTGCAGAGTCAATAAAACAAGCAAACATCTTTCTGGTATTCTTTGCTTTGAGCCAAGATCCATCTGACATAAGCAAGCATATCCCTTACTCCACATTCTCTCCTGAAGCCAGCTTGCATTTCTGGAAGTTTGCTGTCAATATACTGTTGCACCCATCTTTGATTTATCTTCAGCAAGATTTTAATTGCATGCAATATTAATGATATTTTCTGATAATTTCCACATTCTCTGGGAACACTGTTCTTTGGAATGGGTACAAATATGGATCTCTTCCAGTCAGTGGCCAGGTAACTGTCTTCCAAATCTCTTGGCATACTGAGTTAGTGCCTCCAGTGGGGCATCTGTTTTTTGAAACATCTCAACAGTTATTTTGTCAATTCCTGGAGCCTTGTTCTTCACCAATTCCTTCAGTTCAGCTTTGACTTCTTCCTTCAATACTATTGGTTCTTGATCATATGCCACCTCCTGAAATGGATGAACACCAGGTCTTTTTGATACAGTCACTCTGTGTATTCCTTCCATTTCTTTTGATGTTTCCTGCATCATTCAATCAATATTTTGCCCATAGAGTCTTTCATTATTGCAACTAGAAGCCTAAATTTTTTCCTTAGTTATTTCAGCTTGAGAAATACTGAGCGTCTTCTTCCTTTTTTGTTTTCTAACTCCAGGTCTTTGCACATTTCATTATAGTAATTGGCTTTGTCCACTTGAACTGCTCTGGAAATCTTGTGTTCAGCTTTATTATTTTGTTATTTCTTCCATTTGCTTTAGCTACTCTCTGCTCAAGTGCAAGTTTCTGAATCTCTTCTGACATCCATTTTGCTCTTTTCTTCTTTTCTCATCTTTTTAATGACCTCTTGCTTTCTTAATGGATGATTTTCTTGATATCATCCCAAAATTCTTCTGGTTTTTGGTCATTGGTGTTCAATGCAACAAACCTATTCTTTAGATGGTCTCTAAATTCAGGAGGGATATATTCCAGGTCATATGTTGGCTCTTGTGGACTTGTTTTAATTGTCTTCAACTTCAAAATGAACTTGCATATGAGCAGTTGATGGTCTGTTCCACAATCACCTCCTGGCCTTGTTTTGGCTAAAGATATTGAGGTTTTGCATCACTTCTTGGAACAGATGTAGTTTATCTGATTCCTTTGTATTCCATCTGGCAAAGTGCTCATGTATTGCTGCTGTTTGTGTTGTTAAAAAAAAGGTATTTTCAATGAATAAATTGTTGGTCTTGGAAAATTCTATCATGTGATTTCCAGCATTATTTCTGTCACCAAGGCCAAATTTTCCTACTACTGATGATACTTTATTGTTTCCAACATTTGCACTCCAGTCACCAGGGAGATTTTGTGTTTGGTCAATTTCAGACTGTGGAAGTTGATAAAAATCTTCAATTTCTTCATCTTTGTCTTTGGTGGTTGGTGCATAAATTTGAATAATAGTCATCATAACTGGTCTTCCTTGTAAGCGTATGGATATTATCCTATTACTGACGGCATTGTACTTCAATACAGATCTTGAAACATCATTTGTTATGATGAATGCCACACCATTCCTCTTCAAATTGTCATTTCTGGCATAGTAGATCATATGGTTGTCTGATCCAAAATGGCCAAAATCAGTCCATTTCAGCTCATTAATGCCTAGAATATCGATTTTTATGTGTTCCATTTCATTTTTAACAATTTCCAGTTTTCCTAGATTCATACTTCATACATGCCACATACTGCTTATTAATGTATATGTGCAGTTTGTTTAAGTCATGCCACATCAGCAAATGGAAGTCACAAAAGCTTTACTTTATCCATACTAGTAAGGTTGGTTCTACTCTAATGTTACAACTCTCTCCCAGTTGTTTCTTGAGAGCCTTCTGCTCTAAGGAGTGCCTCCTCATTATTAATGATTAAAGGATCCATTGAACAAGAGTACATAACTGTAATAAATAACTACACACCAAATGACAGAGCCTCAAAATACATAAATCAGATTTTAACAGAATTGAATAGACAAATAAATGACTCTATAGCAAAAGTAAGAAACTGAAATACATCAATTTTGATAATATAGAGAACAACTGGGAAGAAATGCAACAAAGATGCAGAAGAACTAAACAATATGGTCAAACAGCTTGAACTTGTACACAGCTACAATTCACCCAACAACAAATTATACATTGTTTTCTAGTACACCTGGAACATTCTCCAGGTTTGATCATGTTAGCCCACAAACTAAGCCTCAATACATTTAAAAACATTGAGATATTGCAAATTATCTTCTCTGATTACAGTGCTATAAAATTAGAAACCAACACTAGGAAGACCAAAGGAAAAAGAACAAACCACATAGAAACTGAATAACATCCTCCACAAAAAAGACTGGGTAATAGAAGAAATAAAAAATTAAATTAAAAAATTATTTTAGTCAAATGAGAATGAAAACACAACATACCAAAATCTTTGGGACACAGCTAAAGCAATGATGAGAGGGCAATTTATAGCAACAAATGAACACATCATAAAAGAAGAAAGAGCCCAAATCCATAACTTAATCCAACATCTCTAAAATTAGAAAAATAGCAGCAAAAAAAAAAATAAATAAAAGCCTACAGTCATGAGAAGTAAACAAATAATAAAGATTTCAGAAGAAATATAGGAAACAGGAAATAAAGACAATGAGAAAAACCAACAAGACTAAAAGTTGGTTCTTTGAAAACATTAATTAAATGGACAAACCACTAGCAAATCTAACAAAGGAAAAGAAGGAAAAGATGCAAATAACATGAATAAGATATGAAAGGGGTGACATCACAGCAGAACCAACAGAAATTAAAAGAATAATATCAGGATACTATGAAAAACTGTAGTACAACAAATTTGAAAATTTGGAAGAAATGGACAGATTTCTAGAAACACATTACTTACCTAAACTAACATGGACTGAGGTAGAAAACTTGAACAGAAACATAAGAAAAAAAGAAATTGTGCCAGTGATTAAAAAAAAAAAAAAAAAAAATTACCAACTGAAAAAAGTTTTAGCACAGATTGTTCGCTAGGGAATTCTACAAATCATTCAGAGAAGAGCTGATACCAATTCTACTCAAACTATTCCAGAACATAGAAAAGGATAAAGTCTTCCCCAACTCCTTTTGTGAAGCAAGCATTATCCTGCTCCCAAAACCAGGCAAAGACAGCACTAGAAAAGAAAACTATACACCAATATCATTAATGAATATAGATGCAAAATCTTCAACAAAATCCTAGCCAACAGACTCCAACAACATATAAAAAAAATAATACATCATGACCAAGTGAGATTAATTCCATGAATGCAGGGATGGTTAAACATTTGAAAAACAATCAACATAATCCATCACATAAGTAACATAAGTGACAAGAATTGCATGATCATATCAAGAGATGCAGAAAAGGCATTTGATAAAATCCAACACCCATTCCTGATGAAAAACTCTGAGAGAAATAGGAATAAAAGGGAATTCCTCAATATAATAAATGGCATATATGCAAAAACCAACAGCCAACATTATTCTCAAAACAGAGAGACTGAGACTATTCAGTCTCTATTCAACATTGTATTGGAAGTCCTAGCCAAGGCCATTATGTAAGAAAAGGAAATCAAAGGGATCCAATTTGATAAAGAAGAAGGAAAACTCCTCCTATTTCCAAATGATATGTCCATATATATTTTAAACCCAAAATACTGAGCAAGAAAACTACTGGGACTTATTTAAAGATCTAGCATAGTGACGGGATACAAGATCAACAAACGAAACTCAGTTGGATTCCTCTACACCAGCAAAGAGGTCTCTGAAAAGGAAATAAAGAAATCTGTACCATTTACAACAGCTAACAAAAAGATAAAATACTTGGGAATAAATCTTACAAGGAACACGAAAGACCCATACACTAGTTCAAGAAAGTATAAGAGATATACATAAATTCAAGAAAATACCATTGTGTGGTTATGTTTTTGTGTCAACTTTGCTGGACTTGGTTGAGTAGTTGGGCATCTAGTTGTAATTATTCCCCATGGTGAGACTGGCAATCAGCTCCATGATGGGATCTACCACAAGCAGCTGAGAAGCTGATTTGGGTATGTGGTATGCTTCCCATATATAAGAAGCAGCTTTGGGAATGGTGTTTAGCTTATGGCACCTTGAACCCTGCATGTAGCCGTGTCATTGTTCAGCAGCCTGCCATACTCTGTTGACCTTGGGATTGACAATAGACTTGAATTAATGGCTGCCATGTGATTTGGTAATATCAAAACCATGCCTTTTTATTTGCAAACCTTCGGCTTGGCAGCCTCAGCAGCCAGTAGCTGTCTGAATGAAGAAAAGCCTCTAGCTTCAGTAAGCCGGGAGCTGGAGGCATAGCTGAAACCCAGGCCCTAGAGCCTGGCACTTTGAATTCAGACTTAAAACCTCCAAATTGTAAGAATAAATTCCTGTTTGTTAAGGCCATCCCATTTGTTGTATACTCCTGTCAGAGCAGCACTAGGTAACCAGAACAACTATGCTCACAAATAGGAAGACTGAGCATTATGAAAATGTCATTATTACCCAAAGGAAAATATATATTCCATGCAATCCTGATCCAGATTCCATCAACATTCTTTAAAGATTGAAAACACAGTCACCAATTTTATATGGATAGCAAAGAGTCCTCGGGTAAACAAAACACTACTGGAAAAGAACAAAGTTAAGAGGTCTCACTCTCCCAGATCTCAAAACCTACTACACAGCCACAGTTGTCAAAACGGCTTGGTATTGGTACAACAACATATTCGTAGAGAAATGGAACAGAATTGAAAAACCAGAAATAGATCCACCCACCCATGGTCAGCTGACTATTTATTTATTTATTTATTTAAACCAAAAAAAATGTGATTTGTGTGAAAGTTTACAGAGCAAATTCATTTTCCATACAACAGTTCACACACACTTTGTCTCATGACCTTGATTACAATTTCCCACAATGCAACAGCTCTCTTCCCCCTTCCTCACCATAGTTACCTCTTCTGTCCCATGTACTCCTGTCCCCCAAGCTGTTCCCTTGTGCATACACAGCACTTCTATTCTCCTGTGATTGATCTCTCCATGGAGTGTATCTACCTAATGTAAATGTTCAGCTCATATATCTGTCATTTGTTTTGCTGGAAGTGACAGGAATGAGTTCTGTTCCAGTCCTGAGGGGCTGCTCGGATGGTCAACTGATCTTTGAAAAGAGGGCTGAAATCCTTTAAATGGGGAAGAGACAGTGCTAAAGGTACAAGGAGGTGGAATCTTCTGACCTCCTCTAACTACACAAGAGGAAGACAGAAACACCATCAGCACCTCAAGGTCTGTTCTTATGAGGCCAGTATGTTGCCACCCTCTAACCCTCCTACTAAACTTGTCACCAAATGTTCTTCCTGCAACACCCAACACCTCTCTGCTGGGTTCCATAATTTGCTGCAGTGGCCACACAAAAACCAAAGATTATGAGATTTATTAGGGAAGCAGCAGGCTATAATTAAAGTTCAGAAATATGCTCAGTCTCTCAGCAGTTAACCATCTTTCTCAGCAGCTGGCCATCTCTCTCAGTAGCATGTCCCCCACAGTAGCACATTTATCTCACGTTTATCTCTCAACAACACATCTCTCTCAGCAGTGTGTCTCTCACCCTGAAGTCAGAGAGATTCTCTCTGCCTCTACAGAGGGTTCATTTTAAGTCTGGCAGAGTGGCAAAATTAACCAATCCCAACATCAGAATTCTACACAACTCAGAGAGAGTGAACTTCCCAGAAGGTTGCTTCATGCTGCTCTAACAGAAATACACGAGATGTATAATTTTAACAGTCAGCTACTCAGTTGCCATACCTCACACTGTACACAAAAACTAAACTCCAGATGGACCAAAGATTTAAATGTCAAACTTAAATCTATAAATTCCATCAAAGAATAATAAGGGCAAACTTAGGGGCCCTAATATATGGTTTAAATAGACTATCGAGCATAACCCAAAATGCACAAACAGCAGAAGATAAACCAGATGATTGGGACCTACCTTCTAAAAATTAAATTCTTATGTGCATCAAAATATTTCTCCAAAAGAATAAAAAGAGAACCTATGGAATGAGAAAATGGCATTCATCGATGACATATCAGACAAAGGACTTATCTCTAAAATTTATAGAAAATGCCAATACCTCAACATCAAAAGAAAAGCCAGGGAACGATAGATGACAGAATAGCAGGGATCCCAGGGAAGGGGAGAGACACAGGCCCTACTCCCAAGATGCAGGAAGTGGAGATGTTTTGAACAGCTAAGGCAGACAAACTTGTCTGTCATTTTGTCATATTGTGTCTGCTTGTGTGTTGCTGTGAGGCTTGAGGCTGTGCCACCAGTGTTGCAAACACAAGCAGGGTTGCACATGGTGCACAGGTTTCAACACAGCTTACGGACTGAGACAGACTAGGAAGAGGCAAGAGACCATCCACTTCTCAAAGAATTGGCCAGGGAAAACTTTATGAATAGTAGAGAATCAGAGTCTAATACATTACTGTGCAACTTTATGAATAGCCTGGAAACACTGTCTGATGAAGATGTGCAACCTTAGTCTTGTTGGTTGGCCTTTTAGGTAACATTTTATTTTTCCCATGCTGCTTTCAGGATTCTTTTTTTGTCTTTGGGTTTGGTCAGTTTTTATTTTATTTATTTTTTTTAATGATGTGTCTTGCTGAATTTCCTTTGAAGTTTTACTTGTTTGAGCTTTGTTGAAATTCTTAAATAGATAGGTTCTTGTCTTTCATTATATTAGGGAAATTCTCTTCCAACAAATCTTTGACAACTTTCTCTGTGATTTTATCTCTCTTGGACTACATGTAGGGTATTCCTCTTGATATTATCCCACATGAATCTTAGGCATTCTTTCTTATATTTTGCTCTTTTGTCTGACTGATCCCTTAACAAAGTAATAAAGTTGGTGTTTGGATTTTCTGTCTTTAAAGAAAGTATCTGTCTTCAATCTCATTAATTCTATCTTCCATTGATTCAATTCCACTCCTTTGTCCATTCAATCAATTACCTATTTCTGAAATCTTAGCATTAATCTTCTGGATTTCTGTTTGTAGTTTTTGTATAATTTCTTATTTTTTGTTTATTTTGTCAATTTGGTCTTCTTTTGTTTTCTGAAATATTTTAGAGTTTTGTCTGTGTTTTCCTTAATGTTGTCAGTATTTTCCTTGATCTTGTCAGTGTTTTCCTTGATTTATCTCTCAGTCCACTGAAGGTACCAAAATATAATTGCTTTGAATTCCTTATTAAGGAGTTACAATGTTGCTTCTTTTTCAGATATGTTTTCTGGGTTTGTATCCTGATCTGTTGTTTCTACTACTTTATCTTACTTTTTCTTTGTGGACTGTGATGGGCTATTGTCTCTGAGACATTGTAGTACTGTATTTATGTTTAATTTGTAGTTGTGTATTGGTGTCATTCATTCAGGCTTTTCTTTTTCCTTTATCTTGTTTTGCTATTTCTGTGTGAGAAGGGCACTGTGCTCCTTTATTTGTTAGTTGTTAGGACTTAGGAAATCATCACCTATCTCCTGTTATTGTTGTTGTTGTTAAGTGCTATTGAGTCGTTTCTGACTCATAGCGACCCCATGCACAGCAGAACGAAACTCTGCCCGATCCCGTGCCAACTCCACAATCCCTGCTATACT
>NW_006921591.1:23312461-23318382 GCF_000298275.1 Orycteropus afer afer
AAAAAAAAAAACTCAAACTGCATAAAGAAACAGGAACAATATCTCAAAAAAATAAAGAAAAAAGAAAAAAAAGAATTAAGAAGAAAAATTTTTAAAGTATATTTTAAAATTGGGAGCTCTGTTGACATAGTATCTAAGGCATTTGACTGCTTACCAGAAAGCTGCTCATTCAAACCCACCAACCACTCCCTGAGTAAGGTTGGGTGATCTACTTCCATAGTGATAATGTCTCAGAGGCCTAAGGAGGGGTCACTATGAGTCAGATCCAACTTGAAAGCAGTGAGTTTGATTTTTGGTTTGTATATTTTAAAACTGATTTAAAAAAAAGATAAGGAGAAAAATAATAAATAAAAAAAATCCACAATATTTAGGGAGGGAAGAATGAAAGACAAGTGAAAGAGTAAATGAACAGGGAAAACTACAAAAGGAAAAACAAGAGATGGGAAAAACAAAAATAAATAAAAAAGAAGTGAAGCAGTAAAAAGAAAACCAAACAAAAACAAAACTCACTGCCATCGAGTCGGATCCATCTCCTAGAGTCCACTTGGGTTTCCAAGGCAGTATCTCTAGAGAAGTAGATTGCCCATCTTCCTTCTGAGAAGTGGCTGGTGGGTTTGAATCACCAGACTTTTGATTAGCCGTCAAATGTCTTAAGCACTATGCCACCAGACCTTCCAGTAAAAGAAAATACAGAAAAGAAAGAAAGAAAGAAAGAAAGAAAGAAACAATTGTCAGGAAAGAGGAAAAAAAAAAAAAAACTAGGAAGAATGGAGCGAGATAAAAAAAATAATTTAAAAACAAAAACAACACTATTGGGGCAGGGGCACGACATGGCACCCAGGCCTTGCCAGGGCACATAACAGGATGGAGTCCCTGCAGGCCAAGAAGGTCATTGAAGACAGGAGGCAAGGGGGAATGGCCACACTCCTGTTCACCAAAAGGGCACAAGGAACAATAGTAACAATGAGAGTATTGCATCTCTCCAGTTGTCAGTTGCCACTGTAGTTGCTCCTGCTATCTTCAACAGGTGGACCCCATTCATAGGTCTCAGTCCAAGTAAACGTGCCTCACACACTCAAGACACCTGCATCCGCCACTTGCAAACATTCAAAATGGCTGCATCCTCAGGACTTCTGCTGGCAGTCCACAGGTCCACTTCTCCCCTTCCTTGCTGTTCTCCCTTCTGGTGGTCAGGCACCATTGCAGTCCATGTCCATGCAGCTTTCGTGAGCAGAGCTGAATCATAGATTACTATTGGGAAAAATTCAAAATGGCTATGACCTCAGACACTCAGCAGTCTGCAGCTCCTTTTGCCTCCTTACTCACTGTTTCACTCAGGTTTTTCTACTAGTTTATTTTTAATCTACTTTATCCTTCCCTTCAAAGCTCAGGTTTCTGGGATTATCTTCTGTATGGCTTTCAATTGGTTTCTCATTGTTTTGTTGCAGAAGGTGTGTGTAGCTTGTCTGTCTATTCCACCATCTTGTCAGAAATCTGTAGGACATAAATCTTTATGCATTCTATTTCATTTTTGACAACTTCAAATATTCCTAGTTTCATACTTTGTACATTCCATATTAATGGATGTTTGCAGCTGTTTCTACCCATTTTGAGTCATGTCCCATCAGCAAATGGAAGTCCCTAAAACTTTCTCCATCCATATCATTAAGGTTGACTCTACTTTGAGGAGGAAGCTGGTATATGAATTACCAGTGACATAGTCTCCAGCCTCACAGCAACATGCATGCAACCACAGTGTGACAATTTAACAGACAAGCAGTGGGGAGCTAAGATTAAAACACAAATTTTGGGAGGGACACAATTCACCATAACATTCTACCCTTTAACAACCCTCAAAAAAACTTAATGTCCTTTCCTCATGCAAAACACCTCACATCATCTCAAAAGTCTTACATAAACTACAAGTCCAGGATCTCATTTTCTGTATCATCTAAATCAAATACAGCTGAGACTTCAGGCATAATCATCCTGGGATAAGGTCTCATCTGTATAAATCTATGAAATCCAGAACACAACTTATCTCTTCCAAAATATAAAGGTGGGATAGCACAAGGCAGATATTTCCACTACAAATATAAGGGACTGGAGGGAAAGAATGAATAATGGGAACTAAGCAATTAAAAAACCCAACAGAATAAATTATATTACCCCTTCAAATCGTGAGAACAATCCTCTCTTCTCTGAGACCACCTGGGCAAATACCACATGCTCCAGACTCTGGGTGTTGCCATGCTTTCTGGATATTGAGTGAAAGTCCCTTAGCTTTGGACTTCAGCCTTATCCTTCAGGTCCACAGGGATAGCAACTCTGCTTGTTTGGCTTTGGCTACCCATTCTCCCAGTCCATCTAAGTGGTAATTCCACAACCTCAGCCCTTCCTCTGTCCCCTGGGCCTAGCAACTCCATCTCTTCAACATCACCACTCTCCAGTACTGAAGTGGGGAAGATATGACTCAAACCTAGGAAGATGTGGCTTCACTCTTTACAATTGGCCTTTTTCCTGCCTGTAGAATTCCAAGATGCAGACAGATTTCCTTCTTTTTTGTCTTATTTCTGTGCTTTTTGGTCTGACATGATGAGTTTTCTGGTGTGGTAGTTGTTTAGATCCATCCAAATACACACACACACACACACAAAAAAAAAAAAAAAAAAAAAAAAAAAAAAAAAAAAAAAAAAAAAAATGTTAGCAAAAAAAAAAAAAAAAAAAAAAAAAAAAAACCACTGCCGTCGAGTCAGATCTAACTCATAGCAATACCTCCTTGGGTTTTTGAGGTGGTATCACTACAGAAGTAGATTGCCCAACCTTCCTTCCACGGAGTGTTTGGTGGTTTTGAATCACCAGTCTTCTCGTTAGCAGTCAAATAAATGCCTTAGGCACTATGCCATCAGTTAAGGCTTAATTTCTTTAACAAAAATTGTGTAGCCATGTCCTTGGTGAAAGTTCTAGGACACATGCTCATAATTGGTACAGTAGAATTTTCCAAATTTTTAAGTTTTGTTTTCATTTTGCACAGTACACTTTAAAATCCATCTCTTTTGATCTGCATTTTACTATAAGTATCAAAGAGGAAGCACACAGCCCCTTTACCATCTTGCTTAGAAATCTCCTCAAATGAATATTTAAGTCCATCACTTACAAATTCTACCTTTCACTAAATATTTGAACATAATTCAGACAAGTTCTTTGCCCCTGCATAGAGACCATTGCCTTCCCTCCACTGTCAAATCACATATTCATAATTTCCTTTTAATACCTCACCAGATACACAGTTAATGTCCACATTTCTAGCAACATTCTGCTGATGGTGTCATATATATATTCTGTTGTTGTTGTTGTTATGTGCTGTCAAGTCGGACCTGACTCATAGCAACCCCTCCTTGGGTTTCCGAGGCAGTATCACTACGGAAGTCGATTGGCCAACCTTTCTTCTGAGGAGTGGCTGGTGGGTTTGAACCACCAGCCTTCTGGTTAGCAGTCAAGTGCCTTAGCCACTATGCTACCAGAACTCCCATATATATTCTAAGATGGTAAAAGCTTTCTCTGTGACTCTCCTCATTTGTCTCTAATCCCTGGCCATAACTGACTTTGATATTCATGAATCTACCAAGTTTCTTCAAGACAATCTAGACTTTTACTATCAATCAATCAATCTATCAATAAACCACTGTCATTAAGTTGATTCCAATTCATAGCAAACCCCATTGGTTTCCCAAGGCAGTTAATTTTTACAGAAGTAGATTGCTTCTTCTTCCTTCCATGGACCCTCTGGTGGTTTAGAACCACTAGCCTTGTAATTAGCAATCAAATACCTTAGGCATTTAAAATTCATCCAGTCTTTACCAATTTCCAAAATGTCCTTACACATTTTAGATATTTGTTAGACCAGCACTCCATTCTTGTTACCAAATTCTGTCTTAGTTATCTAGTCTTGCTGTAACAGAAACACCACAAGTGAATGGCTTTAATGAATACTTATTTTCTCATAGTTTTGGAGGCTAGAAGTTCAAAATCTAGGGTAAGGTGTTTTCTGTCTCTATCCTCTTGGGGAAGTGCTTGTCTCTTCAGTTTCTATCACTTGACTCCTTGGTAACCTTCATGTGATGTGCCTGTTTTTCCCCATCTCCACTTTCTCCCCTCTCCGAATCGTTTTTTTTTTTTTTTTTTTAATAATATCTCAAAGGAGATTGGCTGAAGCCACACCCTCCTTACACTGATACAACCTCAAACACAACAAAGAAAATCCACTCAAAATTAGAATTATAACCACAGATAAAGGGATTAGGATTTACAACACCAATTTTTGGTGACCATAATTCAATCCCTAATAGTCTCCAAAAGCCATGATACATCATCAACTAGTTCAAGGCAACCACCTTCAGTTTACAAGTATATAATAACAAATATTTTTAAATAATAAAGAAAATGAGAATACACTAGGAAAAAAAAAAATGAGGTATCCAAGGTCCTTTGAGTGAATTATCTGGAAAATCCTAGAGCAAAAAGTAGACTTAATACCTTCTCTAGGTATTAATGAATGTTACTGGTACATGAATATACAGTCAAACAGTAAAATGGAAAGGATAGTTCAAAAATAAACCACTAATATTACTGCCCTCCACCACTCAGCTGTCATTTTGTCATATTGTGGTGGCTTGCATGTTGCTGTGAGGCTGGAGGCTATGCCACCTGTATTTCAATTACCAGCAGAGTCATCCATGGTGGACAGGTTTCAGCAAAACTTCTAGACTAAGACAGATTGGGAAGAAAGACAAGATCATCCACTTCCAAAAAAGTTGGCTACTGAAAACCTTATGAATAACAGTGAAACATTGTTTGATATAGTGCCAGATGTTGAGCCCCTCAGGTTGGAAGTCACTCAAAATACAACTGGGAAGAATTGACTCTTCAAAGTAGAGTTGACTTTAATGATGTGGATAGAGAAAGCTTTTAGGACCTTCATTTGCTGATGAGGCATGACTCAAAATGAAAGAAAGAGCTACAAACATTTATTACTAATCAGAACATGGAATGTTCAAAGTATGAACCTAGGAAAGTTGGAAGTTGTCAAAAATGGAAAGTAAAGGTTGATGTCCTGTGCATTGGTTAAAATGGGCAGGTATTGGTCATTTTGAATCAGACGACCATGACGTGAATGGCAAATTAAAGAGGAATAGTGTTGCATTCATCGTAAAAAAAAAAAAAAAAAAAAACAATATTGATCCTGAAGTTCAGTGAGGTCAATCATAGTATAATAACGATATCTCTACAAGAAAGACTACTTAGTACTAATATTTAAATTTACGCATTGTGGTGGATAAGTTTGTGTGTCAAATTATCTAGGCCTGTTTGAGTGTCTGGGCAGCTGGATGTAGTATTCCCCATGATGAGACTGGTAATCAACTCCATGGTGGAATCTACTGGGAGCAGCTGCATAGCTGCCTTAAGGATGTGGTCTGCTTCCTGTATATAAGCAGAAGACTTGGGGAATGGTCTCTAGCTTAGGGCATGCTTGGATGCTGCATGTAGCCATGTCATTGTTCAGCAGCCTGCCATGCTCTGCCAACCTTGGGACTTAAAATGGACTTGAATTAATGGCCTGCCATGTAGTTTAGTAACATCAGGACTGGGCCATTTTATTTGTTGACCTTGGGCTTGTTAACCTCATCAGCCACTATCTGCCTGAGTGAAGGGATGCTTGTAGCTTCAGTGGGATAGGAGCAAGATGCAGAGTGGAAGCCCAAGGTTGATGGGCTTTCACACAGCCCCTAGAGCTTGGTTGGCACTTTGAACTTGGACTTAAAGCCTGCTAATTGTAAGAATAAACTCCTGTTTGTTAAAGCCATTCCACATTTGTGGTAAATTCTTGTCAGAATGGCACTAGGAAACCAGAACAGAGTATC
>NW_006921591.1:23319397-23327590 GCF_000298275.1 Orycteropus afer afer
TCAGAATGCCGTTCTTCCAGATTGCCCTTGAAATATCATTGCAAGCAGGCCCCTAGGGAAACTCCCCTTGGGCAGACTGGCCACTCAGAACTCAGTCATCTGATCCCATCATGGGAACAACCACCCAGAACTGGGGTCCAGCCAAGTTGACACACAGCTCCAACCATCACAGTTGCCATTTAGAGGAACTAGGGGACTGGAGCCACCCAGTGATAGAGATCTGTACAGATGCCACCCAATGAAGATCTGTGCATGTGCCAAGTTGACAAGGGGTGGAATTGTGGTGGTTAAGTTTGTGTGTCAACTTGGCTGGGTCTGGTTGAGTGGCTGGGGAGCTGGATGTAGTATTCCCCATGATGAGCCTGGTAAGGAACTCCATGGTGGAATCTACTGTGAGCAGCTGAGTAACTGCCTTAGGGATGTGGTCTGCCTCCTGTATATAAACAGAAGCCTTGGGGAATGTTCTCCAGCTTATGGCACACTTGGACCCTGCCTATAGCTGTGGTGTTCAGCAGCCTGCCATGCTCAGCTGACCTTGACTTATAATAGACTTGAATTAATGGCCTGCTGTGTGGTTTGGTAACATTAGGACAGTGCCATTTTATTTGTTAACCTTGCACTTGTTAGCCTCATCAGCCACTAGCTGCCTGGGTGAAGAGATGCCTCTAACTTCAGTGGGCCAGGAGCAAAAGGCAGAGCTGAAGCTCAAGATTGAAGGGCTTTCACACAGCCCCTAGAGCTTGGCACTTTGAACTTGGACTTAAACCCTCTGTTCTGGTTACCTAGTGCCACTCTGACAAGAAATATACCACAAATGGGATGGCCTTAACAAACAGGAGTTTATTCTTACAATTTGGAGGTTTAAGTCCAAGTTCAAAGTTCCAGGCTCTAGGGGCTGGGTGAAAGCCCCTCAACCTTGGGGTCCAGATCTGCCCCCAGCTCCCAGCCCACTGGAGCTAGAGGCATTTATTCACTCAGACAGCTGCTAGCTGCTGAGCCTGGGAAGCCCCAAGGTTGACAAGTAGAAAGGCACAGTCCCAATGTTACCAAACCACATGGCAGGCCATTAACTTAAGTCCATCGCAAATCCCAAGTTTGGCAGAGCATGTCAACCTGCTGAGCAATGACATGGCTATATGCAGGGTCCAAAGTGCCATAAGCTAGAGACCATTCCCAAGGCTTCTCTTTATATACAGGAAGCAGACCACATCCCAAAGGCAGTTACTCAGCTGCTTGTGGTAGATCCCACCATGGATTTGATTGCCAGTCTCATCATGGGGAATAACTACCACCAGCTGCCCAGCCACTCAACACGACCCAGCCAAGTTGACACACAAACATAACTATTTCACCCTCCAATTGTAAGAATAAACTCTTGTTTGCTGAGGCCATTCTACATTTGTGGTGTATTCTTGTTAGAGTGTCACTAGGTAACTAGAATATGTACCAACCACTAAAGCCAAGATGAATAAATTTAAAACATTTTACCAAATTCTACAGTCTGAAATTGATCAAACATGAAATCAAGTTGTATTGATTATTTCTGATGAATCGTATGTAAAAGCTGGGAAAAGAGAAAAATCATTGGTAGTTGGAAAATATGGCTCTGGTGATATAAATGATGTCAGAAATCTCATGATAGAATTTTGCAAGATCAATGACTTGTTGCAAATAGCTATTTTCAACTTAAATTGCAGCTATACACATGGATCTCACTAATGGAATATACAGGAATCAAATTGATATCCAAGTTCATGTTGAAGCTGAAGAAAATTAAATGAAGTCCACGAGTGCCAAAATGTGACCTTGATTATACCTCTCCTGAATTTAGAGACCATTTGATGAATGGATTTGATACATTCAACAACAATGACCAAAAACCAGAGAAATTGTGGGATGACATCAAAAGCATCATAATGATGAAAGCAAAATGTCATTAAAAAGATAGGAAAGAAAGAAAAGACAGATATGGATGTCAGAAGAGACTCTGAAACTTTCTCTTGAAGGAGAGTAGCTAAAGCAAATGAAAGAAAGGCCAAGATAAAGAGCTAAACAGACAGTTTCAAAGAGCAGTTCAAGCAGGCAAAGTCAGGTATTATAAGGAAATGTGCAAAGACTTAGAGTTAGCAAACCAAAAGGGAAGAACATGCTCAGCATTTCCCAAACTTAAAGAACTGAGGGAAAAAAAAAAAAAAAAAACAAGCCTCCAGTTTTAATACTGAAAGATTCTATGGGCAAAATATTGAACAATGCAAGAGGCATCAAAAGAAGATGGAAGGAATACTCAGTCAGTGAAAAAAAAAAAAAAAAAAAGATTGGTTGGTGTTGATCTATTTCAGGAGTTGGAATATGATCAAGAACCAATGGTATTGAAAGAAGAAGTTGACTGCACTGAAGGAATTGGTGAAAAAAGCAAGGCTCAAAGAATTGATGGAATATGCATTGAGATGTTTCAACAAATGGATGCTGCCCTGGAGGCATCTATGCATCTATGGCAAGAAATTTGGAAGACAGCTACCTGGCCAACTTACTGGAAGGATCCTTATTTGTACCTATTCCAAAGAAAAGTGATCCAACTGAATGTGGAAATGATCAAACAATATCATTACTATCACAGGCAAGTAAAGTTTGGCTGAAGATAGTTCAATAATTTTGCAGCTGTATATTTACAAAGAACTGCCATAAATTCAAGTTGGATTCAGAGGAGGACATGGAAATAGGGATATCATTGCTGATGTCAGATGGCTCTTGGCTGAAAGCAAAGAATACTAGAAAAAGGTTGACTTGTGTTTTATTGACTGTGCAATACATTGACTTTGGATCATAAGAAATTATGAATAACATTGAGGACAATGGAAATTTCAGTACACTTAATTGTGATTTTAAGGAACCCATACATAGACCAAGAGGCTGTCATTCGAGCAGAACAAGGGAACACTGCATGGTTTAAAATCAGGAAGACAGTGGGTCAGGGTTGTATCTTCCACCATACTTATTAAATATGTAAGTTGAATAAATAATGTAAGAAACTGGACTATATAAAGAAGAATGTGGGATCAGGATTGAAGGAGGAGTCATTAACAACCTGTGATATGCAAATGACACAACCTTGCTTGCTGAAAGTGAAGATGACTTGAAGCACTTACTGATGAAGCTTAGACTACAGTCTGCAGTATGAATTACACCTCAATATAAAGAAAATAAAAATCTTCACAACTGGACCAATAAGCAGCATCACAATAAATGAAGAAAAGTTTCAAGTTGCCAAAGACTTAATATTACTTGATTCTACAATCCACACCAATGGGAACAGCAGTCAAGATATTAGACGATGTATTGCATTGGAAAAATCTGCTACAAAAGACTTCTTTTGAGTACTGAAGATTGCAGGTGTTTCTTTGAAGACTAAGGCATCCCTAACCTAATCCTTGGTATTTCCAATTGCATTATATGCATGTGAAAGCTGGACAGTGAATAAGGAAGACTGAAGAATAGTTGATGCTTTTGCATTGTGGTGTTGGTGAACATCACTGAAAATATCATGGAGTTCCAAAAGAACAAACAAATCTGTCGTAGAAGAAGTATAGCCAGAATATTCCCTGGAAGAGAGAATGTCCAGACTTCTTCACACCTACTTTGGTCATGCTGTCAGAAAGAACTCTTTCTTCTCTGGAGAAGGATATCATGCTTGGAAAAGTGAAGGATCAATGAAAAAGGGCAAGCCCCTTACTCAGCAAGGTGGATTGACACAACAGCTGTAATGATTGGTTCAAGTATAGGAAGGATTGTGAAGATGGCACAGGACCAAGCAGTGTTTCATACTGTTGTAGGTTGGGTAGCTGTGAATGGGAGCCAATTTGGTTGAACTTAACAACAGCAACAATAACAGCAACATCTTGATTTAAAGACCATGGAACTGAGGATTAGAAATGTGTATTAACTTTTTCAGAATCATTTAATGAGGCAAGGTCATGATGTCATTACACAGAAATAATGGGAAAATGAAGGATTGAATGCCAAAATGAGTGCTATAGGTAACAATTGCAAATAAAGGCAGACATAGGAAGAATTTGAATTGCTTTACATGCCTAGTTAAAAATTCACAGAGTAGAAAAATATAAAAAAATCATCCTAAGTTGGGGGACAACACTCTAGCAAAGACATGGGTGACAAGATGTGCTTGGTCTATTTAGAAACTGAATGTTGGATGCAACAATGGGCTCAGGTATAGCAAGGATCATGAGCCTAGCATAGGACTGGGCTGTGTTTCATTCTTTTGTAGTTAGGGTCACTGTGAGTTGGAGCTGACTCAATGGCACCTAACAATGGCATGTTGGGGATGGTAAGGGAATTACCACCTGTTAGGAGCCAGACACTGTATTTTGTGTGCCATTTATTTTATTCATAAGTAAAAACATCCTGATGAGATTCTTTAGGAGTTCTAAGGCACTTGGCTGCTAACAAGAAGGCTGGAAGTTCCTACCCACCAGCCACTCCTTGGAAGGAACCTTGGAAACCCAAGGAGGGGAGACTGTGTGTCGGAATTTGAATGGCAGTGAGAATGAAATTTGTATTACTACTTCCATTTGCAACAGAAAAAAAGAAGTGTCAGATAATTTTAAATGGTTTTCTAAATAACTGTCAGTAAATGTGAGGGTCATGAAGTCTGTCTGACTCTGAGACCCATGTTACTCTCACCAGGGCACACCGTCTTGCAGGATGATGAGCAATGGAGAAATTGGATGAGTCTATATATTTTTGGAAAATCTTCAAAAGCAACTGTCTTTTATGTGGATTTACTGTTGAGACCAGTGATAAGTTGTTAAGGATGAGACCATGCTAGTGGCTAACTTCTATGATTTTAATTTTTTTTTTTCATTTTGAACCATTGTAATTTTATAAAAAGAAAAGAACAGAAGTAATATAAAAATAATCTAGGTTCTCACCAGTTTGATTTATGATCTATTAACATCTGGCTGCATTTCTTTCATATTATTTTTTGTTTGAAAAAATAAAAGTTTCAGGTAATATTGACACCTCTCCTCTTTCCATTGCTTTCTCCGGAAGTCATCAATTTGTTATCAATGATGTGTGGCCTTCTACACCTACTCTATTTTTTACTACATGTATGTATGTCTATAAAGACAGTATAGTATCATTTTACATGCTTTAAAATTTATGCAACTGACATTGTACAATATGTCCTTCCACTTTTTCTCTACATGAAAGTTTGGGGTATATCCAAATTAATAAATATAGATCTAATTCATTTATCTATGTTTGCTAATTTAATTTATATAAAATTACTTGATTGTAAGAACATCAACAATTTAATTATTCTGTTTTTTATAATTATTTTAATTTTGTTTTTCTATGGTCATTTCATGCCGACTCGACGGCAAAACAACAACAACATGGTCATTTCATAGGAGCTCTGGTAGCATAGTGGCTAAAACACTTGACTGCTAACCAGAAGGCTGGCGGTACACAACAACAACAGCAACATGGTCATTTCATATTACAACCAGTACTGAAAATTCAATAAACAATTTATAAAAATGTTGTGTTACATGCCACCTTGTGTGACAATTTCTCTAAAGTGGCTAGCAAACTAATCCAAACTCAATGCCATCGAGTCAGCACCAACTCATAGTGACCCCCATTGAGTTTTCAAGGCTATAAATCTTTACAAATGTACATGACCTCATTTTCCTCCCATGGAGTAAGTAACTCATGAGTTTGAACCACCAATCTCCTAGTTAGCAGCCAAATGTCTAACACACTGCACCACTGAGCTCTTAGTAACCTAATAATGAGTATGTTCACTCATAGGTGGCACAAATGGTTTGTGCTTGACTTCTAAACTAAAGGGTGGTGGTGTGAACCAATGTGGCAATGATGCCACAGAAATAGGCCTGACAATATACTTCCCTTAAGATTGTTGTTGTTGTTTGCCGTCAAGTCGGCCCCAACTCATAGCAACCCCTCCTTGGGTTTCCAAGGCAGTATCACTACGGAAGTAAGATTGCCCAACCTTCCTTCCGGGGAGTGGCTGGTGGGTTTGAACCACCAGCCTTCTGGTGAGCAGTCAAGTGCCTTAGGCACTATGCTACCAGAGCTCCTCCCTTAAGATTACAGCCAAGATAATCCTATGGAGCCATTCTATTCTGTAGTACATGGGGTCACATTGAGTTGTAATTGAATCAACAGTAGCTAACAACAAAACAAAAAGTATGCTTATCTTAAAGTTTATGAGATGTTATTCCAAGGCTCTTCAAAGTGTGTGTATCAAATTAGACATTGATTAGCAGAATTTTCAAGTTTTCAATTCCCTACAATTCCTTAATAACACTTGGTATGAGCAATTTTACCCCCTACCCCCACCCCCCAGGATTAAATGACATTTCATGTTTTTTTTTATTTGCATTCTCGTATGTTCTGGTGCCACCACTAGTCTGTCAGTTTGTCATGCTTTGGTGGCTTGAGTGTTACTGTGAGGCCAGAGGCTCTGCCACTACTAAGTCAAATACCAGAAGTGTGATCCATGGTGGACAGGTTTCAGTTGAGCTTCCAGACTAAGACAGATTTGGAAGAAGAATGGGGCTATCTACTTCTCAAAGAATTGGCAGTGAAACACTGCCTCGTATATTATTGGAAAATTTTGTGAATAGCACTGAATTATTATCTGATACACTGCCAGAAAATGAGCCCCTCAGGTTGAAAGGCACTCAACATACAACTGAGGAAGAGCTACCTCTTCAAAATAGAGTCAACCTTAATGACACGGATGGAGTAAAGCTTTGGAGACTTCCATTTGCTGATATGGCATTACTCAAAATCGGAAGAAACAGCTGCAAAAATCCATTAATAATCAGAACATGGAAAGTATGAAGTATGAACCTAGGAAAATTCAAAGTTGTTAAAAATGCAATGGAATGCATAAAAATTGATGTGCTGGGCACTCAAACCTCATTACCATCGAGTCAAATCCGACTTACAGGAACCCCTCCTTTGGTTTACAAGGCAATATCACTACAGAAGTAGATTGCCCAACCTTCCTTCCATGGAGTGGCTGGTGGGTTTGAACCACAAGCTTCTGATTAGCAGTCAAATGCCTTAGGCACTACACCACCAGAGCTCCCGCTAGGTGCTAGTGAGCTGAAATAAATTGATTTTGGCCATTTTGAATTGGAAAATCATATGATCTACTATCCTGCTGAATGACAAATTGAGGAGAAATGGCATAGCATTCATCATCACATAGAATGTTTCAAGATCTATTATGAAATACAATGCTGTCAGTGATAAGATAATATCCATATGCCCACAAGGAAGAGCAGTTGATCCTGCTATTAATAAAATTTATACACCAACCACCAAAGTCAAAAATAGGAAATTTTACCAACTTCTGCAGTCTGAAATTGATCAAACATGCAAAGAAGGTGTATTGATTATTACCTGTGACTTGAATACAAAGTTTGAAACAAAGAATAATCACCAGTAGTTGGAAAATATGGCCTTGGTGATAGAAAATGGTGCCAGAGATCAAATGATAGATTTTTTCAAGACCAATGACTTATTCCTTGCAAATATCTTTTATCAACCACATAAATGGTGGCTATACACATGGACCTCACCAGATGAAATACACAGGAAGCAGATTGACTACATCTATGGAAAGAGGATACAGAGAATCTAAATTATTTTCAGCTATAACAGGGCCAAGAGCTGACTGTAGAACAGACAGTCGACTGCTCACATTCAAGTTCAAGTTGAAGCTAAAGACAATTAAAATATGTCCCTGAGAGCCGAAATATGACCTTGATTATATTGCACCTGAATTCAGAGACCATATGAAGAGTAGATTGGATGCTTAAAGAAGTGAGAGGCAGATATATGCGCACCCATGTTCTTCACAACACTATGCACAATAGCGAAGAGATGGAAACACCTTTGGTGCTCATCAACCAAGGAATGGATAAACCAACTGTGGCAAGTACACAAAACGGAATACTATGCAACCCTAAGAATAAGATAGAATCTGAAAACACTGAATAACATGCATGAACATGGAAGACATTACGCTGGATGAAATAAGTCAATCACAGAAGCACAAATATTATATTAGCCCACTACTGTAAAAAGGCAAGGAAAGTTTTATACATGAAAAGAAACATTTTTGTCAGTTACCGG
>NW_006921591.1:23328275-23330825 GCF_000298275.1 Orycteropus afer afer
AAAAAAAAAAAAAAGACCAAAATTTATGTCAGAAGAGACTCTGAAACTTGTTCATGAATGAAAATTAGCTAAAGAGAATGGAAAAAAATAACAAGGTAAAAGAACTGAACAGATGATTTCAAAAAGTAGTTTGAGAAGGCTAAGTGAATTATTATAAAATATGAAAAGACCTGGAGTTAGAAAACCAAAAGGGAAAAACAAACTAGGAATTTCTCAAGGTGAAATAAGAAAATAAATAAATAAATAAATAAGCCTTTAGTTTCAATATTGAAAGATTTTTTGGGCAAAGTATTGAATGATGCAGGAGCATCAAAATAAGATGGAAGGAATACACAGAGTCCCTGTATCAAAAAGAATTAGTTTATGTTCATCTATTTCAGGAACTAGCACATGATCAAGAGCCAATCACACTGGAGGAGGAAGTCAAAGCTGCACTGAAAGACAAGAAAACAAGTCTGAAGGAATTAATGGAATACCAACACAGATGTTTAAATAAATAGATCCTGGTAATGAAGAAGAAGAACAAAGAAAGAGGTCTCACACTGCTGGATTTCAAAACCTACTATATAGCCACAGTAGTCAAAACTGCCTGGTATTGGTACAGTGACAGACACATAGACAAATGGAATAGAATTGAGAACCCAGAAATAGGTCCATCAACCTATGGTCAGCTGATTTTTGACAAAGGGCCAAAATTGATTAAATGGGGAAGAGAGTATTTGTTTAATAAATTGTGCTGGCAAAATTGGATATCCATTTGCAGAAAAATGAAACAAGATCTATACCTCACATCATATATAAAAACTAACTCCAGTTGAATCAAAGACTTAAATTTGAAACCTAAAATTATAAAGTTCCTCAAGGAAAATCTAGGGGCAAATTTAGGGGCCAAACTATATGGCATAAACAGACTAACAAGGATAACCCAAAATGCACAAACAGCAGAAGAAAAACTAGATGAATGGGGCTTTCTAAAAATTAAATTTTTATGTGCTTCCAAAGACTTCTCCAAAAGAGTCAAAAGAGAACCTATAGATTGGGAAAAAGTATTTGGCAATGACATATCTGACAATGGACTTATTTCTAGAATTTATAGAAAACTCCAACACCTCTGTAACAAAAAGACAATAATCCAATTAAAAAATGGGCAGAAGACATGAATAGACACTTGACCAAGGAGGATATTCAAGTGGCTAGCAAACACATGAAGAAATGCTCATAATCATTAGCCACTAGAGAGATGCAAATAAAAATGAGATACCATCTTGTTCCAGCACTAGCTGCAAAGTTCAACAAGACAGAAAATAACAAATGCTGGCGAGGTTGTGGAGAGATTGGGACTCTCATACACTGCTGGTGGGACTGTATAATTGTATAACCACTGTGGACAGCAGTATGTCAATTCCTTAAAAGCTGGAAATAGAAATACCATTTGACCCAGCCATTCCATTACTAGGTATATATCCTAAAGAAGTGAGAGCCATGACAAGAAAAGACATATGCACACCCATGTCCATCGCAACACGATTTACAATAGCCAAAAGATGGAAACAACTTACGTGTCCATCAACTGAGGAATGAATAACCAAACTATGGTACATACACACAATGGCATACTATGCAACCCTAAAGAATAACCTAGAATCTGCAAAACACTGCCTAACATGGATGAACTTGGAGAACATTATGCTGAGTGAAATAAGTCAATCACAGAAGGACAAATATTGTATTAATCTGTTATTGTAAAAGTCAAGGAATGGTTTACATATAGAAGGAAATTTTCTTTGTTTGTGACCAAGGGTGGGAGAGGAGGGCAGGGAACACTGTTAGATAGGTAAACAAAGTATTGATTTGGGTGAGGAGAAGGGCAATATACGAAATATGAGTGATAAACATGGTGACATTGAGGAAGAAAACATAGAGAGGTACAACGGAGGTGCAAATAACAAAGATGAACCCTTTTGTACATACAGTACTGAGTTGTCAGAGAAGGAAAACATGGGTACACCAGTGGATAGATGTGTGGACAGGCTAGACTGTTAGGTTTGTCTATGCAGAGGGGAGTGTACCCAAGACCATGTATAGGGTTGGCAGACAATGGTTCTGCAAGTGTATTTGTATGTTCTGTAAGAATTTCCAGGTGTATAGTAGAGCTGACAAGGGACAAGTTTGTAGTCACTTCTTAGACACAGCCAGCTACCCAGAGGGTGCAAGTAGTTGAACATGTGGGCATGGGACCATAGTTGCAGTGGACATCAAGCTCAATTGGCATAACATACTACATACATTGTTCCATCTCCTACTTTGGCGAATAGCGACTGGGATCTTAAAAGCTTGCAAGCAGCCATCTAGATGCTATGATGGATCTCTCCTTGTCCAGAACAAAGAAGAATGAAGGAAACCAAAAATTCATGTATACAATTAGCCCTAGCGACTGGTACACCATGTAATCCGCAGCCTGTATGATTATGAGACCAGAAAAACTAGATGGTGCTTGGCTACCACTGTCAACGACTCAGAGGGGGATCTATGTAGAAGATCCTGGATAGA
>NW_006921591.1:23330925-23352135 GCF_000298275.1 Orycteropus afer afer
AAATTCAAAATCATATGAAAAAAAAAAAAAAAAAAAGAGCCAGGTTTTCTGGTCCCATAGAGCCTGGTGGAACTACCGAGACTATGCCCCTTGTTGCCCTTCAGGTCTGGAATTGAACCCCCACCTGTGGCTTCCAGCTAAATAAAAGACAGGCAGATGAGTTGAACATTTACCCGAGGTAGATAAACTCCTTGGAGAGAACAATCATGGGAGAAAGAAGGGCTTTTTATGCACAGGGAGATAATTCAGGGGCAGGAGTGCATGGAGGGCTGGACACAGGGAAGAGATGAGTATCAGGAGGAAGTGGCACCTGTAAATTGTAGTCATTGTCCTAAGACAAAGTGTATGTGAACTGCTGTATGGAAAGTGAATTTGCTCTGTAAACTTCCACCCAAATCACAATTAAAAAAAAAAAAAAAAGACTACAGATATTGGTGTGAAATTATCAGATTACCAGCTGGCTGAGTTCTGGGTCATCATTCAACGTCTGACTGATGGCATATCAGATTTTCTTGTCAAGGAGGATACTGTTCTTGTTGTTAAGTGCTATGATTTGCAAATGACTCTTAGAGTCCCTATGTACAGAATGAAACATTGCCATGTCCTGTGTCATTCTCACAATTGCTGCCATGCTGGGGCCCATCATTGCAGTAACTATGTCAATGCATCTCATTGAGGGTCTTTCCCTTTTTTTCTGATCCTCTAATTACCAACCATGGTATTCATCTCCAGGGATTGGTACCTTCTGACAACATGACCAAAGTAATGAGAGAAGTGTGACCATTCTTGTTTCTAAGGAGCATTCTGGCTGTATGTCCTCTGAGACTGATTTGTTTGGTTCTTCTAGCAGTCTATGGCACATTTAATATTCTTCACCAGTACCATGATAAAAATTCATCAATCGTTCTTCATTCCTCCCATTCACTGTCCTTCTTTCACATGACTACGAGGCTATTGAAAATGTCATGGCATGGGTCAGGCACACATTAGTTTTCAAAGTGATGTCTTTGCTCTTATCCACTTTAAAGAGATCTTTTACAGCATATTTACCCCGTGCAATATGTCATTCCATTTCTTGACTGATGCTTCCATGGACTTTGATTGCAGATCCAAATAAAATGAAATCCTTGACAACTTCAAACTCTTCTCCATTTATCATGATTTTGCTTATTGGTCCAGTTATGAGTATTTTTGGTTTCTTTATGTTGAATTGTAAATCAACCTGGTGAGCTCTAGTTGTATCCTTTTGTAATTGGTGCAACCACACAAGTCACAATTCCCTAGGAAGTTTATGGAATATTTTCCTTTGTTGTTCTTTGCTTTTTTAGTGCCAAAATAAAAGACAGACAGTTGGCCTTATACATGGTCTTATCACATGTATATCTGCTGCATATGGGTCTAGTGCACACTTATGATTTTCTGCAATAATGCAGTCAGAACTAGAGTAGGATTTGACCTCAGATCTCCCTGATGGGTAATGATGATGCTTGAGTCACAGACTTAATGACTGATTGAAGTGACCAGTTGACAAGATTTCAAGGTCTTTTGAGTGGACTAATTGGTAGACTAGTTATTCAAGCCTCAAGTTGCAATATTGAAGGTTTCTATGGGCAAAATATTGGATGATGCAGGAAGCATCAAAAGAAAATGGAAGGAATACATTGTACCAAAAAAGAGTTAGAAAGATCAGTCCTTTCAGGAGGTAACATATGATCAAGAACCAATGGTACTGAAGGGAGAAGTTGAAGATACACTGAAGCAATTGCTGAACATCAAGACTCTAGAAATTGACAGAATATCCACTGAGATATTTCAACAAATGGATACAGCACTAGAGGTGCTCACTAGTTTATACCAAGAGATTTGGAAAGCAGCTACTTGGAAAACTGACTGGAAGAGATCAATAATTGTGCTCACTCCAAAGAAGGGTGATCCAATAGAAAGCACAAATTATCAGACTATGTCATTAATATCACACACAACTAAAATATTTCTGAAGATAATTGAAAATGGTTGCAACATTACCCCTACAAGGAGCAGCTAAAAGTACAAGCCAGATTCGGAAGAGGACATTGCTGATTTCAGACGGATCTGGGGTATAAGCAAAGAATATCAGAAAGAAGTTTACCTGCATTTTATTGACTATGCAAAGGCATTCAATTGTGTGGATCATAACAAATTGTGGATAATAATGCAAAGGCTGGAAATTCCAAAACACTTAATTGTGCCCATGAGTAACCTGTACATAGACCAAAAGGCAGTCACTCAAATAGGACTAGGGGATATTGAATGGTTTAAAATCAGGAAAGGTATGTGTCAGGGTTGTATCCTTTCACCATACTTATTAAATATGTATGCTGAGCAAATAATATGAGAAGCTGGATGATATGAAGAAAAACATGGCATTAGGATTGGTCAAAAACTCATTAACAGCCTGTGATATGCAGATGACATGACCTTGGTTGCTGAAAATGAAGATGACTTGAAGCACTTACTGATGAATATCAAAGACTAGAGTCTCCAGTATGGATTACACCTCAACACGAAGAAAATTAAAATCCTCACAACTGAACCAATAAGCAATATCACAATAAAAGAAGAAAAAGTTGAAGCTGTTAAAGATTTGCTTTTACTTGGATCCACAATCAACACCCAAGGAAGCAGCAGTCAAGAAGTCAGAGATCATATTGCACCAGGCAAATCTACTGCAAAATATCTCTTTAAAGTGTTGAAAAGTAAAGATGTTATTTTGAGGACTAAGATGTTCCTAACCCAAGCCATGGTATTTTCAATAGACTCATACGAATGTGAAAGCTGGATATGAATGAGGATGACCGTAGAAGAATTAGTTCAATTGAATTGTGTTCTAAAGAATATTGAAAATACCATGGACACCCAGAGGAATGCACAAATCTGCCTTGGAAAAAAGTACTACCAGAATCCTCTTTAGAAGAGAAAATGGTCAGACTTCATCTCTCATACTTTGGTCATCTTGTCAGAAGTGACCAGTTCCTGGAAAGGGATATCATGTTTGGTAAACTAGAGGGTCAGCACAAAACAAGAAGACTCATGGATTGATACTGTGGATGTAAAGATGAGTTCAAGCACAGAAAGAATTATGAGGAGAGTGCAGGACTGGTAGTGCTTTGTTCTGTTGTACATAGGCTCAGTATGTGTCGAGTTGACTAGATGGTATCTAACACCTACAATTTGTAGACTGGCCCATGCTAAAAAGATTATAAAATGTGATCTGTACATATATGTCTGGAGCTATTTAGATTGTGGAGCTCCATTATCTCAGGCCATGGTTCAACCAAGCAACTGTGTCTTCCTCCTCCAACTTTACCTTAGATGTTGTTGTTAGGCACTATTGAATCAGTTTTGACCCATAGCAACCCTTTGCACAACAGAGTGAAAAATTGCCTGGTCCTGCCCCAACCTCAGAATCACTATAATGTTTGAGCCTATTGTTACAACAACTGTGTCAATTCCTCTCATTGGGGGCCATTCCCTATCTCAATGACCTTCTACTTTACCTACCATGATATCTTTCTCAAGGGGACTGGTTGGTTCCTTCTGATAACATGACCAAATTATGAGAGACAAAGTCTGGCCATTCTTGCTTTTAAGGAGAATTCTGCCTGTATTTTCTCAAAGACAGATTTGTCCCTACTCCATCCACATCACTAATATCAATTCTACTTTAAGGAGGCAGCTGTTTCACAGTTGTATTTTGAGTGCCTTCCAACCTGAGGGGCTAATCTGGCAGTATATCAGACAATGTTTTCCTGTTATTCATAAGGTTTTCAGTGGTCAATTTTTTTCAGAAAAGGGTCTGCCCATAACATTCATCCTAGTTTGTCTTAGTTCAGAAGCTTTGCTGAAGCCAGTCTATCATGGGTGACTGTGCTAGTATTTGAAATACTGGTAGCATAGCTTCCAACATCCCAGTAGCACACAAATCCTCACAGTACAACAAACTAAAAGATGAGTGGTGTAAATAAAAATGGCAGATAGAAAGTGTAAAATGACTTCTGGTGAGGATTATTAGAGGCAGCTCTATCACAACTAGTAGGTTTTGATCAGACCCTTCTTCAAATAGTATAACTTAACTCTTCTAACCAATGTCTATCAAAGAAGGACGCTGAGTTGTGTCTTTTGGTTTGAACCACATAATCCAGAAGAGTCTTCTCTATGATCATTGGTCTCTCCATTCTTACTGTTATTGTTGTGTGCTGCCCAGTCAATTCTGGCTCATAATGACCCCATGTGACAGAGGAAAACTATCTCATAGGATTTTCTTGGCTATAATCAAGAAAGATCACCAGGTCTTTCTTCCATGGAGTCACTGTGTGGGTTTGAACCTCCAGTCTTACAGTTAGCAGCTGAGTGCTTAGCTGTTATGCCACCAGGGCTCCTTTTTGCTCTTACTAGATGGCACAAAAATGAAAACCTACAACTGTGATCTCTCCAATCAGTCTCAGGAGAACTAGCATAGGTTCTGCAATGCATAGCCTTTGGATAAACAAGAAAAAGACACCCTGTCTGTGTGAACACAGCACTTCCAGAGTGCATGACTTGGTAGGAAAGGCCTGGACTTGGATTTGGCCCATCAGTCTCCTTTCAGTGCAGTGTGTTGCAGTAATTGCCTTGCCTAGATACCTGCTGTAGGCCTGTGCTAAAATTACGGTCCCTTTCACTGTTGTACCATTCCAAAGAGGTATTTGGGAAAGTGTGGCAAGAGAAAGGCACTCAGATTCCTTCTTCTCAAATTTATCTCCAATACATTTACATTTTTTCCATGAATATTTTTATTTTACAGAAGTCTAAAATTCAGATTAAGTCAGTTTATATCCTATTTTGATTTGGATTCTTTTAGGGACATTTCCTGCCATTAAATCTAAATAGATATAAATCTTTGACTGCATATGTTACTGCATAGATAGATATTGATCACAAAGTCTACATAGCTAAAGCTCCCTTTTTATGACATTTAAGTTATTTCCAGTGATTTTTATCTCAGTACTTAAAGGTGCATATGTACATGCATTCATTTGTATATACAATATGTGTAAATCTTTTTCTGCTTGTTAGATTTTTTCCTCATTCATTCATTTTATATATAATTATTGCATCTATTACATAGCAGAGTTATGTTCTTTGTGGTTGTCATGTGTCAAACCAAAAAAAAAAAAAAAACAACTGCCTGCCATTGAGTTGATTCTGACTCATAGTGACCCCCATTGGGTTTCCAAGACTATATATTTTTATGTGAGTAGACAGTCTCATCTTTCCTCCACAAAGAAGGTGGTGGGTTTGAACCACTGACTTTTTTGAGTAGCAGCCAAATACCTTAACGGCTACACCACCAGAGCTCCTTTTTGTGATACATCAGTAATAAGTAAAATTAAATCTGGGATTTTTGAAATGTAAACATTTGTAAACATTTTACAAATGTTGGAAAATTTGCATGTAGGCTTTAAAGTTAGAGATGGACTTTAGGACTGAGCCTTTGGGATTCATCTCTGATCTGCTGGAGTTTCAGATCCCAAGCCTTACCTCTATTTTGCTCCAGGATTCTATGTATTAGAAAACATATTCAAAGACTGGCTGCCGAAAGGAGTACTTTATTAAGGTAAAATGATTGCAGGATGGAAAATTGTATTAAGATAAAATGGTTGCAGGACATGTCTTAGATCTGAGACCCACACTGTCAGCTCCTACCCAGTACCCATTAAAAAAAGAAAGACCTGCAAAAATGAAATTGGACAATCTGGTCAGAAAGCATACCTCTGGCAGTATTTCAAGGTGATTGCACTCATCTACGAAATAAACAACAGAAAAGAAGTTAAAACTTCCCCTATAGCACAGAAATCCTGTGCACCTCTACCATTGCTCAGGGGACATCAGACTCTCTCCAGCCAAGTTAGCCACTCTCTTACTCCTTCAGTAAGATAATAAGTGCTCATATCTTCTGAAGAAATTCAAGAGTGATATTTAAAAATAGTGCTTTTGATAATACTCAGTAAGCACTATAAGGATCAGTGTGGTGTCCAAAACAGGGTAAGGCAATCAGTCTTTGATTCTTTCACACTTACCAAATATGTAATCTTGGACAGATCGTTTAAAATATCTGAACTTCATACAGTGTGGATTATAATGCCCACTTCATAGTATTGCTGCGAGAACTAAGGGAGATAACATTGTTGAGTAATTGTTCTTCCCTTTGGAGTTGCCAATTCATTGATGAAGAATAATCGAAACAGTTATTTGATACATTATCTCTTTGGCTATTATAGTCATAGAGGTCAAAATGTTAAAATTAGTGATACTCTATAGACTTTAGGTCAACGTTTATCGAATCTCATCCTTCTCTAATATTGATTTACATAAATCAGCAACACATAATTGTTCATACACATGATGTAGTCTTACTCTAATGTGAGCTTGTATATTTTATTTATATGTAACATCAACAGATCATTATCTTACTTGGTAGAACTTGGTGATGTATTTTAGGTATTGATAGCTGTGCACTGAATGCTGCTGTCCTGTACATATGAATAAACTCAAAGTAAGGTGTCCACATTGTTTCATAGAAGCTGAAAGTTGGTATAAATGGCATGCCTATATTTACTACCACTGATTTACTGAAAAATTAAATTCTGTCTTCTTAGTATATTATGGCAGTTTGCTATAGTAATGCTTCCTCATGGATGTCAAATTGGAAAATGTAAATTGTTCAGGAGAGAGTTTTGTTATATCATAATGGTATTATGGCCAGGGAACCTAAGGGTTCTCACATCCTTTCTTGATAATTATCCTTCCTCCCTGCTGTTTTCTAGAGAGATATACAAATAGAAGGAACAATAACATAGTGGAAATCTGGGATAGTAATTTCTGTCCAGAGTTCTGGGGAAAGGTCAAGGGTAAAATATTTATTGATGACTCTAACTTCTCACCCACTTCACTATCTCAAGATCTTAAAATTTAAATGTTTCACTGAAGAAGGACGATGAAAAAATTTTGAAGTCTGCAGAATCCACACTACCACTTGGAAGCAAAGACTTGACAAGTGTAACTGAGGGTCAAACCTCACATACAATAAAGAGGCAGAAAATGAGAGGCACATGAGAAAGAGTGTTTGAGTTTTAAGGTCCTGAGACACCATTTATTAAGACGAATTCCAAATCTTTTGGTGGATGGTGGGAATGGAAGCAAAGAAAGGCAGGATCTTGCTAGTGTGGATTGAGTTAGAAATGACAACTTTTTCCTGTTTCCCTCTTATTTTGAACTCAACATTTTAAGGAAAGATCAAGTAGAAATGTGATAATAGTCAACCCTGCTCCCATCTTCTTAAGGCCATTTCTCAGAGAAGTCTTTCAGTCCTCTCAAAAGTGAAATAGAAAGTTAGTATGTTCCCCCTAGAATTCTAAAAACGGATCAGATAGGATTAACTCCAAGGATTAATGGACATCAGGCTGAACTTGAATTTCTCAACTCATCTGGTTGCATTATTAACTCTAGATTACCAGAAGGGCATGCAGTAAACCACTTGACCATACCTTCCTGATACCGTGAAAAGTGGCACAGATTTGAATGAAGAAACTCTCTTCTACTTATTTAGTTTCTAAAGATGAATTAATTTTCAATATAAAATTTCAGAGGTATCATCAGTAAGAATGGTCTAAAATGATATTACTACCCTCTTTTGGGCATGAATTATTAGAATATCTCTTTGAATAATTAGAAGCCTGGATCAAAGGAGAAACAACTCCTTATGGCTTAAACCCCAATTTATAAGAAGTCTGTTCAAAAGTCTCAAAACACTTGGTGCTTGAAGTCTATCTCTAACCTTTAAACCACAGGTACAAATATCTCTGAAAAATGACTCCTTCATAAAAGGTTACTTTAATTTGTCATTAAAATATTCTGAAAACTAACTTGTCAATTGGCCTAGACAAATTTGACAAAAAAAAGATAAATAGGCATTGTGTGTGTGTGTGTGTGTGTGTGAGGGGTGGAGTTCAGTGAATTTTCATTTAAATTTGGCTAAAGAAACTAAAACACTAGGAATAACCTTAATAGCTATAAGAGACATAATAGGAATCTAGCAAAAATAACAGTCATGAGAGCAATTTTGTCAGATGCTGAGAATATGTCTTTGAAGCTTATCTTTAACCTGTCCAAATAAATCTGATGAATAAAGAGTATAAAGAGCTTTCAGTTGGGAAGATAAGATATGAAGATCATCTTCTGTGACTCATGAAAGCAAAATCAGCTGATATGGAAGGACCAAGGAAAATGAAACTCATCTAAAGAAAAAGCAATTTGAATTCAGAGACAATGGCATTATAATCACCTAGTGGCAATGATCCAGGAGGAGTGCAATTAATTGAAGTCAGCAAATTTGTAAAAACAAATGTTTTGTTATTCTTATTTTTACCCTTCAGTTTCTCAGTGTTTAGGTTTAAGTGTAATAGTTTTTGACAATATGCTGGAAATTGTGGCTAGACCAGGAAGCTCAGAACTGAGATTTCTGACTTTATTGAGGATTGGCCTCCAGTGTAGATTATAGTTGTCCTTGAGTCAGCTCTGACTCACAGTGACCCCTTGTATAACAGAATGAAATTGTCCAGTTCTGTGCCATACTTATAATTCTTGCTCTGTTTAAGCTCATTGTTGCAGCTGCTGTGTCAATCCACCTCATTAGGGGTCTCCCTCTTTTTCAGACCTTCTTCTTTACCAAGTATGACATCCTTCTCCAGTGATTGGTTCCTTCTGATGATATGTCTGAAGTAAGTGAGGTAAAGTCTCTTCGTCTTTGCTTCTGAGAAGCAATCTGGTTGTACTTCTTCTTAGACAAATGTGTTTGGTCATCTGACATTTCATGGTATATTCACTGAAACTCCAATTCAAATGTGTCAACTTTTCTTCAATATTCTTTTTTCATTGACCAGCTTCCACGTGAATATGCAGAGATCAAAAATAATCATGGCTTGAGTCAGGAGTGCCTTAGTCCTCAATGTGACATCTTTGCTTTTTAACACTTAAAGAGGTCTTTCTTCAGCAGATTTTCCTGATACAATACATTGCTTAATTTATTAACAGCTTTTTCCATGGGCATTCTTGGTGATCCAAGAAGAATGAAATCTTTGACAACCTCAAGTTCTCCTCCATTTTTCCTGATGTTGCTTATTGGTACAATTATAATTATTTTAATTTTATTTCTTTTCAGATATAATGTATAATGCCAAGAGATTTGGAGGACAGCTACCTGCCCAACTGACTGGAAGAGATCCATATTTGTGCCCATTCCAAAGAAAGGTGATCCCACAGAATGTAGAAATTATAGAACAATATCATTAATATCACATGCAAGTAAGATATTACTGAAGATAATTCAGAAACGTTTGCAGCAGTATATTGACAGAGAACTTCCAGAGGTTCAAGCCGGATTCCGAAGAGGACGTGGAACAAGGGATATCATAGCTGTTGTCAGATGGATCTTGGCTCAAGGCAAAGAATACCAGAAAGAGGTTTACTTGTGTTTTATTGACTATGCAAAGGCATTTGATTGTGTGGATCATGACAAATTATGGATAACATTGAGAAGAATGGGAATCCCTGAGCACTTGATTGTACTCATGAGGAATCTGTACCTTGACCAGGAGGCTGTCGTTCGAACAGAACAAGGGGACACTACATGGTTTAAAATCAAGAAGGGAGTGCGTCAGAGTTGTATTCTTTCTCCACACTTATTCAATCTATATGCTGAGCAAATAATCCGAGAAGCTGGACTATATGAAGAAAAACGTGGTATCAGGATTGGAGGAAGAATCATTAACAACCTGAGATATGAAGACGATACAACTTTGCTTGCTGAAAGTGAGATGACTTAAGGCACCTACTGATGAAGGTTGAAGAATACAGTCTACAGTATGGATTACATCTCAACATAAAGAAAACAAAAATCCTCACAACTGGACCAATGAGCAGCATCACAATCAATGGAGAGAAGATTGAGGTTGTCAAGGAATTCACATTGCTTGGTTCTACAATCGATGCCAACGGAAGCAGCAGTCAGGACATTAGACGACGTGTAGCATTGGGGAAGTCAACTGCGAAGGAACTGTTTCAAGTGCTGAGGAGCAAGCATATCTCCTTGAGGACTAAGGTGCGCCTGACACAAGCCATGATATTTCCAATCGCCTTGTATGCATGTGAGAGCTGCACAATGAATAGGGAAGACCGAAGAAGAGTTGATGCTTTTGAGTTGTGGTGCTGGCGAAGAATGCTGAAAGTACCGTGGACTGCTAAAAGAACTAACAGATCTGTCCTGGAGGAAGTGCAGCCAGAATGCTCCTTGGAAGCAAGAATGGCCAGACTTTGTCTCACCTATTTTGGTCATGTTGTAAGAAGGGACCATTCCCTGGAGAAGGATGTCATGCTTGGTAGGGTGGAGGGTCGACGAAAGAGGGGGAGGCCTTCAACGAGATGGATTGATACAGTGGCTGCGATGATGGGCTCGAGTATAGCATGGATTGTGGGGCTGGTGCGGGATCGGGCAGTGTTTCATTCTGCTGTGCATGGGGTCGCTATGAGTCGGAAACGACTCGACGGCACTTAACAACAACAACAACAACAATAATGTGTACTGACAGGAAGGTTTTGTCATCTGTATATCTGCATATCTGATGTCATTAATGAGTTTTCCACCAATCCTGGTACTTCATTCTTCAAGATGAGTAGTCAGTAGTTATGGAAACAGTATTACTTAAAGGAAGATGGTAAGTTTGGTTGTGATTCACAAACATTTGAAACATAAAGAGCTTTAATTCTATAAGGAGACTCAACAGTATACAACAATAGTATATACTATTTACAATGTTTCTCATAAGCCAAGGGTGGGGACCTCTGGAGGTAAGTAAATTTCAAGAGTAAATTTTAAGAAAGAAGCTTTGATCGTTTGAAAGGATATGTTGTAAGAATTGGGTACAACAATAGGATTCCAGCCATATAGGGTAGGACTTTCCCAGTATTTACTCTAGTAGGAATCTTAAACCTGTGATAGTGATAAGTAGAAATCTGAAGCTCAAACTAAGGTATACAGATTTGGCCAACATTGTAGAGTGTGATGAAAAGATCTATTATACATGGTCATATAGGTGTCTAGAGCTCACTCCATAACAACAGATACTCAGTCTACTCTATAGCTGTCCAGCAAATTCAGGGCTGACCAATGAATGTGTAAAATTTATAGTTGATCTTAATAAATACCTTTAGCCCCATGTTTTCCAATATGGCTTCCTAAATAATGTCTTAGTGTCAAATAAGTTGAAAAGCAATTCAGACAATATTTTTGTCTGGTAGTTTTATAAATGTATTAGTATGTTAAGGTTCCAAAAAAAATCCTATAGAACATTTTTTAAAAAGTAACTTTGTTCATGCCAGCATTTTCTAAATTTACTTAAGAATGGAATTTTTGGAAATCACTTTGAAAAGTTCTCCTTTCATCTAGCAGACTTCTCACGGTATCAGAAAGCCAGCAATCTAATCAAGAGAGTTTCAACATCTCACTCGTCTTGCTGAAAGCATTCTTCACAGGATTCTGTGTCCCTATTCAATCTTTGCACTTGGCCCCTGCATCATATATACCAAGAATACAAAAGTATTTCAGTTCCCAGAAAAGGACATAATCTGACTCTCTTTCCTCTTCTTGGTCTTTATGCATAGCTAGTCCTTCTGCTGTCTCTCAAACCTGCCAATGCTTAATTTCTCCTTCTGTTTTTCCTTACATGTCACTTTTTCTAGGAAATCTTCATAGCTTTCTTTCTTCTACATCTGCCCCTTAGGCTGGATAAGTTGTCCCTCCTAGATGCTCCCTAGCACACTTTTGCCAATAAGTCTATCTACCGTACACCTATTTTGTACCAGGTACTAAGTGCTTGGATTATATCAGTGAACAAAGCACAATTTCTGACCTTACCATCTAACTCACTAGATCCCAATCTTACATGCATCACATTAGATTATAACATTTCTACTTTCCCATATATTTCTCATGTTTTTTTAAGTATATCACTCATCCAATTATTTGAAAGTTTTATTCCCAATGTCCAACATAGTTTTTGGTGTATATCAGACGTGCAATAAATGCTTGTCCATGGATGTTAAAATCAATCGTATGATTTCTTTTCCTTTCTTTTTTTTTTTTTTTTTCATTTGCTCTAGTTTCCTATATTAAAATCTCATCTGGAATATTATGTCTATCAAGTCAAATAATTTGTAGAGAAAATCTCTTTGTAGAATCTATGTAATAATTATAGCTATTGGGGATTTGCCTAGTTCCCCTTGGCCATCCTATATCCTAGCAGCAAGTCTTTCACCACTTTAGGCTAATATTTCCTAGAGGTACAATGCTTCTAACATTCTTCTGCAGAATGTATACTTCATATAAATTAAATTAAAATTAATGAGTTTTATTTTGATACTGTTTTGAGTATGTCCAAGTAGCCCCTGTCACCTTAAATTATCAGTCACCTTGTTCTGGGACAAGTGTAGCCATGGATGAAGTCTAGACTCAGGTTAATTTTAATTAAATCCTCACTTCATCCTGGCTGGGTTGTATGACTTTGAAAAGCTAACTTAACATTATTGAGACTGACTCTTCTCATTTGCAAAACAGGAATGACTATGCTGACCTCATACAACTGTGTGACCATTTAAAGAAAGAAGAATATAAAATACCTCACCCAATAACATGCCTGACACATAACAGAAACTTGGTAAACCTTAATTCCTTATTCCCCCAAAAGAATGACTTATTTTTCCTAGAAGAGGTGGAGGAAGGAGATAAGTGAATGTCAAATTTTGGTGAGGATTTTAAATGAAGCCATTTTAACTTACAAATTTTAGATCTCCCTTAGCTCAGCCTTAATTATTCAAAGGACTGAGCAAGAGTAACTGGAGGTAAATGCATCATTTTTAAAAATTACCTGCCTAATCTACAGAGGCTCTTCCACTTGCTCCAGGCCTGTAATTAAGACTTGTCTGAATAAGCACTAGTATTTTAATTGAGGCATAAGAGGAAGAAGATGAAATGCCTGGAAGATGGAGCTCCTAGCTTCCTTCTGTGTGAAAGATTGCTCACTTTAGAGAACAGAGTGTGCCTTCAAAAAAGTGCTTACAATGGGAAAAATTTTAACATTTCCTTTTAACTACACAAGTAACATCAGTGTGCTAATTATTCCAAAATGAGCTCAGAACTTGCTGTGTAGTTATGCTTTGTGAAATACTTGAGCTCCATTACACTGAGAAATAAAATGTTGCAAATTCATTTCTGTTAATTCATGCATAATTGAAGCATGGGCTGGTGCAAAACCTCCAGAAAATGAAAATTTTGCTTCCTTTTTTTCACACTGTGTAGTTAAAGGTTTATAACAACAAAAAAGGGTAAATATGTTGAACTCATAACTTTTAAGAACTGTTTAAATGCATAATGAAGATGATTCATAAAACTCTGTAATTGTGTAAGCACATCACTAAATATGGATTGTAAAATATCTTGTTTACTTTTTATATAAACTCACCACACATAAAATAATATTGCAAACATAGCATATATTTTGTGTAGGAGGGAGATTGGGTCAAATTTTCACTTAAGAAAGTGGCCTTGTGTCACTGGGGACAATTTTTCTTTAATTGTCTTTTACCCATTCAGAAACATTACTCTGATTATATTTGGTGAAGATGAATGAGGGGCTTTGCTAACTATACTTCTTAGTTAAGTTTTTAGCTAAAGCATATTAAAAAATAATTCTTCTTTGAAAAATGTTTTCAAATGTTTGAATTGAGCCCTTAGTGCCCACCTTCCTTCTTCCTTACTCCTTGATAAATGCATGATGGTCATTATGATTGAATCTGTTTAGTGTCTCACTGTGGATTTTTTGTGACATGAAAGATGTCATAATAATGCCTATTGTCTAATAATTGGATGGTATGTGCCATATATGTTTGCAGTTGCCTCATCCTGTATGTGTTCCCTTTTAGATGGTAATCCAGGTGTAATACTCATCTGGTATGTGCCAGGAGCAGAAGGAAGACTCAGAACTGTTTGTAAAATCCTTGAAGAGTGTTCAAGGGTTTCACAGTCAAAATCTCTAATCCCCCATAAACTCTGTGGCAGCATTAATTATCATACCAATTATAGAGGTTAATACCAGGGACTCAAGGAATGTAAGTCATTTAATTTTAATGGCATTGTAGCACCTAGAAGAATTAAGGCATTGGGTTACAAGCCAGATCTTTGTGATTCAGGTTCTATGTGGTGTGTTTTTTATATCCCTAGAGGTCACACCTTGCTCTACTCTATCCAGCAGATTGGGCTCACTGTCTTGTGTTGCAGGGAGTCTCCCAGAGGCAAAAATAATTCCATGAGGATCAACATCTAAAAGGTCTATTTCCAGTCTGAAATTCTCTTTTATCTATTTCTAAATAGTGTTTTAGCAAATGATTTTGGTTAGCTGAGGTTTTGATTAGTGATGTTCTCATTAGTTGATGTTTTTCCCTGCCTTGTGTTTGGGATTCTATAAAGCATGGGTTGGAGACTCTCAATGTTTATAGGGTAACATCAGTGTGAATCTGTTCAGCTTAATACAGTTAAGACAAGAGGAGGTCTTTCATATTAGTTAACCACACAGATGATTGATATTATGACTAGTTTTAAAATAAATACCTGGATAATAGAAAGGTAACTTCATTAACTTTCTTTACTAAATCAATGTGTTGAAGGACAAAATGTTCCAGAGGAAATTACACAGATTTTGAAGTCAGAAAAAACTAAGTTCCAATCCTGGTAAACCTGTTTGTCATCTGTGTGACTTTGGGGCAGTTACTTAATCCTTCTCTGCCTCTGTTCTATCTCTAAAATGGGAATACAAACCTAATTTCTAAAGTTGTGGTAGGAAATGAAAATAATATATATAAAGTACATGGACCATGGTTTTATTTTATTTTATTTTATTTTAACATAGACTGATTGAATTTATAGAATTATCATCACTTTGTTGTTGTTGTTGTAGTATGCCATCGAGTCAGCCCTGACTCATAGCGACCCCTCCTTGGGTTTCCGAGGCAGTATCACTACAGAAGTAGGATTGCCCAACCTTCCTTCCGAGAAGGGGCTGGTGGGTTTGAACCACCAGCCTCCTGGTTAGCAGTCAAGTGCCTTAGTTTGATTATTGATATTATAACCTCACAATAAATTAAATATGATTTGTTTGGAAGTGTGATGCTGTGAATTGCTTGCTATGACCCATAACAATGGGTCTAGTCATGGCTTTTGTGACTCTTGTCAGATGACTGAGGAGGACTATGCAAATATGAAGTGTTTGTGGCCAGACCAAGGGGATTAGATAGCTTACTAATAATGTAAATGAGGAGTATGGCACTTTTGTGGGGGTGGAACCATGCAAATAAAGTATATCAACTCTAATGCAGGGATTGATCAGTTTTGCCATCCTGCTAGGCATAAAATGAGCCATCCCAGAGGTGGAAAGGGGAGATCTCACTACCATTAAGGAAGAAGGTCCAGAAGAACTCTACTCTGACACACCTGCAGTTACTATTGTTTCAGAATGATTAGATAGCAATTAGCTTTGGTTTATACACACACTTACATAGAGAGATAATTCTATACATATTATTTTGTCACTTGGGTTTTGCTTAATAATGCACTGAGAAACATTAATACATAAAAACTATATTCATTCTTTTTATTGTATGTATGTATTATTATATACTTGTGCCTAAGGCATTTCACTGGTAACTGGAAAGCTGGCTCTTCAAATCCACCAGCCACTCTGCAGTAGGAAGACTGGGCAATCTACTTCTGTAAAGATTTACCACCTAGGAAACCCAAAGGGGATCACTATGAGTCAGAATCGACTTGATGACAGTGAGTTGGTTTTATTTTCAGTTTTATTCTTTATCCTGATCAAAGTCTGGTTTTATTCTTTGCATACATGTATTATGAGATGGGCTTGTGGCACTGTAGTTAAGTTTTTGACTGCTAACTGAAAGATTGATGATTTTAACCTATCAGCTCCTCCCTGGGAGAAAAATGTTGTCTGCTTCCATAAAGATTACAGTCTTGGAACAAGAGACAGGAAAGGAGAGGTTAACAGTGATAGGATAATTACATTCATTAGAGGTAGATGTGCATAGCCAATTATTGCAATTGCTGTCAATAAGTTGTACACCTATAATAAGTTGAACTGGCAAAAGTTGTGTGATTGATATGTTTACAATGACAGATAAAGAGTAGTTGCCGAGGCTGCCTATATACAACCAAAAACCTGTAGGATTGATTCCTTGGTTTGGAGGTTTAGGGCTTTAGTTTCATGGCACATCTGTGTTAATTGGCCTAATAGTGTGCTTTTTACTTCTGTTCTACCTCCTCATTCATTGAGTAGTGCCTGGGTCTTAAAAACTTGGAAGTGACTATCCAAGATATAACAATTGGTTTCTATTTGATTGGAGTAATACAAGAAGAAGAAGAATCAAGTATAATGAAGAAATGGATATGTGCCTAACGACCTCCAAAACATAAGTGCTTTCTCTACCATAAGGCCAGAAGAACTGTATGGTGCCTGGCGACTGTTACTGACCATTTTGATCAAAGATTCTGTAGAAGAATTCTGATCAAAGGTGGGGGGGTTGCAGAACACAATTTCAAATTCTCATGAACTCCAGCCTCCATGGAAGCATCAAGAGTCCCTGATTATTGATCTGAGATAATCTTTAAGCCTTAAACTAAAAATATCCCCTGGAGACATCTTAAAACCAAGCAATAGTTTAGCTTAACTAGCAAAAAAGATCTGATTTGAGTATTGTGCTCTTTCAAGAACTATTTACATGGCACCTTAATGAAAACAGCAACTATAAAGACTAGATAGGAACCTTAGGGAGCAGTGCATTTGTGCTAAAGAGGGAGGAATGACTCAGAAAAGGAGGATAAGGATGGCTATATAACTGGAAGAATGTATTCAATGTCACTGAATTATACATGCAGAAATTGTTGAATTGGTGTATATTTTACTGTGTATATTCTCAACAGTATATATATATATATATATATATATAACCTTGAAACCTTATGGGACAGTTCTACTCTGTCCTATAGGTAAGGTCACTATGAATTGGATTCAAAAGCAATGGGTTTTGCTTTTATTTATTATGGATTATTTAAACTTTCATTTATTGAGACACATACATACTCTTTTTTTTGGGGGGGGCTTAACTATCTTGCAATGAATACTCTGGAATACATATTTTATTGATTTGCATGAAAAGTACTGTGGGATTCTTTGAAGTGTGCCTACTAGTTAAACACATGAAAAAATTTCCTTCCAAAAATAATCATACACATTTCCACCTGCAGTACATAAAAGTGCCCATCTTATTCAACTTTGCCAGCTTTGTGTGTTTTTTTTAAATCATCAGCCTGTAAAATAAAAATGATAAATCATTTTATTAAAATTTGCAGTTTACAAATTATCAGTGAATATGAGTCTATATTTGTTATCTTTATTGCCAGGAAATGAGTGTCCTGCAGAGTGAGTTTCTTCTAATCTACGCTTACAGTCCTGAAACAGCCAGCCATAGGGAGACTCAGAATCTCTCGTCACAGAGGAACATAGGTGGGCCTGGTATGCAGATACATGTGAGTACATAAATGTAAATAAATATAATATTGGGGGCTCCGGTGGCATAGTGCCTAAGGCATTTGACTGATAACCAGAAAGCTGGAGATTCGAACCCAGCAGCCACTCCTCAGAAGGAAGACTGGGCAATCTACTTCTGTAAAGATTTACCACCTTGGAAACCCAAGGAGGGGTTGCTATGAGTCAGAATTGACTCAAGGGCAGTGAATTTGGTTTGTTCTGGTTTAAACATACTAATCAATTTAAAACTACATCCACATGTATGTATTTCTATAGACCAGAAAGGACATGTGGACACATTCCACATAGTTGATCTGAGTATTTATTCCTGCAGAAGCACATGTTTATCTAAAGAAAATTAAATTAAACAAATCTTTCTTTCTTTTTTTAAATTGGGGAAATTTTTATTTCAAAATTTCTTGGAGTAATTTAGAGACACCCTAACTAATGTGAAGAAACAAATAGTGTAAGATATGAGTTTAGACTCACTGCTTTAGTGGACTTTTAGGTATAAATTTACATGTTTTCAATTCCACAAATCAGCCTATGAGTCATTCTTAACACACCCTAGTGTTGTTATTAAGCATTTGTGACATACCACAACTAGAGTGGTACTAGTATAAACATGAAAATTATGCTCCCTGCCTTCTAGGAGCACACACTCAAGAATAGATGAAAATTAAACATATTATAAAACCAAATTAAACTCATGGAGTCTCTTCTGACTCACGGCAACCCAATATATTGTGGAGTAGAACAGCTTCAAATAGTTTTCCTGGCTGTAATCTTTATGGAAAAAGATATCCAAGCTTTTGTTCTGCAGTGCTGTTGGGCAGGTTTGAACCACCAACCATTAGGTAAGCAGTAGAGTACAAAATGTGAGACCACACATATAGTTCAATGAATTAAATACTAAGAAACAAAAACAAAAACAAAACAAAACAAAACACTGCTGTTGAGTTGATTTCAACTCATAGTGACCCTATAGAACAGAGTAGAATTGCTCTATAGGATTTCCAAGGCTGTAGATCTTTATGGAAGCACACTGACACAACTTTTTCCCATAGAGAGGCTGATGGTTTCCAATCACTCAACTTTTTGTTTAGCAGCCCAGCACTTAACCACAACACCACCAGGGCTCCTTAAACGCTAAATATGGAGTGCAATGGAGACACGGGGTAGGTACTGTTTATGACACGCTATCCCCTTTACTCAGTCTCCATGATGTTGTTGTTGTTAGTTGACATCTAGTCACCATATCAGTGGCAAAATTGTCTCTAGAGAAAGAATTTTGGTGTGTGTGTGTGTGTGTGTGTGTGTGTACTAAGGCTTTATTCATTTCACTATTCTACAAAAGATATGGCCAATTTGTATCCAACAATTTTAATAGGATTGTACCATACTACAAGCCAGAGAACAAAGAGATAAATTACAGACCATGCAGTAATTCAATTACAGAATAACAGTAAAGGAAGAAATTAATAAAAGATGAAGGTCCGTATTTGCAAATGAGTTGATGCAATCAGCAGGAAAATGAAGGCTTTTAAATACATCAGTATTTAGACATCAATACCCACAGAGTGCAGGGAACTGCACAGAGAGGTTGTTAGGAGCCAAGCAAGAAACTAGACACTCAAACAGAACAAATCATCAAAGGCAGTTATATAACCCTTGAGCCCTTACCATCAATTCCAATGTTTTGTGGCATGGTTGAAGATAGTTGATACATTGTCCCTCTATTATATTTGTATTTTCATGCTGCCTTTCTTCTTTCAAATGCAGGGAATAGAATTACAGATATAAAAATTGAAAGGAAAAAAAAAATATATATATAGGAGCTCTGGTAGCATAGTGGCTAAGACACTTGCCTGCTAACCAGATGGCTGGCGGTTCAAACCCACCAGCCACTCCTCGGAAGGAAGGTTGGGCAATCCTACTTCCATAGTGATACTGCCTCAGAAACCCAAGGAGGGGTCGCTACGAGTCGGGGCCGACTCGACGGCACATAACAACAACAACAACATATATATATATATATAGGGGGGTGTGTGTGTGTGTGTGTACAGCATTTAGAAAAGGCTAAGAAGGGAAAAGTGCTGAAAATTTCACTAAAAAGTGTCTTTGAACAGTTTTGCAATCCCAAGTTTTCAGCACACTTTGAGTAAATCTAGAGAATCTCTTTGCACTCTTAGTTCCTCCCTCCCTTCTGACACATCCCTGAATTCTTCCAATCTTGTCTTGGCCTTTGCTTTCCTGAAAATCCTTCCTGGAACCACTGCTCCTTCTTATTACTACTTGATTTCTCTGCTCTATAAAGTTCTTAAAGATTTTTGTACACTTTAAAGGACTGTACAATGCATCTCAGTGGTAAGGTGTACACTAAATTGACTACAACAGTTGGTTTGTGCAGTAAAATAATGTTTGGAGAAGTAGATTGAGGTCTAAGTATGGAGGTCTGAAATGTTTGGCTGCAGAATTTGGAGCTGCCTAAGGCATGTGACTGCTAACGAGAAGGCTGGTGTTTCAAACCCACCAGCCACTCCTCGGAAGGAAGGTTGGGCAATCTACTTCTATAGAGATACTACCTCAGAAAGCCAAGGAAGGGTCGCTATGAGTCAGATCTGACTCAACGGCAGTGAGTTTGTTTTTTCTTGGGGGGGCTGGACATGAAAAAATGATGCTTTTTTGGAGATTTATCAAATGTAAACTCAGAGGAGATATGGGCATTGTGGATAAGGAAAGGAGGAGATGCTGAGGGCAGACAGCTATTACAGAAATATAGTCATGAGGTATAACTCATATTTGAACTAATATTGTAGAAATGGAAAATTATGAGCATCTTTCACATAATCAGAGCTCCAGTAGCAAAGTGCCTGAGGCATCTGAGTGTTAACAAGAAGATTTGTGGTTCAAACCCACCATGGAAGCAAGAATGGGCAATCTACTTCCGTTAAAGAAGTACTGCCTGGGAAACCCAATGGGGTCATTATGAGTCAGAATCTACTCAATGGCAGTAGGTAATTTTTTGTCTATTTATTCATGTAATCACCAAATATTGTTGAACTTTTGTGTTGGATGTTATGAAAAAACACAAAAGTGAATCAGGTACTTTTTGTTCTTTCGTACCTTTTTCAGTCAATTACTTCTATTCTTTAAGATTCACTTGGGGTACAACCTGTCTGAAAAAAAAAAAAAAAATTCTTCTGTGACACATCCCACCTTGAGATTACAGGTCATGTACTAGGGGTTTCCACTGTGAAAGTGCTCCTTACACTGTTTTAATTACCTCTTTACATTCATGTTATTTACTGTATTTTTATATTTTTAACATTTTACTGTGATTTGAGTGAAAATTTACAGAGCAAATTAGTTTTCATTCAATTGTTCATGTACATTTTGTTTCACGACATTGAATATAATCCATTTCCTCACTGTGCTTACTGTTTCCATTTGTCTTTTTTTCCTATTCACTCCTGCCTTCTGA
>NW_006921591.1:23353335-23358561 GCF_000298275.1 Orycteropus afer afer
ATATATATATATATATGGAGCCCTGGTGGTACAGTGGTTAAGCTGCTAATTAAAAGGTTAGCATTTCAAATCCACCAGCTTCTCTGTGAAGACAGATGTGACAGTATGCTTCCATAAAGAATACAGCCATTGGAACCCTATAGGAGAGTTCTACTCTGTCCTACAAGTCACTATGAATCAGAATTGACTTGAATGGACTGGTTCAGGTATATAAACAGTTATTACTTGCATAAGAGATGGGAAAAAAATTGGAAAGCCAGATGATTAATAATATTTTTCTGGGAAGAAGTAGAGTTATTTATTTATTTATTTGGCATATTGTGTGTGAAGAGTTATAAGCAATTAGAGATATAAAGAGGGCAAGAGCACGGTGAGGTCAAGGAAAGAAGGCTCTGCTTATATTTGAAGAAGGAAGATTAAATATTAAGTCTGAGGAGAGAGGAAAGACTATAAATGGAGGGATAAGAATTAATATTAAAAATCAAAGAGAGTGAAAATATGTAGGAAGGTTAATGTAAATTGGGATTCATAGTTCATTTTACAGTCTGAGAACAATGTGGGGACTCCTAAGGGCAGTTTTTATGTAGTTCTGACACTATGCCATCAGGAAAAACTCCTGCTACAGGGATTAGGGCATGAGACATCAAATATAGCAATTTGGAAGGAAGCTAAAGATGTAGGATTTGTTACATTTAACAGTCCTAGGTAGATTTATAAATGCCATTCATAATGCCACATATACTTGAATGTTTACTAAGTGACTATCACTGTGAAACTGCATTGATACTCAATAAACATTTGCTGAATGAATGATAAAGGTTTTGAGGATTACAAAATTAAGATGTTATTGTTGTTGTTAGGTGCCTCTGACTTGGTTTTGACTCATAGTAGAACGAAACACTGTACTATCTGGCACCATCCCCACAATACTTGCTGTGCTTGAGCCCATTGTTGAAACCACTGCATCAATCTATCTCACTGAGAGTCTTTCCCTTTTACTCTGATCCACTACTTTATCAAGCATGATATCCTTCTCCAGGGATAGGTCCCTCCTGATAACATGACCAAAGTACCAGATTAAATCCTGCTTCTAAGGAACATTCCAACTATCTTTCTTCCAAGACAGATTTGTTCATTCTTCTGGCAGTCCATGGTGTGTTCAATATTCTTCACCAGCACAACAATTCAAATATATTGATTCTGTGGTTTTCCTTATTCACTTTCCAGCTCTCTCACACATACTGCCTGAGGTCAGGTACACCTTAGTCTTCAAAGTGATGTATTTGCTCTTTAAGACTTTAATGAGGTCTTTTGAAGCAGTTTGGCCCAGTAAAATGCATCATCTGATTTTTTCACTATTGCTTCCATGAACATTGATTGTGGATCCAAATAAAATGCAATTCTTGAAAATTCCAATCCTTTTTCCATTTATTGTGATGCTACATATTTGTCTAATTGTGAGGATTTTTATTTCTTAATGTTGAGATGTCACCCCTACTGAAGGTTGAAATTTGTGATCTCCATCAATAAGTGCTTCAAGTCATCTTCAACTTCAGCAACTAAGATTGTGTCATCTTCACATTGAAGGATGTTCATGAGTCTTTCTCCAATCCTGATGTTGCATTCTTTGTCACACGGTCAAGTTTCTTTGATTAATTACACAGCATAGAGATTGGAAATGTATGCTGAAAAGATACCCTGATGCCCACCTTTTCTGATTTTAACCATTCGGTATCCCCTTGTTCTGTTTGAAATGACTGACTCTTGGTCTATGTACAGTTTCCTCATGAGCATAATTAAGTGTTATAGAATTCCCATTCTTTTCAGTATGATCTATAATTGGTTATGATCCACTTTGTCAAATGCCTTTGCATAGTCAATAAAGCAGAGGTATACATCTTTATTGCATTCTTTGTTTTCAGTAAAGATCTGCCTGACATCAGCAATGATATTCCTCATTCTACATCCTCTACTGAATCCAGCTTTAATTCCTGGCAATTTCCTGTCAGTGTATTGCTGCAAACACTTAGGAGTCTTTTTTCCACAAAATTTTATTTAAGTATGACATTACTGACATTATTCAATAATTTCTGCATTCTGTTGCATCACCTTTCTTTGGAATGGACATAAATATGATTTCTTCCAATTGGTTGGGGCCATGTAACAATGTTCCAAATTTCTTGGCCTAAAGACTGAATGTGTCCACTGTTGCATCTATTTACTGAAAAATCTCAGTGGGTCTTCTGTAAATTTCTGGAGCCTTGTTTTACCCCAATTCCTTCAGTGCAGCTTGGACTTCTTTGTTTAATAACATCAGATCATATGCTACCTCCTGAAATGGTTGAATGTTGAAAATTCCTTTCTTGGTACAGTGACTGTGTTTTCCTTCCATCTTCTTTTGATGATTCCTGAATTGTTCAGTATTTTCCCCGTAAACATTTAAACATGAGGTTTAATTTTTTTCTTCGGCACTCTGAACTTGGGAAATGTGAAGTGTGTTCTTCCCCTTTTGATTTTCTAATTCCAGGTCTTTGCACATCGTATTATATAACACTTTACTTTGTCTTTTCAAGCTGCCTTTTGAAATCTTCTGTTCAGCTCTTTTACTTACCATAACTTCCATTCACTGTAGCCACTCTCCATTCATGAGCAAGTTTCAGAGTCTCTTCCAACATCAATTATAGTCTTTTTTTTTTCTTTCCTGTTTTTTTTTAATGTTTCCTGTATTTTATAAAATGTTCTTTTGCTTTATTCACACATGATGTTCTTGATGTCCTCCCACATCTCAACTTGTTATTGATATTCAATCTGTCAAATCTATCTTTCAAAGAGTCTCTAAATTCAAGTGGGATATACTCGAGGGCATATTTTTTATTTCATGGACTTGTTTACAGAAGTTTTGATGGCATAGTGGTTACCAAAAGGATGAACCCACCAGCTGTTCCATAGGAAAAAGATGAGGCAGTCTGCTTCCATAAAGATTTACACCCTTGGAAACCCTATGGGGCAGTTCAATTCTGTCTTATATTGTTGCTATGACACAGAATCAACTTGATGACAGTTGGTTTAGATTTCTTTTCTTTCTTTTTTACTTGTTTTAATTTTAGTTTTCTTCAGCTTCAACTTGAACTTGTATATAAGCAATTGATGGTTTGTTCCACAGTCAACCTCTGGCTGTGTTCTGACTGATGATGTTGAGCTCCTCCATCCTCTCTTTCCACAGATGTAATTTATTTTATTCCGGTGTATTCCATCTGATGAAATTTATGTGTATAGTCACTATTTTTGTTATTGAAAAAAGATATTTTGGATGAACTGAGTGTTAGTCTTGCAAAATTCTATCATGTGATCTCCAGAATCATTTCTATCATCAAGGTCATATTTTCCAACTACTGGTGCTCCTTCTTTGTTTCTAATTTTTGCATTCTAATCACCAGTAATTATTGATACATCTTGATTGTGTGTTTCGTCAATTTCAGACTGTAGAAGTTGGTAAATATCTTGAGAGTCTTCATGTTTGGCTTTAGTGTTTGGTGTGTAAATTTTAATAATACTAGTATTAACTTGTCTTCCTTGTAGGAGTATGGATATTATCCAATCACTGACAATATTGTACTTCAGGATAAATATTGAAATGCTCTTTTTGTCTGAGAATGTGACACATTTCTCTTCCATTTATCGTTCCCTGCATAGCAAATGATATGATTCTCTGATTCAAAATGGCCAATAGCAGATATTTCAGCTCACTAATGCCTGGAACATCAATCTTCATTCATTGTATTTAATTTTTTACAACTTCCAATGTCCTTAGATTTATAATTTGTACTTTCAAGGTTCCAATCATTAATGGATGCTACAGCTTTTACAGATATTTTGTAATGATAAAACTTGTTGCTACTGAGTCAAACTTGATTCTTGGTGGCACCATGTGCATCACAATAAAACTCTGCTCCATGGGGTTTTCAATGGCTGATATTTTGGAAGTTCTTTAACAGACATTCTTCTAAGGCATCTCTAGGTGAACTCAAACCTCCAATCTTTTGGTTAATTGCAGAGCTTATTATCTATTTGTATTACTCATGTTTAGTTCAGTTTTTAACGTATCCACTAGGTAGTTATCCACAGGGAAGTTGTTGATTTAATAGCAGAATCTTCAACTTGCACCAGGATATCCAGGTTTGATTCTTAGCCAGTGAACCAAAGCACAGTTACCACCTTGCTGCTATGATGCTGAACAAGTTTCAACTGAGCTTTCAGACTAAGGTAGACTTAGTCTACAGACTATTATCACTGTAGAGTGTGAGCATTCAGAAGACAGAAAGGACTAGGAAGATCCCCACAGAAGTCTGCAAATAGTTTCTGCCACCAGGACTAATAGAATCCTTGTATATAGAGTTTGGAAAGACGAAGTGTGGGGAAAACATAAAAACATTGGGAAAAGCTGGGATAGACATATATGTCAGAATTCAAGAAACATGTTAGGAAAATGTTAGTGTCATTGTGTGGCAGAAAAGAAGGGCATATGTGCAGCTTCTATTAAAATGAGCATTCTTCCATACTAATTCAGTGTATGTATGATACAAAATTTTATAAATTAATTTAAGTACATGTTCTCATTTCCTGTTGGTGAGATTCCATATATAATTTTTCTGAAAATACTCTAGGGAAATTCATACTTCTCCCTGAGTTCATGAACCCTTTTTCACACTGGACACTCATTTTCTTCACAAAGATCATGGAAAGAACCACAAATAGCATGCACTGTAAGTAACTAAACCTAGAAAGAGCCCTAGACTTGGAAGAGAAACTAAGAAATAGCCAGACATTCTTCCCACTAACTTATGTGACTTTGGGCAATTTATTTCCATTTGAGTCTCATTTTTCCCACTGAACACTGATTTTTGTAATATCTCAAGTCCTTTCTGGTGCTGAGAAAATTTCCTTCACATTGGTTAAAACACCTTTGAAGAGTGTACATGACCTGGGCTGGGAAATATCTTTTGGGTGATTTTGATAAGCACATGTAGTTGTTGTCATCTGCTGTGGAGTTGGCTTCTTACTCATGGTGACTCCATGCACAGTGAGATCAGACCATTGTGATCCATAGGATTTCCACTGGCTGACTTTTGGAATCAGATTGCCAAGTCTTTCTTCCTAGTCTACCTTAGTCTGAAAGCTCAGTTGAAACTTGTTCAGCATCATAGCAGCAAGGTGGTAACTGTGCTT
>NW_006921591.1:23358993-23359674 GCF_000298275.1 Orycteropus afer afer
TTATAAAGAATGAATTTCACCACTATTAAAGATTCTTCCCTCAAATGTCTTCAAATTTATGTGCAAATAAATAAATAAAAGTACATTCCCAATTCCAATGCAAATAGCAATCAGAGAGAGAGAGAGCGAGATCTTAACTATTATGTACCACACAATGGGTTTTATCACCAGAAAAAGGAGGTATCTCTTGTGTCACTATTAATTGTTACTTTTATGCATAAAAATAAGCCAAGTTATTTATTTTTTAAGAAAACTATGGATTTTTCTTGAAAGTGAAAAAAATTTGGCTTGTTCTGCTGTTGTTGTTAGATGCCATCGAGTTGTTTCTGACTCACAGTGATCCCATGCACAGCAGAACGAAACACCACCCAATCCCACGCCAGCTCCATGCTCCTTGCTATATTTGAGGCCATTGTTGCAGCCACTGTATCAATCCATCTCATTGAAGGCCTTCCCTTCTTTACTCAACCCTCCACCTTACCAAATATGACATCCTTCTCCAGGGACTGGTCCCCTCTGACAACATGACCAAAGTAAGTGAGATGAAGTCTGGCCACCCTCGCTTCCAAGGAACATCATGGCTGCACTTCTTCCAGGACAAACCTGTTAGTTCTTTTGGCAGTCCATGGTACCTTCAGCATTCTTTGCCAGCACCACAAATCAGAAGCATCAACTCTTCTT
>NW_006921591.1:23361991-23371832 GCF_000298275.1 Orycteropus afer afer
TTATTTTGCCCTTAGAATCTTTCAATATTGTAACTTGAGGCTGAAATTTTTCCTCAATTCTTTCAGCTTGAGAAATGCCAAGTGTGTTCTTCCCTCTTGGTTTCCTAACCCCAGGTCTTTGCACATTTCGTTATAGTAATTGGCTTTGTCTTTTCTAGCTGCACTTTGAAATCTTCGGTTCAATTCTTTTATCTTGTCATTTCTTTCAGTTTCTTTAGCTACTCTCTGCTTAAGGGCAAGTTTCAGAGTCTTTTCTGTCATCCATTTTGGACTTCTCTTCTTTTGTTGTCTTTTTAGTGACCTCTTGCTTTCTTCATGGATGATGCTCTTGATGTCATCTCACAATTCTGGTTTCTGGTCATTGGTGCACAATGCATCAAATCTATTCCTTAGATGGTCTCCAAATTCAGGAGGGATATATTCTAGATCATATTTTGGCCCCAATGGACTTGTTTAATAGTCTTTAACTTCAAGTTGAACTTGCTTATGAGCAGTTGATGGTCTGTTCCACAATCAGCTCCTGGCCTGGTTTTGGCTGAAGATATTGAGCTTCTCCATCGCCTCTTGCCACAGATGTAGTCAGTTGATTCCTGCGTGTTCCATCTGGTGAAGTCCACGTGTACAGCTGCCGTTTGTATTGCTGAAAAAAGGTATTTGCAATGAACAAGTCATTGGTCTTGCAAAGTTCTACCATGCGAATTTCAGCATTATTTCTGTCACCAAGGCCAAATTTTCCAACTACCAGTGATTCTTCTTTGTTTCCAACTTTTGCATTCCAGTCACCAGTGATAATTAACACATCCTGATTGCATGTTCTGTCAATTTCAGACTGCAAGGGTTGATAAAAATCTTCAATTTCTTCATCTGTTGCTTTCGTGGTTGGTGCATAAATTTGAATAGTCATATTAACGAGTCTTCCTTGTAGGTTTATGGGTATTATCCTATCACTGACAGCATTGTACTTCAGGACAGATCTTGAAACATCCTTTGTGATGATGAATGCCACGCCATTCCTCTTCAAACTGTTGTTCTGGCATAGTAGATCATATGGTTGTCTGCTTCAAAATGGCCAAAACCAATCCATTTCTGCTCACTAATGCCTAGGATATCAATCTATATGCATTCCATTTCATTTTTGACAACTTCCAATTTTTGTAGATTCATACTTCATACATTCCATGTTCTGATTATTAATGCATGTTTGCTGCTGTTTCTCCTCAATTTGAGTGGTGCCATGTCAGCAAATGGAGGTCTCGAAAGCTTTACCTTATCCATATGAGTAAGGGTGGTTTTACTCTGATAATGCAGCTCTCGCCCAGTCCTACTTTGAGAGCTTTCTAAGCTAAGTGACTCATCTTTCTCCTCTATATTGGACATTGTTTCCAGACTATTCATAAAGTTGAGCAGTAATGTATCAGACAGTGTTTCTTCACTATTCATAAGGTTTTCCCTGGCCAAATATTTGAGAAGTGGATGACTTCTTCCTTCTTCTTAGTCTATCTCAGCCTGCAAGCCGGGCTGATACCTGTGCACCAAGTGCACCCCACTGGGTTTGAAATACTCAAGACTCACAGCAACACATCACCAAAGTAAGGCAAACCAACAGACAATTTTGTTTCCCTTAGCTGTTGGAAACCCCCCAACCACCCTTACCTGGTTCCCTGCAGCTGACTCCTCGATGTGTTCCAATCCCCTTTGCTTTTTCTGTCCTTTCCCTGCTTCCCACCTCACTGCTTGTAGTGATGGGTGGCCTGGGTTTCCTCTCCTCACCCGAGTCCCTGTGACTGACTCCTCAATTTGTTCCCATCCCCTTTTCTGTCCTCTCCCTGGTTCCTGCCTCGCTGCTTGTGGGGTGTGGCCTGGGTTCCCTTTCCTCACCTGGGTCCCTGTGGCTGACTCCTCTATCTTTTCCGGTCTCCTTTGCCTTTTCTGTCCTCTCCCTGCTTCCCACCTTGCTTCTTGTAGTGGGTAGCTTGGGTTGCCTCTCCTCACTTCAGTCCCTGCGGCTGACTTCTTGATCTGTTCCTATCCCAGCTTGTTCTGCTACTATTCAGATATTCATACATGGCACAAAGTTTGTTTTAATTAATGCCAAATAACCAGGAAGCAAGTTGATAGATGGCTTTCTGACTGGTGGGGAGTATGAAAGACCCACTTAACATCTGCTGCTAGGATGTGGGGACAGTCACTTAGGAGGTAACAGTCTGCAATGGCCTGTCACTCTGTAAGCAGACAGGCTACAGAGCCCAAATTAAGCTTCTGTTTAGTTCCTTCTCCCACATAATATGTGCAGAACAAAAGCCAGGGAATCAACGCACAACCCTGTATGTTCCTGTACCTCCATACAGTGAGTAAGAAACATGGAAAATGACAATTTTAGAACATAACAAATGATTTAGCCAAAATCTGTTCCTTTCTTACTTGAAAATCAAACCCACAGCATCCCATCTCAGAAATGCAGGTTTCTATAAGATTCTTGAGGTTTGTAGTTGCACCACAGAAAAGGGTGAAATTATGAGTTATTAGCATGATTCTGCAAGTTAGCCATAGTAATGTCAAATATTTGTATATTTTTAGGAAATTTAAAAGCAAACCCCATGAAGTTATTTAAAATATAAGAGGACACAGTTTATAAAATATAAGAGGACACAGTTCAGGTGAAAGTTTTCTTTGGTCTCTAAAACCAGCAAATGCTGAAAAAGTTAACATAAACTGTATGCATTCAGCAATTAGAACAAAAAAAGATTCATTCATTCATTCTGCAATTACTTATTGAATACCAGGTGCACAGGTACAACAGAGATAATAATCCATAAAGTCTTGTTTTTATGAAGCTCATATTCCAGTAGGTGCTCATCATTTTAACATTTTTGTAGTTGTGCCATTTTATCTGAAGTTATAAACCTAAAGACACACACACATAGTGTTTTTATCCAATAGGGTTCTTAATAGCAATTAAGAGAAATTGACTACAGTTTATTTACACTAAAAAAAAAAAAAAAATACTGAAAGGGTATTCAAACCAGTTGTTGTTGAGTCAACTCCAACTCACAGTGAGCCTATGTGTGAGGACAGAATTGTGTTCTGTAAGGTTTTCAATGGCTGATTTTTCTGAAGTAAGTGATCAAGCATTTCTTCTGAGGTGTCTCTGTGTGGATTCAAATCTCCAAACTTTCTGTGAGCAGATGAATTCTTAACCAAATGTGTCATCCATTGACTCCAAAAGAATATTAGGTAGTTTTTTTTTTTTTTTTTTAATTGTGAAGAAGACTGTGAAATCAGGCTTTAATACAAAGCAGGAGTAAAGAACCAAGGCCTAAAAACATCAGAGACCCATCATGGTAAGAAATTGCTGAGCAAAGGACACTGGATTTCCCAGCCCTGGACACTGAAGGTGTCCACTAGAAGCCTTGATCCACTGTGCCTTATTTGTTAGGGCCACAGCTAACAATCCAGGAAACAAGGAAAATTGTTTGTCAGAGTCTAGTCAAAATAACTAGAAATTGAGTCTTAAGGAAACATAGGAAATATTAGTCAAATGTCAACAGCTTTCAAAGAGGTAGTGATTCCCTAGACTGGATAGTAGCTTCACAAGGCCATGACATAGTTGATTTCCCCTCTGTTCTTTCAGTTCCTAACACAAAGCTAGCAACCTAGCAATCGCTCTTCACCTATGTGAATGAAATTGTTATAACACACAAGATAGCTTTCTACTTCACATATACATTTACACATTTTTAAAATTCTCTCTCAGGTTTGAGTCAGCTTCTCATGGAAAAATAAGATGGTTTATTTATATTTTTGAGGCTAAGAAAATGTGATAAATCTTTAATCTTTTCCCAATCATCTATGGACTTAGAGGACTACAGAGCTTCTATGAGGGGCAACTAGTGAGTTGAGTGTACCCAGGAAAACATTTCTGCCCAGGGCAAGTAGCACACAGTAAATGAAGCAGAGAAAGCTATATTGCCTGGCAGTCTGAGCTCCAAGAACAAGCAAATGTTCCTGCTCTCCTCTGAGAGCAGGCAATGACATCATGCCCACACTTTTCTGGTAACTGTTCAGTAACAGTAAGATATGCTTCCCAGAAAAAGTCACCTTGTAATTCATAATGGGAAGAGAGGAATCAAGCAATATCAGTGTCCCATCCTTCAAGAGGCTAGGTCTTGGAAGGCTCATTATTTAGAGCAGACATTTAATCAGGGGAGTTGCATGTTAAGGTCAAACTCCTTGAGAAGAACCAATGTGAGATGACCCTTCTTCTTTCCAAGCTAATTTTGTGGGTGTTATAAATCTTAAAAAAGTGCAAAGGAGGGTGGGACTTGCTAGATGTTAAAGTTAATGACATTTTCTTATAACTACTAGGACATTTTTCTTTCTTTGCTACTAGAAAACTGTTCAGAATATTTAAGACTATGTATATGGTTTGGAAGAAATTAACATGCAAACAAATGCCAGGAAGTGTAAAGTTTGAAAGATAAAATTTACACAGTTTACATTCTGAAGAACAAAATACTATTTCCCTGTCATACACAGTCCTCTTTCCCAGACTTCCAAATATAATAAAACTACAAATTTCTGATACAGATGAAAATATATGTACATAGATAGATAGATAGATATGTAAACTCATGAACACATGTACAGACCAACAGACCAACAAAATTCAAAGGAACAGGAGTAAGGAGAACTCATATTTATCTAACCAGTTGCCATCTAGTTGACTGTGACTTATGGCAACCCAATGTGTGTCAACACAAAATTATGTTCCACAGGATTTTCAATGGCTGATGTTGCAGAAATAGATCACCAGGCATTTCCTCTGAGGCACCTCTGGGTGGATTTCAATCATCAACTTTTCAGTTAGTAGCTGAGTACTTAAAGAATTGTGTGCTACCTGGAGCTTCTGATAGACACCCACGACATCATAAAGTGGAAGGTATTTTACTTGCTATAGTGCTGGTGAATTATTTGGAGCTGGTGAATTATTTGAATTCACCAGCTTACTCTTAGAAGAGACTTGGACTTGGTGCAGATTTCAAGTATGGTGATACATTACATTGATGATATTATGTTAATATCAAACACAGAAGAACAAGCTAGGGAAGTGCCAAAGGGGCAGTGAAGTCACATCTTCTGACCTCCTCTAACCACACAAGAAGAAGACAGAATCACCATCAATAGCCCAAGGCCTATTCCTGTCAGGCCAGATATGCTGTCTCCTTACATCCCTTTCATCAACCCTGAAACCAACCATTCCTCCTGCAGTACCCACCACCTCTCTGCTGGGTTTGTTAATTTGTTGCAGTGGCCACACATAACTCACAGATTATGGGGTTTATTAGGGAAACACAAGGCTACAATTTAAGTTCAGGAGAAATGCTCAGTCTCTCAGCCCACCATCTCTCAGCCAACAGTCTCTCTCAGTCTCTCTCCCAGCAGTCAGTGTCTCTCGGTGTCTCTCTCTCAGCAATATATGTCTCTTGATGTCTCTCTCTCAGCAGAGTGTGTCTCTCAGGGGCGTGTTTCTTTCAGCAGCATGTCTTTCTCAGCCAACAGTCAGAAAAATTTCTGCCTGTAGAAGGGCTCCTTTTGAGCCTGGCAGAGTGATAACTAACCAATCCCAACATCAGAATTCTATACAATTGAGAGAGAGCAAAATTCCCAGAAGTTTGCTTCATGCTGGTTCAACAGAAATACCCCAGGTGATAACTTTAATAATCAGGAACTACTCGATTTCTCACAACAAATTCTACCATAGAGTTTTTTACAAAGACTTATGGCTAGAAAAACCACACTACATAATTTACTACACCGTAGGAAGTTTTGGAAACAGTAATAGCCCACGTGACTAACAAAGCCTGTTTAATAAATCCGGCAAAAAATCCAGGGCCCTTCCCAAATGGTGAAATTCTTAGGAATAATTTGAGCAGGAGTCACCCATGACATTCCACAGACAATCAAGAATAAGTTGCTGTCACTACCTATCACCAAGACTAAGCAGGAAGCCCAATCTTTAATTGGTCTATTTGGATTTTGGATAATACATATTCCACATCTGGGAATATTGCTGGCTTCCACCCATAAAGCCACTTGGAATAAAACTGCATTCAAATGGATCCTTGAGCAACAGCAGACTATATCTGAAATAGAGAAAGTGGTCTCACTCTCCTTGTCTTTAGGCTCTTATGATCCACATTTTGACATGATTTTGGAGGTGTCAGCTACATGTGCTTATGCAGGCTGGCACTATCTCAAAACCTGAGAGTGCCATCTTATGCCAACCATTGGGATTCTGGAGTAGAAAGTTTCCAGATGTTGCAGCACAATACACACAATTTGAAAGACAATCAGTCACCAGCTATTGGGCATTGACTGAGACTGCCTTAATGACAGAAGAATCATTAATGGCATCAAATCATCATGAGACCTGAAATACCCATTATGTCTTGGGTGATGTCAGAGAAACATTCTAATAAAGAAGGCAGTACACAAAATAGTTCTGTAATAAAATAAAGATGGTTCATACCATAACACACAATGGGAGGAATGTAAGGAGGCATCCACCATATCAATAAGCAGATAACCTCCATTCCCACAGGTCTTACCTGGAATTGCCTGAGGAGTTGCCAGAACCCATTACCGTATGAACAGTAGCCTATGAACAAATCTCTGTGCATCAGCAGAAATCCTCTTAGTTCACAGAGTACATAGACAACAATTGATATGGAAAGCTGCTGCATTAAGACCAGAAGACAGAAAGACCATGATTGAAAGAGGTAAAAACAGGTTAGCTCAGTGGGCTGAACTGCATGTTCTTTTCCTACCTGTTGTGGAAGAATTGGGCAATGATGAGAGACCACATGTTTGGATTTTTACTGATCTATGGGCAATGGACAATGGCCTGGCTATATAGTCAGGCAAATGGGTGATGGAAAATTGGATAATTAAGGGGACACATGTATGGGGCATGGACCTCTATGGAAAGCACTCTGAGAATTCAGAAGACATATTAGAGTAGGCCATCAGAAGAATCCCTTCCTGGACTGGAAGGTGATTGGAATCAGCAAGTGAACATGTCAGTATGCTTCCTTGAGGTGACTAATTGGTATTCCATGACATGAGTGGACATGGGGGTGCTTCAGCAATGCAGAGATGAACTGAATCTAGACATATGCCTCTCGCACCCTTTGAGGCACAAAATGCCAATAAGGACTACTCTGTCTATCAGTAAGAAAGACAGAAGTTACAGATGCCTATAGGTCAGATTCCCCAGGGAGGAAGGCCCTGCACACAGCTGGCAAGTGGATTATATAGGACCAATGATGCCAGTGGCTCCAGGTGGCTATAAATTGGTCCTTACAAGAAGAGATATTTATTCTGGGCTTTGCTTATGCTGTGACAGATGCAAATGACAAAAACACTATTAAAGGATCAGAACAAAAGATGCTGTCTGATTCAGGCCACCAAGTTATATTTCCTCAGACCAAGGAACACAATTTACAGCCCATAGGGTTCAGCAATGGGTCAAGAAGCATCATATTAAATGGACTTACTGGAGGTTCTGGCAAGAAGGCAGACTAAGCAGAAAGACTGGACAGACCCTCTTCAACAAAGAAAAGGGAAACCAATTAAAATAGACACAGAAGATAATCTTGGACACCTGAGCCTTGAAGGGAAGGATATAGAAGTGGACAAAACCCCAACTAGCAGAAGAATTTGTGTGAAAATACCAAAAAAAGAGACATATGGAGTTGCCGTCTGGCAGCAATCCTGAGTGATTTTGACGGCACAGACAGCTTGGAGATTGCTGAATGGTGCTAGGACCTAAGAATTAACCTAAAAATCACCCTGCTAGCCAGGGACTGCACGGAGGACTGTGCACTGTGGCTGGGGAACAAATGTAGAAGGGGAAGAGAAAGGTGGGCTGAACTTTGGACTTTTGCCAGCTGGAGGGCACTGCCATTTTGAAGGATTAAAAAACAGCTTGACTATTTTGGATATTTAAAGAGACAGTGCTCTCACAGATTCCTGAGGCTTAAGAACACTTTCTGCTTTCCAGCAACCCCAAGGACACTCCGGACCTGCAAGACTGAAAAGGTACGACATTCCTCATTACTCTTATACCCCACAGCTGCTTGGTGAATGGAGGTGCGACCATCCCCCACTACCATCTACCTTCTAGACCCACAGGAACTCCATCACAGTGTGTACTCAGTTGGAGCCTGGGTGCCCTGCCCTGCCTCCACTGACTTTTTTTTTTTCTCTCTTTTTTTATTTTTATTTTTTTCTTTACCACTTTATTTTTTTCTGGTGATTAGTTTGCTTGTATTTGTCTGTTTTAAAACAACTAATATTATTAATAATTTTGTCCTTTTTAGTATTATTCTTAATCTTCCCTTACCAGGTCCTAGTTTTCAGCAATTTTTCTTTTCACTGTGCCTGGTTGAATTTTTTTTTTTTTTTTTTAATTTAAGGTTCTCCCCATCCCCCTTTTTTTCTCATGAATAACCCTGTTCCTTGTTTTTCTTTTTGCATTTTTCCCATTTTTTTCTTCATTTATTATTCCCTTCCCTACATTTTTTTTTTCTTAGTGCCCTATCCCCAGATATTTCAGGTTTTCTTCTTTTTTTCCCTTTTTTCTTTTTTGATTACTGTTCTTGTGTGATTACATGGTGTATTTTTCATCCATGGGCTTTCAGTTTCTTGCTGGTTATTCAATTGTAATTTGTGTCTAATTGAGTGGGAGACAACAACAGTCCCCATAAAACACAACTACACCCACACCTCCTGCAACTTCACTTATTGAGCAAGAGCCAATACCTCCTTCTCCACCAATGGGCCAATGATAAAAAACCACCAAGAAGATCCTGAATCCCCCTTGGTTGCTCTTCACAAATAGTTAACAGAGATCTAAATACAATAATGCCATGATGTCTTGGAAAAAAACAGACCATTGCAGTCCACACAAAGAAGAGGAATAAAATGATAGAAACAAGGGAGAAGGATAAAGACCCAGAAAACATCCCTGAGGAAGAAGCAGCATTGGAACTCTCTGATAAGGAATTCAAAAGAATTATCTTTAGGTATCTTCAAAGGACTGAGAGACCAAAGAAAACACAGAAAAAAAAACATTTTTGAAGAAAATACAAGAACAAAATGAAAAATAAATGAAAAATTAGAAATGATTCTAAATGTACAGATAGAAGTCCAGAAGACTAATACTATTGTATTAAATTGTCAGAAATAGATAACACATTGGAAGGGCAAAGAAGAAGAATTGATGAGATGGAAAACAGAATTAATGAGTTTGAAGACCAATACCTGAATACTTCTTTGGAAAAGGATCAATCAGAAAAAAAATCAAAACAAAATGAAGAAAGCCTAAGGTTCATGTGGGATACCATTAAAAGGAAAAACTTACATGTCATTGGAATTCCAGAACAGGAAGACAAAAACAAAACCACTAAGAAAATTGTCCAAGATTTGCTGGAGGAGAACTTCCCTGAAATGACAAAAGATGAGAATATATCCCTTCAGGAAGTCCTACAAACCCCAAACAGGATAGACCCCAAAAGAAAACCACTAAGATACATCATCGTCAAACTCATGAAAACGAAAGACAAAGACAGAATCCTGAAAGCAGCATGGGAAAAATAAAAATTACCTACAAAGGACAGACAGTAAGAATAAGCTCTGATTTCTCAGCAGAAACCATGCAAACAAAAAGGCAATGGGATGGTATATATAAAACCCTGAGAGAGAAAAATTTTCAACCAAGAATTATATACCCGGCAAAATTGTCCCTCAAATATGATGGTGAAATTAGGAGATTTCCAGA
>NW_006921591.1:23372626-23403196 GCF_000298275.1 Orycteropus afer afer
TTTCTTTGAAAGATAGAACAACTGGAAAGAAACTCAACAAAGATGCAGAAGAGCTAAACAATACAATCCACCAACTTGGCCTTATAGAGCACTTCATCCAACAGCAGCACAATATACATTCTTCTCCAGTGCACATGGAACTTTTTCAATGATAGACCATATGTTAGGCCATAAAACAAGCCTTAATAAATTTTAAAACATTGAAATACTGCAAAGCATCTTCTCAGATCATAATGCTTTCAAATTAGAAATTTTGTTTGTTGGTTATCAGGGGTGGGAGGGAAGGGGAGGGAAGGCTGTTAGATAGATGGAGGTAATTATTGATTTGGGTTAAGAGAAGGTCAATGTACCAAATCTGAGTGACCATTATGGCACCATTGAGGATGAGAAAGACATAGAGAGGTACATGGGAGGTACAGACAACAAAAATGAATCCTTTTGCACATACAGTACTGCATTGTCAGTGAAGGCAAACATAGGTATATGGGTGGATAGATGGGTGGACAGGCTGAACTATTATGTATGTCTATGAAGCAGGTAGTGTACCCAAGACCATGTATAGGTTGACAGACAATGGTTCTACAAGTGTATTTGTACATTTTATAAGAATTCTCAAGTGCATAGAAGAGCTGACAAGGGACAAGTTTGTAGTTACTTCTTGGTCACAGCCAGCTACCAAGAGGGAGTGAGTAGTTGAACCTGTGGGCTTGAGACCATAGTCACAGGGGACATCAGGCTCAATTGGCATGACATACTACACAAAACATTGTTCCATCTCTTACTTTGGCAAGTAGCAACTGGGATCTTAAAAGCTTGCAAGCAGCCATTTAGATGCAATGATGGGTTTCTCCTCATCCAGAGCAAAGAAGAATGAAGAAAACCAACAATCCATGGAAAGATTTAGTCCTAGCGATGGGTACACCATGAGATCTGTGGCCTATATGACTATGCAACCATAAGAACTAGATGGTGTCTGGTTACCACTGTCAACCACTCGGAGGGGGATCTATGTAGGAGATCCTGGATAGAGAGGGAGAACAATGTGGAACAAAACTCAAAATCATTTGAAAAAAAAATAAGGGGGGACCAGGTTTTCTGGTCTGATAGAGCCTGGTGAAACCACTGAGACTATAGCCCCTAGCTCCCCTTCAAGTCTGGAATTGAACCCACACCTGTGGCTTCTAGCCAAACAAAAGCCAGGCATAGGAGTTAAACTTTGACCTGACATAGATACATTCCTTGGAAAGAACAATCATGGGAGAAAGAAGGGCTTTTTATGCACAGGGAGACAGCTCAGAGGGCAGGGGTGCATGGAGGGATGGACACAGGGAAGAGGTGACTATTGGGATGAAGTGGGAGGGGAGCTGTTGCATTGTGGTGAATTATGGTCAATGCCATGAGACAAAGTGTATGTGAACTGTTTTATGGAAAGTGAATTTGATCTGTAAATTTTTACCAAAATCACAATTAAAAAAAAAAAAAAGTTCAAAAATTAAAAATGGCAAAGCTATGTGGGCCTCACAATAAACGTAGGAGGGCAAAGTCGTTGGCAGTTGGCACCCAAGCCAGAAACTTGGAAGTCACCTTCAGAAGTTTATCTGGTCATATTCCCCACATTAAAAGTTTTCAATGGTGTAATGATTCTAGTTCCTAAAATTTAATTCCTTATCTCTATTCTTATATTACTTTTATAATCTCTCTCCTATACTTTTGTAACAACTTTCTAATGCTTGTACCTAGTTTCATCTTTTCCTCTCAACAATCTGTCATCGAAGAGTCAGATATATTTTTCTAAAATGCAAAATTAAATTTCTTTAGGAAAAGACTGATTCACAATGCAGGGTTTAAAACAAACCACAAAAACACATAAAGGGAACTTAATTAGATCGATTTTACACCAATAGGTCTGAAGACATGCCTAGAATTTGTATTAATATAAATAAAGATACATATAAAATTCAGTAGTGATTTCCATATAAGCCTATGTAGAAAACTATTGGTTTAGAGCAGAAATCAGCAAACTATTCCCTATGCACCAAATATAACCTAACATCATTTTTATCAGGTTAAAAATCGTTTTTACATTTTAAATGTTTGAAAAAAAAAGAATAATAATATTTTGTGATAAGTTAAATTTATTATTTTATTTCCTCTCTGTTAGTTGTTGTTGTTATGTGCCGTCGAGTCGGCCCCGACTCATAGCGACACCTCCTTGGGTGAGGCAGTATCACTACGGAAGTAGGATTGCCCAACCTTCCTTCCGAGGAGAGGAAATGAAATAATGAAACAAAACCAAAAATACCTTTATTATACACCATCCACAATGGTCTTCTTCTAGTCCTCAAACACACCATACTCATTCACATTTTTGCCTATTTATTTTGCTGGAATATTTTGGTGTCAGATATCACGTGATTGACTCCTTCTTAATTTTCAAATAATAGTTTAAATATTTCTTTCACAAAGAAGACCTCCTTAATCATCCAATCTGCAGTAACCTCCTCTACCAGTCACTTTCTATGTCATTATCTTGTCATATTTTACGTTTTACTATCTAAACTTATTTTCCTCATGTATTAGTTTACAAATTTTCTGTTTATCCCTTTGGGGATGCAAATTCTGTGAAAGGAGAATAGATCTATTCCTTGATGTGTCTTGATGTATTCACTATTGTCAGGTGCATAGTAGGCACACAATCAATGATTTTCAAATAAATGACTCACTGACTGAATAAATTAGTGAACAAAATGATCCCATATTGCAGAGAAATGGGAAATTAATACAATCCATGATTGTCAAGATTACTGAGTAGGCTTCACAAAAACAAATGGAAAGCCAGAAGGCTGAATAGCAGAAGAGAGTATTTTATGTGGAAAGAATATAATGCATACATTTATCAGGCATAGATAAATACAGTGTATACATACATAAAATCCAGCAAATATACACATATGTATCACAGTGCATGAATGAGATTCAAGCAATTCAAATTGCTGATTCCTAGACAGTGAAAAGGACAATGTAGTATTCAAAGTTAAAGAGAGAGACAGGCAGCAATCAATATAGACTTGTATGCCAGTATGGCAAACTTAAACTTTATTCTCTAAACCAAGAGTGCAAAAAGGGCATAGCGGTGGTATCCTCCTCTGACCTTCTCTAACGTTACAAGGAGGAAAGAGAATCACCATCATTAGCCCAAGACTTACTCCTATGATGCCAAACATGCTGCCACTTTCAAACCTTTTTACCAATTCTGGTACCAAATATCCTTCCCATAGCATTCACTACTTCTCTGCTAGGTTTAATAATGTGTTCCATTGGCCACAAATAATTCATAGACAATACTCATGATTATGGGGTTTATTGGGGAAGTAACAATTTACAAATCAAGTTCAAGAATGGCCAGGATACAATTCTTCAATCAGGACAGCTTTCTGTCAGCCATGCCCTAAGGCACACCTCTTTTGGCCTGTGGCTTCTTGGCTGACTTCTGCCCTTCTTAGGCAAGAGTTGCAAAGCTCTTTTAGCTCTGTCAACAGGAGCACCTAGGTTCAATCTTCTCCACTAGGAAGAGTACTGTCCAAATGCACTCAGCTTTCTCTCTCCATGGGCTGGCAAGCCCACTAGTCTGTCTTCTGCTTCTTGCTACTATTGTCTACCTCATCTCGACTGGTCGTCTCTGCTGTCCTACTGCCAAGGAGGTCCAGTGCAGGGATCTCAGGTCCAAAAATGCTCTTCATTCCACCTCTAGTTCTTCTGTCTTGATGGCAGTGAGATCCCCCTTCTACTGGGACTGCTCATTTTAAGCTTAGCTGGATAACAAAACTGACCAATATCCACATTGGATCTCTGGTAGCGTAGTGCCTAAGGCACTTGACTGCTAACCAGAAGGCTGGTGGTTCAAACCCACCAACCACTCCTCGGAAGGAAGACTGGGCAATCTACTTCCTTAGTGATACTGCCTTGGAAACCCAGGGAGGGGTCGCTATGAGTCAGGTCCGACTCAACAGCACATAACGACGACAACAACAACAACAACAACACCTACTTCCATGGTCCCACCCCACAAGCATCTTATGTACCTCACTTGCATTATTAACAAGCTATCCAATCCCTTTTCTTGGCCACAATCATCTTTCATTTGCATAGTTCTACCCAGTAATCTGGTGGGAGTCACAAAGACCATACGTGATTAGAAGAGCCATGCCAAATAACTGACTACACCACAAAGAGTCGGTAATTGTTTTTGGAAATTGCCAGATTATAAAGAGTTTAGTGTTTTCAGGGCTTTTGCCCTCTGTTACAACTATTCAAGTCTGCCATTATAGTGCAAAAGAAGCTATAGTTCCTATATAAATAAACTGGTTTGGCTGTGTTCCATAAAGTTTTATTTATGCACATTGAATTTGAATTACATTTAATTTTAACTATCAAAATGTCATTCTTCTTTTGATTGTTTTTCAAACATTCAGAAATGTGAGTTATTTTTAACCTGACAAAAACAGACATCAGGTTAGATTTTTCATGCAGGCCATAGTTTGCTGATCCTTGCTATAAACAAATAGCATTCTACACAGGCTAGGATGGGAATAATTACTGAATTTTACATGCTTCTTTGTTTATATTAATAAAATTTCTTTGCAGAAAATGAAATAATAGAGCAACATAAAAAATTCTAAGAAAAATAAGAGATACAATAAAAGGTAAAATATAAATAAATAAAAAACAAAGAGAAGACAACTGAAAGATATTGAAAACAAGTGCAAACACATAAATAAACAAAATAAATTCATCAAATAAAAGAAGAAATAAATAGGTCAGAGAAAATGAAATCAAGTTTTATGCTATTTATATTAGAAATACAAAAGAAATACAAAAACATGAAGACACAGAGATTTGTGCATAGAGGAAAGAATAGAAAAATACACCAGATAAATACTAACCAAAAGAAAGTGGAGTTTCCTCTATTAATATCAAAAAAAAAAAAAAAAAAAATCAAATTCTGCCTTGCATTTGTCAATTACAATTTGTTTAACTTCATTATCTTGTCAAAAAAAAAAAAAAAAAAAGGAAGGTGATATGAACATGAATCTTAAAAAAAAAAAAGAACTGAGGTAATGACATATCTGTACTGGGTGACTTCAGATCTAAATTTAAATCTCATTTTGAATTTAACTCAAATTTCATTTCTATTTTTCTAAAGAAACCACTCAGCCAAAATGTTAAAGTTTTACTGCTTGAAAAATAATGAAGCCAAAAGTCAGGATTTCTAATCTGGATAAAGATTTACTTACCAAACTAAAACCAAACTCACTGTCCTCGAGTCGAATCCGACTCATAGTGACACCTCCTTGAAATTCTGAGGCAGTATCACTAGGGAAGTAGAAAGATTTACTTCATGTTTAAAAAATGTTTGTTCAGGTGGCCTCAGAAAAAGCACCTTAGTCCACTCATGTACTGCCATCAACTAGGATCTGACTCATAGCAATCCCTACTTGGGTTTCCCAGGCAGTACCTCTGGTGGTGTAGTGCTTAAGGCATTTGACTGCAAACCAGAAGACTGGCGGTTCAAACTCACCAGCCACTCCTGGGAAAGAAGATTGGGCAATCTACTTCGGTAGTGATACTGCCTTGGAAATCCAAAGAAAGGTCACTATTGTGAGGCCTGAGTCTTAATGGCCTCCAGGTATATCTTTAACCAGAAGTCTTTCAGTGTCGGGGATTCTAACACTCTCCGTGCCTCAGGGCTTTTATCTACCCTCCGGACTCAGCATGTATCAGAGATTTCCTCTGGATTCAGCGCGTATCAGAGATTTACCTGGCTCCTGAAGTCTCCCACGTATCAGGGCTCTGTATCCTCCCTAGATAATAATTCCCTAAGTAGACTTTCGAGCCGGGGGATTCCAACACGTCCCCCAGCATCTCAGATCCCTGCCCTAAACCCCTTAGCAACAACCAATCATCTGTACCCCTTAGCCCTGGTACTACTCCACCCTATATTTTTTCCTATAAAAATGTGATAGTAAAAGAGCACAAGGTCTTTTGCCTTGGCCACTGCGTTGGCAAGAGCAGGGACCCTAGCTCAAGCTAGCTAATAAACTTTCCTTTTGCTTTTGCATTATCATGTCTGTGGTGACTTCCTTGAACCAACATTCCTTTCCAGGATCAAAATTTGGTGCGTTGGCCGGGAAGGACAATTCAGAATGAGTGAAGTTGCCTGTGATGCGATAGTAGGAAAGTTTCAGGAAGCCAGCAGGACTAGAATACGTCCTTTGCATGCGGACACTAGTCCATCAGGAAAGGCTGGAAACTGGTGGATGCGCCAGATGAGTGGGGGAAGGAGCCCTTCCCCAACTCACAGGCAGGCTCTGGGTGCTTTTTGGTAAGGGCAGCCCACTTCAGGGGAGGGGGGAGGCCCCTCCAATCTGTGGTACTGGAACGAGATCTCTGCTGGGTGTCAGCTATTTGTGCTGTCTGTTTAGGTGTCTCTTGTTTTGTGGCCACTTGTCTTTTATTTGTTCTGTGTTTTCTTAAAGGAGGTTGAAATGGGACAGAAACAGACTACCCCTCTGTCCCTGATGGTTGAACATTTTTCAGAGTTTAAAACCAGGGGATCTAATTTGTCTGTGATAATTAAGAAAAATAAACTAATAACTTTTTGCTCTTCAGAATGGCCCTCTCTTGAGATGGGGTGGCCTCCGGAGGGCTCACTGGATGGAAAGGTGATCGCAGCCGTATTCTACCGAGTCCAGGTGCCAGGCCCCTGTGGGCACCCGGAACAATTTCCTTACATTTTAGTGTGGCAAGATATAGTGACTAACCCACTCCCATGGCTAAAACATTTTCTTCCGAACCTCTCTGTTAAGGTATTAACATCCTCACTCAGGACCAGCGAAAAGGAGAAACTGAGATAACCTGGGTCCCAAGCAGCTGTTCCACTGGTCTTGCCTGATTCTCAGGCTGACCTCGATCTGATGGATCTAGAAAGTGGCGTATCTCCACCTCCCTATGCCCCTCTGCCACCTTCCCACCCTCTCCAGGTTCCACAAGTATTGGGAGGGAATGGAGCAAGTGCTCCAAGTGTGTCGCCCATCATTACGGGCCCAGCCTCCAGCCTCTGCCCACACCAGAGGGACTCCCAGGAGGCTGAAGCTCCATCGTCTACTGTCCAGGCGCTGTCTCTCAGAGAGATTGGCCCGCCCTGTGAGGACAGAAGCAGAACCAGGCAGTATTGGCTGTTTTCAACATTGGACCTGTATAACTGGAAAGCGCAAAACGCCCCCTTCTCTGAAAACCCCCAAAGCCTAATTAATTTGTTAGATTCTATATTGTTTATTCATAACCCCACTTGGGATGATTGTCAGCAGCTATTGCAGGTTTTGTTCACCACTGAAGAAAAAGAAAATATCTTGACTGAAGCCAGGAAAAATGTGCCTGGGGATAATGGGCAACCGACAATGCTTCAGAATTTAATTGACTCTGGGTTCCCGTTATCTCATCCCGGTTGGAACTTTGAACAACATGAAGGTAGGGAGCGTCTCCAAAAGTACTGCCAGATTCTAATGGCTGGTCTCCGGGCGGCGAGGAAGCCGACTAATTTGGCCAAGGTAAACCTAGTCAGGCAGGGGCTGACAGAGAGCCCTGCAGCATATCTAGAGAGGTTGATGGAAGTGTTTAGACTGTATACTCCCATGGACCCGCTAGACGATGAGAGTAGAGCAGCAGTGGTCCTATCTTTTGTAAACCAAGCAGCCCCTGATATCAGAAGAAAGCTTCAGAAGATAGATTAGGTGAGCAGACCCTACAGGACTTAATGAAAGTAGCAGAAAGGGTGTATAATACGAGAGTAACCCCAGAGGAAAGGGAGGAAAGAATACGGAGGGAGGAATGTAATTCCAAGCTAAAGAGAATAAACAAAATCAGAAGGAGTTAGCAAAGATTTTCTTTGCCAGAGCTCGGGGAGACATAGGGAGAGGGAGAGGAAGGAGACCAGACCAACATGACAGGCCCCGCCAAGACCCACCCTTGACCCCGAACCAATGCGCATTTTGCAAAGGGACTGGACACTGGAAGAATGAATGCCCAAAGAAAGAGAACACAAAATATGAAAAGCCTGCTCCTGTTAGGACGTTGATGGCAGGCAAGGACAGCGACTAGGGGAGACAGGACTCAGAACCCCTCCCTGAGTCTTGGGTAACCTTGAAGGTGGGGGGGAAGCCAGTAGAGTTGCTGATGGACACAGGGGCTCAGTACTCTGTCCTAAATAAGAAGGAGGGAAAGATTTCTTCAAAAACTAGCCTAGTCCAGGGGGCAATAGGGGCAAAGCAGTATCATTGGACAACGCAGCGACAAGTGAATCTGGGAACTAAGCAAGTGTCCCATTCATTCTTAATTGTACCCAATTGTCATGCACTGCTGTTAGGAAGAGACCTATTATCCAAAGCCCAAGCCCGTATATTCTTTCACAAAAATGGTGTCCAGGTTACTGATGGGGAAGGCTCCCCTCTACAGGTCCTGACTGCACGACGAATACCACTTGTATAAAGATGTAAAAGACCAACGTGCAGGCTTAACAGATATAGCTCTGTGGCTGGAAATGTTCCCCCAAGCCTGGGCAGAAACTGGAGGAATTGGATTGGCAAAACACCGACCACCCATTATTGTGGACTTAAAACCATCTGCCACACCTGTAAGAGTCCGACAGTATCCCATGCCCAAGGAAGCCCGGGAAGGCATACAACCCCACATCCAGCGGCTGTTATGGGAAGGGGTACTAAAGAGGTGCCGGTCTGCATGGAATACACCTCTCCTCCCAGTAAAGAAACCAGGCGGAGAGTACCGACCGGTGCAGGATCTGAGAGAGGTAAATCACCGAGTTGAAGACATACATCCCACAGTACGTAACCCTTATATGCTGCTCAGCAATCTTCCCGCAGATCATGTGTGGTATACTACCCTGGACTTGAAGGATGCTTTCTTTAGCCTGCCCTTAGCCCAGCAGAGCCAAGACATTTTTGCCTTCAAATGGGTTGATGAGACAAATAAAATCCTCGGCCAGCTGACCTGGACAAGGTTGGTCCAAGGGTTCAAGCACTCGCCCACTTTGTTTAACGAAGCCTTGAGTGACGATCTAAGTGAGTACCAGGGCCAAAACCCGCAAATAACCTTAGTACAATATGTAGATGACTTGTTAACAGCAGCCCCCAACCAGGCAGGGTGCCTCAAAGCAACCAGGAGATTGCTCACCACTCTGGGAGAGCTGGGATATTGAGCTAGTGCCCAGAAAGCTCAGATAGCTAAGCCAGAAGTCACATATTTGGGGTATAAGTTAAGAGCTGGGCAGAGGTGGCTCACTGAAGCCATGAAACAGACGATCCTACAGATTCCGCAACCCGCAAGCCCAAGGCAGATGAGAGAATTTTTAGGAACAGTAGGTTATTGTCGGCTGTGGATTTTAGATTTCGCCACAAAAGCGAAGTCACTCTATGAGCTCAGCAGGGAAAGGTTGAAGTGGGACTGGACTCCTGAGAGGGACTCAGATTTGAAAGAACTTAAGGAAGCACTCCTTAAAGCCCCAGCATTGACATTACCTGACCCCACTAAACCATTTTATCTGTTTGTTGATGAGAAAAAAGGAATAGACAAGGGGGTCCTCATACAACAACAGGGGCCATGGAAAAGGCCAGTAGCATACCTCTCAAAGAAATTGGATCTAGTAGCGGCAGAATGGCCCCCTTGCCTGAGAATTATTGTTGCCACCACTCTGCTAGCTAAAGATGCAGATAAGTTAACCCATGGACAGACTTTGAAAGTAACCACTCCCCATGCCATTGAAGGAATGCTCAAACAGCCTCTGGGGAAATGGATAACCAATGCCAGATTAACTCATTATCAGAGTCTATTACTTGACACTCCAAGGGTGCAATTCTTAGCCTCAACAGCTTTAAACCCCGCCACCCTGCTGCCTAACCCTGACCTAGATAAACCTCTGCATGACTGCTCAGAGATACTCGCAGAGGTAAATATGGTCAGAAAGGACTTGCAAGACTGCCTGTTGGAAAACAGTGACTTCATCTGGTTCATGGATGGAAGCAGTTTCGTACAGGATGGACTAAGGTATGTGGGTGCCACGGTGGTAAACGATCGGGAGGAGATTATTTGGGCCGATGCTTTGCTGCCAGGAACTTCTGCTCAGAAAGCTGAACTTATCGCCCTGGCAGAGGCATTGGAAAGGGCAGAAGGAAAGAGGCTAACGGTCTATACGGACAGTCGTTACGCATATGCGACTCTTTATATACATGGCGCCATCTACTGGGAGTGTGGGTTCAAAAACACAGAAGGAAGAGAAATAAAGAACCAGATGGAAATTCTTCGCTTGTTATCAGCTGTGACCTGGCCACGAATGGTAGTGGTGGTCCACACCCCAGGGCATCAGAGAGGACACTCCCCTGAAGCAAGAGGTAACCAAGCAGCAGACCAGGCAGCTAAGAGAGCTGTCCTCCAAATGGTACGAACTTTAATAACTAACTTACCTTGCCCACAACTGGAACCCCTGCCTCCTACTCCCAACTATTCCGGAGAGGACGTCCAGTGGGCTGAGAAATCACCACAGATAGAAAAAGATCGGAATGGATGGTATATGAACTCAGAGGGAAAACTGATTCTCCCAGAAGGATTGGGACGGCACCTTCTCACACACCTCCACCAAGTGACTCACTTAGGGGAATGGAAAATATTGGAGTTATTGGACAAAGGACAAATTTGTATGCCCCATCAGAAGCAAGCGGCTCAGAGTGTGGTGGACCGGTGCCGGGCCTGTCAGGTCATGAAAATAGAGAAGAGGAAGAACACACACGCAGGTACAAGGAGGAGGGGGAGGGAGCCTTGCTGTCATTGGGAAATAGATTTCACTGAAGTTAAACCAGGTAAATATGGATACAAATATCTCTTAGTGTTAGTGGATACTTTCTCGGGATGGGTGGAAGCGTACCCCACTAGAAGGGAAACAGCAGTGGTAGTGGCCAAGAAGATTTTAGAAGAGATAGTACCCAGATATGGAATGCCTAGAACATTAGGGTCAGACAATGGACCAGCTTTTGTAAGTAAAGTTATCCAGGGCTTAGCCTCAACTCTGGGGATAAATTGGAAACTACATTGTGAATATAACCCTCAGAGTTCGGGGCAGGTAGAAAGAATGAACAGAACACTAAAGGAGCCCTATCTAAATTGGCAGTATAAACTGGCGGAGACTGGGTGACCCTCCTCCCCTTTATGCTATACCGGGCTAGGAACACCCCGTACACGCTAAATCTGACCCCATTTGAGATAATGTATGGGACGCCACCCCCTATTATTTCCAACCTGGAAATATGTCCCAATGACTTGTCAAAAGATTTAATCTTGGAGATGAAAACTCTCCAAGTAATTCAGAGGGAATTATGGCCCAAGCTCCGGGCCATATATGAAGGCCCTCTTAGTGAACAAGGGATTGTCCATGGGCTTGAACTGGGAGATTGGGTATGGGAAAGAGGCACCAGAAAAAAACACTGGAACTGAAATGGAGGGGACCTTATGTTGTTTTTCTTGTGACCCCCACTGCTGTTAAGGTAGACAGAATCAGCACCTGGATACACCACTCCCATATCAGGAGAGCTAACCAGACGGAACAGCAGTCTGCATGAGCGAATTGGAACGCGTACTCCCATCCTGAAAACCTGCTGAAAGTCAAGTTAATGCAGCACCACAGAGATTAGAGTCCTTCTCACCCTCACCCTAAGCTTCTACCGCCTCGCGATAAGTATCACTGCTCACCAACCCTATAAAGTTACATGGCGAATTTGCAACAGACAAACCCATGAGACCTTAAACTCCACCACCCATACCACCCCCCTTAACGTATGGTGGCCTGATTTATTTTTCTTGCTCATGACACTTACTGACTGTTCCTGGGATGAAGGTTTTATCTGTAAGATGGGGTTTTTTGCATGCCCTGGGTACAAAAGAAATGTCCAGCAATGCGGGGGGCTCATTTGATATTACTGCAAAAGTTGGAGTTGTGGAACCTCTAATGATGGGGAATGGAAGTGGCATGTAAAAGCCCAGGACTATGTAACATTCTCCTTTGCCAAGCCCAGATATACATTAGGAAAATGTAAAGAATGTGACTGGGTAAAAGTCTCGTTCACTGAACAGGGAAAGAAGGAATTAGCTAAGTGGAAATCTGGGCTTACTTGGGGTCTCCAAATTTGGTATAGGGGATACCCCTCTGGGGTGATAACCATTTTACAGGAAATAGAACCCTTAGATACCAGGCCAGTGGGTCCAAAAGAAGTGTTAAACCCCCCAGAAAAAGGAATCCTACCCCCTACAAGAAAGACGGTGAAAGAATCGAGCACTGTAGCTCCTGATGTTACAGTAAGAGTCCCCCATCCAACTCCGAGGGTCCAAGCCAATTCTCAGGACATAGACCCTCTTTGGAACTTAATGCTAGCCGGTTACCAAACACTTAACTGTACTAGTCCTAACCTAACTCAAGCCTGTTGGCTCTGTTACGATGTAAAACCTCCATTTTATGAAGCAATAGGCATTAACACCTCTTTCAGCTATTCTCATGACCTGAATCCAAAGAATTGTTCCTGGAAAGACCGTAAGGTAGGAATTACTATACAACGTATAACAGGAAAGGGCTTATGTGTGGGGAAACCCCTCAACGCTCAAGAATGTTGCACTTCATATACTGAAGTAAACCCATCCTTTAACTGGATAATTCCCAGGGAAGGGTGTTGGTGGCTTTGCTTGAAAGCTGGACTTTTACCCTGTTTAAACTTGAAAGTACTTAATCTGTCCTCAGATCATTGTGTACTTGTGACTGTCCTGCCCCAAATTCTTTACCACCCAGAGGAAGAGATGTATGTACACTGGGGTGGGACTAATAGAGAAAAAAGAGAACCACTCACTATAGCCTTTACTGTAGCTACTCTGGTTGGATTTGCAGGGACCGGTCTAGGAATAGCTTCTTTAACTGTACATAAACAAGGCATGGATTCCCTAAGGGAAGCTATAGACGAAGACCTTGGAAGGATAGGTGCCTCTACCTCAAATTTAGAGAAATCTCTAACCTCGCTATCGGAGGTAGTGTTACAAAACTGCTGGGGGTTAGAACTTATACTTCTCCAACAGGGAGGATTGTGTGCAGCTCAAAGAGAAGAGTGCTGCTTCTATGCAGATCATATGGGAGTGGTTCGGGAATCCATGGCCAAAGTACGAGAAGGACTTGCCCTAAGAAAAAAGGAGCGTGAAACTCAGGAAGGATTATTCGAGTCTTGGTTTAATAACTCCCCGTGATTAACTACTTTGATATCTACTCTCTTAGGACCTTTCATAATCCTTGTAATTATATTGACTTTTGGTCCCTGCATTATAAATAAGCTTATATAATTTGTAAAAGATCGGGTTAATACTGTACAACTTATGGTCTTGAGACAACAATATCAGTCTTTATCTCCTGTGACACAGGAGGAAGATTCTTCATGTGCATAACAAAAAAAGTGGGAAATGTGAGGCCTGAGTCCTAATGGCCTCCAGGTATATCTTTAACCAGAAGTCTTTCAGTGTCGGGGATTCTAACACTCCCCATGCCTCAGGGCTTTTATCTACCCTCCGGACTCAGCATGTATCAGAGATTTCCTCCGGATTCAGCATGTATCAGAGATTTACCTGACTCCTGAAGTCTCCCACGTATCAAGGCTCTGCATCCTCCCTAGATAATAATTCCCTAAGTAGACTTTGGAGCCGGGGGATTCCAGCACATCCCCCAACATCTCAGATCCCTGCCCTAAACCCCTTAGCAACAACCAATCATCTGTACCCCTTAGCCCTGGTACTACTCCACCCTATATTTTTTGCTATAAAAATGTGATAGTAAAAGAGCACGAGGTCTTTTGCCTTGGCCACTGCATTGGCAAGAGCAGGGACCCTAGCTCGCGCTAGCTAATAAACTTTCCTTTAGCTTTTGCATTATCGTGTCTGTGGTGACATCCTCGTGCCGACATTCCTTTCCGGGCTCAACACTATGAGTCGGATCTGATTCCAGGGCAGTACATTGCATTGCTTTGTTAAAGCAATTGCTGAAGTGAATTGCCCAACCTTCCTTCCCAGGAGTGGCTGGTGGGTTTGAACCGCCAGCCTTCTGGTTAGCAGTCAAATGCCTTAGGCATTATGCCACCAGAGCTCCTATCTTAGTCCACAGGGAGATTGAGAATAGAATTTACTGTTAAATGAGAAAGTTAAAACCAAAAGGAAAAAAACAAAGAAACAAAACAAAACAAAAAAAACATTGACAGCGAATCAATTCCAACTCATAATGATACTATAGGACAAAATATAACTGCCCCATAGGATCTTCAAGGTTAAAATGTTTATCATAGGTTCAAGGTTAAAATATTTATGGGAGCTGGAGCAGGAACAGACTGCCTCATCTTTCTTTTACAGCTGGTGGTGGGCTCCAGGCAGCTGCTGTTGTTGTTGTTATGTGCCCTCGAGTCAGACCAACTCATAGTGACCCCTCCTTGGGTTTCTGAGGCAATATAACTATGAAGTAAATTGCCCTATCTTCCTTCCGAGGAGTGGCCAGTGGGTTTGAACGCCAACCTTCTGGTTAGCAGCAGCTGATGGGTTCAAACTGATGACCTTTTTATTAGCAGCCAGATGCTTTAACCACTGTACCATCAGAGCTCCTAAATGAAATTGGAACCAGTAAATAACTTTATAGCTAAGGTAGATATATATCAAGTCTTAGTTTGCATCTTGATCACCAAATTAAAATGTTTAGGCATTAGGATTTCTCACTGTGTGTCTACTAAACCAAAAACCAAACCCATCGCCACTGAGTCAATTCCAAATCACAGCAACCCCCACTGGGATTCCAAGGCAGTAAATCTTCACGGATGTAGATTGCCCTATCTTCCTTCTGTGGAGCAACCAGCAATCTTCTGGTTAGCAATCAAATGCCTTAAGCAATGCACCCCAGAGCTCTTTTGTGCATTGTAAATTTGTTACTAAGATAAGGAGACTTCTGCAAAAAATTAATCCCTGAAAGAATGCTTCGTTAAACAACTCAGCCTCTAACAACTCTCCGCATGTAAACAACCTCAGATGCAACAGATAAATTTACTGATATTGTTTAAGTTTGTAGCTTTTGTCATGCTTTCTCCCCAACCCCTATATGCCTGCAGACACAAACACTTTGCTTATCATAACTTTTTAAACCTTTACTTTTCTCCCGTAACTTGGAGCATTGCAACATCTTTCATGGATTTCTGTAAATGTCTCCCTATTACAAAATGATTCTATTATTTCAATAAAATTTTTGTTTTAATTTCTAGTGGAATGTCAGTCTAGTCTTTTAACTAAGACATTACTACATAATTAAGAAAAGTTCAATTAACCAGGAAGATAAAAAAAATTCTAAATTTATAAGCTCCAGTAAGGAAAATATCAATAAGTACTGGTGGCAGAATGGTTAGGTGCTCGGCTGTTAACCAAAAGATTGGTGGCCCAACCCACTAAATACTCTGAAGGAAAAAATGTGGCAATCTGCTTCTATAAAGATTACACCCTTGGAAAACCCATGAGGCAAATCTGCTCTGCCATATAGAGTCTCTACAAGTTAGAATTCAGTGGATAACACACAACAACAAAAACAAATAATTTATCTTCAAATTATTATCAAGAAAATTTAAAAAAAAAACACAAACATACATACCACTCACATACTTATACACACACTTAGAGAAAACATTAGAAATGTCAAGAAAAGACATAATTACAGAAGCAGTAGAGATCAAAAAACTAACATGTGAGTACCATAAATCACTGCTTCTCCAACTTAAAAATGCAAACAGTTCACCTGGGGATCTTATTAAAATTCAGATACTAATTTAGCAGGTCTTGGATGGGCACTGAGTTTGGCAGTTGGAAAGCCCTCAGATGATGATACTGGCCTATAGATTGACACTGAGGTGAAAGCTTATAAATAACTTCATGAAAATTTAGGTAAAGTAGATAAATTCCTGCAAATGTATAACTTACCAAATGAAATGAAATGATTATTATTCCTCAAATTAATGAAGAAAACTAATCACTGGCTTAAAATCTTTATAAAAATGAAATAATAGGTTTTTGTGATTTGACTGATGAGCCCTACCCAACATTTCAGTAATACCTGATTTTCATCACACAAGAATTCTTTCAGAAATCACAAAACACTCTCCATTTCATTCTATGGAGATAATTTAACTTTGCTTAGAACAAATAAACAAGTTCAATAAGAGAAAAGAAAAGGAAAGACAGCCTTGTTTACAAACTTTAATAAAAATAGCATAATTTATTAGCAAGGCAAATTCTGCTGTGTTTTTAAAAGATAATAAATGATAAAAATTTGAACCTATCTCAGGAATGCAAGGATGGATCAACATTAGAAAGTCTATGAAAATTATTTATCACAATAAACAATTTAAATAGAAAATATTAAAGATGAATAAAAATCATCCGATTAGTTTAACAGTTATTCATGACACCCTACTGTATTAGAAATACACATTCTCCTCAGTTATCAATTGTCTCATTACCCAACATTTCACATTTACGATAACTTTGAAAAAAAATCTCATATGGCACTTCCAATGATCTGGGCCCCACACAAGACTACTGTTAGATCCAGACCACTCTCTGTGGGCCATCGAAAGCAATATACTGGAGTCTGTGGTGACAACCAGGCCATATGAGGAATGGCAGCCAACTAGCTGCAGGACATATGTCATTCTTCTGGATATCTCATTCTGTTTATAGAGGGTGAAGTTTGATGTTAAGATGAAATAATATCATGGATGGGCAGGAGAAGGTCAGGGAAGGACCTGAAGTTGCTGGAGAAGTTGGTGGGAGAGGTAAGAGGAAAGACAAATGGAAAGGGGCTATGTAGGGCTGAAGTTGTTGTTGTTGTTATTTGCCCTCGAGTCAGACCTGACTCATAGTGACCCCTCCTTGGGTTTACCAGGCAGTATCACTACTGAAGTAGATTGCCCAACCTTCCTTCTGAGGAGTGGCTGGTGAGTTTGAACCTCCAGCTTTCTGGTTAGCAGTCAAATTCCTTAGGCACTACGCTACCAGAGCTCTGGGTAGACAATGAGCAGGGTCACCACCCAGGTCAGGTGATGGGAGGAGGCTGACAAAGCATGAAAGAGGTCCTTACTTAGGTTGGAAGGTGGGAAGTTCCAGGCAGAGGATGATCTGAATCCCCACCCAGGTTGAGTGGTGAGAGGTGGTGGGTGGTGGGCAACGTCCAAACAGTTACTTCTACCACTAATCCCTTTGGACTCCACAATGGTTGGGAAGGCATGGTGGGGAAAAGGGGCCTGCCACACTACATGCATCCAGAGACATGCTGGGGAATCCAACAGGCAGCAAGGGATGGAGAGGGAGGACACTGGTGCCCAAGATGAGTTGTAGCCCCAACTATTGCATAACACCAATTTTGCAAAAAGCTTTGTTCTTTGGAACTTAACTGTTGATAAGTGAGGAGTGGGATTATAAAATAAATTTCACAACATGTTAAAGCATATCTATCCAAAATGTATAGAAACTATTATTCATTTTAATGAAAACTTTTAGGTACATTTACCTGCAATTTCTTAGAAAGAGAAGAAAGCACGATTAGAACACATAAAGAATAGAAAGGAAGAAATAAAATTTTTATTACTCACCAATGATGCAATTGATGATGTAAAATTCTCAAAGAATCTGCATGCAAATTATTGGAATTAATAAATGAGGACAGCAAGGAAGCTTCTAAACATCAAGCCCATGGAAGAGTGTGAGAAACTGACTCAAATTAAAAGAAACTTCAGACACACTCTAAGTAATAGACAAAATTTAAGGTTGATTTGTGTTTGGTGTTTTGCAGTTTCATTACAAAACTGCATAAAGAAGTGTCTGGGTATGTATCACCCTTCATAACATTTTAGGTTTCCAGAATCTTAGAAACCATTTCTTTAATAATTACCAGAAAAATCCCAGTTGTTATATTACCACTTTGATCCCTTTCTCTCTATGCTCCTGCGATTGTTGTTGTTGTTGTTGTCCTCTGGAAATCTAAGTAAAAATACATTAGACTTTTTTCCATCCCTCTCATTCTTATTTCCACAGTTAATATCTTTTTTTCCCTCACAGTTATGTATTTTTTAAATTTTATTTAGATTTCAATTCACTAATTTTCAGAGTGTCAGCTATCAGCTGGTTGTACTGTGGTAGCTTGCATGTTGCTGTGAGGCTGGAGGCTATACCAGTGGTATTTCACATACCAGCAGGGTCAGCCATGGTCAACAGGTTTAAGTGGAGCTTCCAGACTAAAACAGACTCAGAAGAAGGAAGGAGCCATCTACTTCTCAAAGAATTGACCAGTGAAAATGTTATGAATAGCAGTGAAACATTGTCTGATATATTACTGGAAAACTTTATGAATAGCCCTGAAGGTTGGTCCTCTATTGTGCCAGAAAATGACCCCCTTATGTCTGAATGCACTCACAATGTGACTGGGGGAGTGCTGACTCCTCAAAGTAGCCAAAAAAACCAAGAAAACAAACTCATTGCTGTCTAGTCAGATCTGACTCATAGCAGCCCCTCCTTGGGTTTCCAAGGCAGTATCACTACGGAAGTAGATTGCCCAACCTTCCTTCCAAGGAGTCGCTGGTGGGTTTGAGCTGCTGGCCTTCTGGTTAGCAGTCAAGTGTCTTAAGCACTAGGCCACCAGTGGATTTGATCTTAATGACATGGATGGAGTAAACTTTTTGGGACCTCCATTTGCTGATGTAGCATGACTCAAAATGTGAAGAAACAGCTTCAAACATCCACTAATATTCAGAACATGGAATGTACAAAGTATGAATCTAGGAAAATTGGAAGCTGTCAAAAATTAAATTGAACACATAAAGATAGATATCCTAGACATTAGTGAGCTGAAATGGACTGGATTTGGACATTTTGAATCAGACAACCATATGATCTACTGTGCTGGGAATGACAAATTTAAGAGGAATGGTGTGATATTTGTTATCACAAAGAATGTTTCAAGATCTATCCCAAAGTACAGGGCTGTCAGTGACAGGATAATATCCATATGACTACAAAGAAGACCAATTGATACTACTATTATTAAAATTATGCACCAACCACCAAAGGCAAAGATGAGGAAGTTGAAGGTTGTTACCAACTTCTTCAGTCTGAAATTGATCAAACATGCAATGAAAATATGTTGATAAATCCTGGTGATTGGAATGCAAAAGTTGGAAAGAAAGAAGAATCAATAGTAGTTGGAAAACATGGTCTTGGTGATAGAAATGATGCTGGAGATCACACGATAGAATTTTGCAAGACCACTGACTTATTCCTTGCAAATAGCTTTCTTCAGGAATATAACCAGTGGCTATACATGTGTACTTTGTCAGGAGTCATATCAACTACATCTATGGAAAGAGGTGATGAAGAAGCTCAATATCTTCAGCCAAAACAAGGCCAGGAACTGACTGTAGAATATACCATCAACTGCTCATATGCAAGTTCAAGTTGAAGCTGAAGACAAAACAAGTTCCCAGGAGCCAAAATATGACCTTGATTATATGCCACCTGAATGTAGGGACCATCTAAAAAATAGATTTGATGTCTTGAACACCAATGACTGAAAACCGGAGGAATTGAGATGACATCAAAAACAGCATCTGCGAAGAAAGCAAAAGGTAATTGAAAAAACAGGAAAGGAAGAAAAGACTAAAGTTGATGTCAGAAGAGACTCTGAAACTTGCTCTTGAATAGAGAGCAGCTAAAGCAAATGGAAGAAATGACAAGATGGAAGAGCTGAACAGAAGATTTCAAAGAGCAGCTTGTAAAGACAAAGTCAATTATTATAATGAAATATGTAAGGACCTGGAGTTAGAAAAACAGAAGGGAAGAACGCATTTGGCGTTTCTTCACCTAAGAGAACTGAAGAAAAAATTCAAGTCTCAAGTTGCAATATTGCAAGACTGTAGGGGGAAAATATTTAATAATGCAGGAAACATCAAAAGAAGATAGAAGAAATATAGAGAGGCACTGTACCAAAAAGAATTGCTTGATGTTCATCCATTTCAGGAGGTGGCATATATCAATAACCAATGGTACTGAAGGAAGAAATAAAAGCTACACTGAAGGAATTGATGAAAAACAAAGTTCTAGGAATCGACAGGACACCCACTGGGATGTTTCAACAAACAGATGTTGCGCTGGAGGTACTTGCTTGTCTATGCCATGAAATATGGAAAACAGCTACCTAGCCAATTGACTGGAAGAAATCTATATTTGCACTCACAGAATGTGGAAATTATTTAGCAATATTATTAATACCACAGACAAATAAAATTTTGCTGAAGATAGTTCAAAAACAGTTGCAGCAATATATAGAGAGGGAACTTCCAGAAATGAAAGCTGGATTCGAAAGAGGATGTGGAAAAAAGGATATCATTGCTGATGTCAGATAGATTTTAGCCGAAAGCAAAGAATACCAGAAAGATGTTTACTTGTGTCTTACTAACTATGCAAAAGCATTCAACCATGTGAATCATAACAAATTATGGATAACATTGCAAAAATGAAAGTGCCAGAACACTTAATTGTACTTATGAGGGACCTGTACATAGACTAGAAGGCTGTTGTTTGAACAGAACAAGGGGATATAGCATGGTTGAAAATCAAGAAGGGAATGCATCAGGGTTGTATCTTTTTCCCATTCTTACTCTATCTGTATGCTGAGGAAATAATCTGAGAAGCTGCACTATATGAAGAAGAATACGGCATCAGGATTGGAGGAACAGCCATTAACAACCTGCAAAATGCAGATGACACAACCACGTGAAGATGATTTGAAGCAGTTACTGATGAAGGTTATAGAACACAGTCTAATGTACGAATTACTCCTCAATATAAAGAAAACAAAAATCTTCACAACTGGAACAATAAGCAGCATCATGATAAATGGAGAGATTGAAGTCAAAGATTTCATATTACTTGTTTCATTGTTTCCACAATCAACACCAATGGAAGCAGCAGGCAAGACATCAGACAACATATTGCACTGGGCAAATCTGCTGCAAATGACCTCCTTAAAGTGTCAAAGAGCAAAGATATCTCTATGAAGACTAAGGTGCACCTAACCCAAGCCTTGGTGTTCTTAGTCACCTCATATGCATGTGAAAACTGCCCCATGAATAAGGAATACCAAACAAGAGTTCATGCTTTTGAGTTGTGGTATTGGTGAAGAATACTGAAAGCACCATGGGCTGCCAGGAAAACTAACAAATCTGTCCTCCTGGAAGAAGTGCAACTGGAATGCTCCTTAGAAGTGAGAATGGCCAGACTCTGTGTCACCTACTTTGGTTATGTTGTAAGAAGGACCATTTCCTGGCGAAGGATATCTTGCTTGGTAAAGTGGAGGGTCAACAAAAGGGAGGAAGACCCTCAATGTAATGGATTGATACAGTGTCTGCAATGATGGGCTCAGGTACAGCAAGGATTAAGAGTCTGGTAAAGGACCAGAGGACAGTGTTTCATTCAGCTGTATGTAGGGTTGCTGTGAGTTGGAGCTGACTCGACGACACCTAACAACAATTTTATTTTCAACTATGTATAATCTGCTATTTATTTGTGGAATAATATATTTTTACACAAATAAATTGGACCACATTCTATGCTCTATTTTTTTTAGCAACTTCAACCTCTCCTGCAATATATTTTTATAAGTGTGCTATACCATTTTTTTTTTTACATGTTGTAGCATCAATGAAAAATAAATTAGCATAGTGTGCTTACAAAAATACCTCACTGGGGGATGGTGCAGCTGGCAAACAAATGTAGAAGATATGTGTTATTTGTGTGAAAATACGATATTTGATTTGTCCACAGGTTATATTTTGAATTTGTATAACCTCTATTAGATTATTTTAAAAACCTGCCTAGTTATTTATATAGTCATTTCCTTTAACTATGTTTTTGTGTCCCTCCTTTACTCCTTAACCATGTGAAGTACACTATTCTGTGTCCACTATTTTCAGTATCAGAAATCTGTATATGTCCAATTCTGCTGTTTGTTGTTTCTGCTGTCCATCATTCATAATGGTTTATTTTCCTGTGCATTTTGACATAACCTTTTGGTTAGCAGCCAAATTATTTAACCACTATGCCACCACTATACCACCAGAGCTCCTATATGTATATATATATATAAATCCCTTTAAGACTCAGATTGTTCTTTCAACCTGAGGTTCATGACTTGCAAATTCTAAAACACTATCAATGAAAACATCTTTTTGAATATTCATTTGCTGCCATTTCTCCATTATTTATTTCTGGAATTCTTATTAGGCATTTGTGAGAGCTAATCCTTCTTATTTTTTAAAACTTCTTTTCCATGTTATTCATCTGTTTAGCTCTCTCTATTGTTCTACACTGAAATTTAAATGACTATATATCTGCTAAAGGGCATTTACTCTACACCATCTTGTGAGTGTTTTGGTTTCACAGGTCACATATTTCTTTTCTAGAACTTTTTGGAAACAGCATACTCTCTTGTTTTCATATTTCCAGTGACTATTTTAGTACTAAGTTGGCCAAGAAAAGTAGCTTGGAAAGCAGAAAATATTTAGTATTAGCCTTTTCAAAAAAAAAAAAAAAAATTGCTAATATTCTACTTCCGTAGTGATACTGCCTTGGAAACCCAAGGAAGGGTCTCTATGCATGGGGTCCTCCTCGATGGCAAATAACAACAACAACAGCAGCATATAGTAATACCACATATCCATTCTAATGTCAATGGAGTTATTAATGTCTTCTAATTTCTGATATTAAAGTAATGCTTCATTGAACATTTATGTATGCTACTTCTGGATCCCAGGTCCATGTATTTCCGTAGGCACACATACCAGGAGTGGGATGGCTGTGTTTGGCTACCCATCTTAAATGTTATGAGAAAATACAAACAGTTTTCCCAAGTTTTTTGGTTGATGTGAATTCCCACTATCAGAGCATTGGAATTTTCATTATTCAACATCTTTGACAACACTTGATATTATCAGGCATTTAAATTTCAGCCATTTTGATGGGTGGGTAATTCTAATTTTCATTTCTCTGTTAGCTATTGAAAATGAATATTTTTGAGTATATTTATTGGCCTTTTGAACATTCTCTTTTGTAAAGTCTTGTTCATGTTTCTTGCCCACTTCTTATCTGGGTCATCCTTTTATTTACAGATTTTGAATTATTATTATTATTATTCGATGTACAAATTATTTGTAAGTTATATGTATACAACATATTTTTTCCCATGTTTTTTTTTTTTTTTTACTCTTTTAATAGTGCCTTAGTAAAAGTACAAATGTGTAATTTTGCTGTGGTCCAATTAACCAAAATTTGTTTAAAGTTATTGCTTTCTACTTCCTATTTAATACATATTTCTTTATTTCCAGGTTAGGAAAATAACCTGCCATATTATCCTTTAATTATAAAAGCTTTGTTCTTTAATTCAAAATTTTTTGAAAGGCTTTTTTTTCCCTTTGGCCTATAACACCATATTTGTCATTAAACAAATGAACACAAAAGAACATATGTCATTCATTGGTCTGTTTCTATGGTATTGTATTTTCTTACAATATTACCTTGTCTTAAGTGCTGTAGATTCATATCAGGGAGCAAGTCCTCTTTATTTGTTCTACTGTAAGAGAGTCTTATCTTTTATGTTTCCATATTAATTAGAATTCACTTTTTAGTTTTTGCATATATACACACAACACCTGTAGTGATTTTAACAATGTGCAGTGTAGTAAATTACTTCATATGGCTTTTCTACCCATAAGTCATTGTAAACTCAGTGGTGGAGTGAGCAACTGAGGAGCTTCTGATTGTAAATGTTATTTACCTGGGCTTTTCTGTTGGGCGTGGCACAATGCAATGTTATGGGAGGTTCACTCTCAGATGCTTAGATTTCTGTTGTTATTATTGGTTGGTTTGGCTACTCCGCCAATCTCAAAAGCAGGCCTCCTAGGGGCAGAAATCTCTTTGACTGCTGGTTGAGGAAGACGTGCTGCTGAAAGAGACACACACTCCTGAGACACATGTTGTTGGGAAAGAGACACAAGAGACATGCATTGCTGAGTGAGACACCCAGGGACCAGCACTGCTGGGAAAGAGACTGTGAGAGACTGTTGGCTGAGGAATGGTGGGCTGGGAGAGAGACTGAACATTTGTCCTGAACTTGATTTGTAGCCTATGGTGCTTCCCTAATAAAGCCAATAATCTGTGAGCTCTGTGTGGCCACTGCAGCAAATTATCAAACCCAGGAAAGAGGTGGTGGGTGCTTTGGGAAGAATGGTTGGAGAAAGGGCTGGAGGGAGGCAGCATGTCTGGCCTTGTAGGAATCGGCCTTGGGTTACTGCTGGTAATCCTGTCTTCCTCTTGTAGAGTTAGAGGAGGTCGGAAGATGTGGCCTCCTTGTCCTTTTTGCACAAGGATTATATTTATAGAAGGCTTGGAGATTTTTATTATTATTATTGGTTTTGCTTTAGTTTACAGAAAGTTCTAGAAAAAAAATATATATATATATTTTTTTTTTAATTTCACCTTAACCTGCCTATTTGTTTTATATTTCTCTCAGTCATTGATCTTTCATTTTATTTTTACATCTCTTTAAAACTATATCAAATTTCTTTTGAAGTTAAGTAACATATATATACACTTTAAAATTGAAGAAAGAGAGTTGTAACTCAACAGGATTCGTGTATATCTGATTAGAATGATAGTACTAAAACTTGTACAAGTTGGCATCAAGTTGACACTGACTCATAGTGATCCCATGTGTGGCAGAGTAGAAATGTGTCCCGTAGGGTATTCAATGGCTGATATTTCAGAAATATATTGCTAGGCCTTTCTTCTAAGGCCCTTCTCTGTGCACTTGAATTTTCAGCCTTTTGGTTAGCAACCAAGATCATTAGACATTTGAACTATCTAGGCATTCCTAAAACCTGTGGTGCTTTAAAAAAAGAGGTGGAATTTTTGGATTGAGCCTAAGGCACTTGACTGCTCACCAGAAGGTTGACAGTTCAAACCCACCAGCCACTCCTTGGAAGGAAAGTTGGGCAATCCTACTTCTGTAGTGATGCTGCCTTGGAAACCCAAGGAGGGGTCGCTATGAGTCGGGGCCAACTTGATGGCAAACAACAACAACAACAACAACAATAGACATAGGTGTCCTAATCTAGGTTGGGCTGGGATTTGACCCAGCTATGGGTATTGGGGTTCTGTTAGCGTAGTACCTAAGGCACTTGACTGCTAACCAGAAAGCTGGTGGTTCAAACCCACCAGCCACTCCTCGGAAGGAAGATGGGGCAATCTACTTCCGTAGTGATACTGCCTAGGAAACCCATAGAGGGGTCTCTATGAGTTGGGTCTGACTCGATGGCACATAATAACAACAACAACAATGGATATTGTATTTTAAGCTCAACAGATATTTCTGCTAGATAAGTCCAGTTTGAGCATTTCTGGGTTATGATTTTGTAAGGAGAACAGAACTTTAAATGCTAGTAGTAGTAACCTCTACCCTAGGCCCAAACAACACATTGAGACTGATGTTTGGAGTCACAATTAATTTCCAAATGAATGAATCATGAACATGTAAAAACCTTTGTGCACCATCATAAAATTTAGGCATTCTATGGAGATTAATTGATGTGAATATGACAATGTAGGCTTGCATCTTTCTGTTTTTTTCATGAATGTATTTCTTACAAATAAATCCAGTCCTTGGTGAACAATTTCCTAGTATGTGTCTGCCTTCACTGAACAACCACAGAAGAAATATGCCAGGCTAAATTAATGAACTGAAAAAGCAATATATTTAGTAACTCAATACATTTTCAAATATAGATTACAAATTATTTTTTCCTCTCCATCCCTGTCTTCAAATGTATCAGTATGAGAAAAAATTCTCCAAAGAAGCACTTTAAATTCTCATTCTAAGTACAGCAATATTTGCTGGGTTTGTATACTCCATTATGGACCTATTAACTTTTACAACTTAATCTCTTTATGCAGTTATATGTGCAGTGTGGTTCAATGCTAGAATTCTCTCCTTCCATGCAGAAGATCCCTGTTCCATTCCCAGCCAATGCACCTTTTGCACAGCCCCCTACTTGCTTGTAGGTGGAAGCTTTAGTGTTGCTGTGATGCTTAGCATATTTCTGGGGAGTTATCAGATGAACTAGGAAGAAAGGCCTGAATATTTACTTCTGAAAATCATCCAATGAAAGCCCAATGGACTACAATGGTCTGATCCACAACCAGTCATAACTGATAATAACTTCACTTGTGGAAGATGCTAGATTATCTACATTATCCCTGGGAGTGGGGATGGTGTTTCCAGGTAGAAGATTAGTGAAAGTTGTGTATATTGTCCTAAAATCATGTTAGGAAACCCACCCTGTCTCTTGTCGAGTCAATTTCAACTCATATATGAATTTCTACCTAATTTGGAACAATTATGTATGTTTATATCTAGCATTAGTCAGTCAAATATTTAGCTTCTTAATATGTAGTATACAGTTCCTTTCTTCATATATTTTATAGTGACATCATATAGAGTCCTGGACCAATTGACTTTGAAAGTGATTAGCATGTGGGTCCATATTTTCAAGCAACTGAAATTTCTGATTTAATATAGAAAACTAAATCTATGCACTGTAGTGAACAGTCCATCATAAAATTGAACATCTGTGAGTGAACATCTGAGAAGGATAACATCACCATATTATATGCTGAAACATTGTATGTAAAACATATTATTAGTGATAAGAGGTATATATATATGAAGACTGTCCTAAGTGCCATTTGTCATAACTGGAATATTTCACAAGTTGAGCACTATTTGTATATCACAAGATGCTAAATATTCTGGAAAAAGTAAATCAGTTAAAACAGTTAGCAACTGATGCCATGATAGTGTTGCATAACATCTCCAGTTTTCAGTGGCTTACAAAGACAATCATTGCTTTCTCTTGCCTACAGCCTATGTGATTGGTTGGATTAGCTTCAGGCTGCCTTTTAGGTTCAGGTCTGTTTCACCATCTCTCATCATGTTTGCACTATCAGCCACTGAGGGTACAATCTCCTTATGGGGAATGGTAAAAACACAAAACAGTAATTGGAAACTCACATTGCTTCTCAAGGCCTCAGAAAAGAACTGTCATACTCTCACTTGGACCAGCAGTCTAAATTCATTTTTTGCCAAATCAAGCTACACTGCCAAATCCAAGGTCAATGTGGGGAGATAGGATAACTCAGTGTGCAGTGAGCATCACTGCAATGCCACAGGGGAAAAGGCTTAGATTTAGTAGTCTTTTAATGTAGGGAGTAAAGAACTTTGATAATAAAACAATTTCCCATGCTGGGGTAAAGATGGTGAAGAGTGTCAGAGAAGGAAGGATTTCATTTTGTAGGCCAATAATCAGAGAAAGCATCATGTTATAGAAGACATTTGAGCAGAGATCTTGAGGAAATGAGCCATGTGAATATTTGATGTTAATTGGTATGGAGTTGCCCTCCAACTGATGGTGACCCCATGCACAACAGAATGAAATGCTGCCAGACCTTGTACCATCCCCACAATCACTTGCAGATTGGACCATTTTAATCCATAGAACTTTTACTGGATGATAATATATATATATATATATATATATATATATATATATATATATACACACACACACACACGCGCGTGCACGCACACACACACAAATACACATACATACATATATTGATCTGGATGAAAGTTTACAGAACAAAGTCATTTTTCATACAGCAGCTCACAAACACTTTGTCTCATGACATTGACCACAATTTCCCATAATGCAAGAGCTCTCTTCCCACTTCCTCCCCATAGTTACTTCTTCCCTGTGTCATTCCTTCCATGCAGTCCTGCCCCCCTGCTGTCTCCCTGTGCATACACAGCCTTTCTATTCTTCCATTATTGATCTCTCCAAGGAGTGTATCTACCTATTTTAAATGCTCAGCTCATATATTTTTTGTTTTGCTGAAAGCCACAGGAGTGAGTTCAATTCCAGACCTGAAGGGCAGCTAGGGACCATAGTCTCAGGGGTTCCACCAGGATTTATCAGACCAACAAACCTAGTCCCTTTTTCTTTTTAATGATTTTTAGTTTTGTTCCACATTATTCTCCAACTTTATCCAGGATCTTATACATAGATTCTCCTCTGAGTGGTTGACAATGGTAGCCAGGCATCATCTACTTCTTCTGTTCTCATATTTGTATAGTCTGAGGATCACAAGATGCATCAGTCACTTGGACTAATTGTTTCCATGTGTCTTTGATTTTCTTCATTCTTCTTTGCTCTGGATGAGGAGAGACACATTATTTTATCTATATGGCTGCTTGCAATCTTTTAAGATCCCAGTTGCTACTCAGCAAAGTAGGATGTGAAAAATGTTTTGTGTAGTATGTTATGCCAATTGAGCTTTATGTCACCTGCAACAATGGTCCCAAGCCGACAGATCCAACTACTTGCTTCCTCTGGGTAGCTGGCTGTGGCCAAGAAGTGACTACAACCTTGTCCCTTCTCAGCTCTATTATATACTTGGGAATTCTTACAGAACATACAAATACACTTGTAGAAATATTGTCTGCCAACCCTATATATGGTGATGGGTACACTGCCCCTTGCATAGACATACCTAATAGTTCAGCCTGCCTACCCATCTATCCACCTGTAAATCAATGTTTGCCTTCACTGACAACACACTACTGCATGTGCAAAAGAGTGCATCTTTGTTGTCCATACCTCCCATGCACCTCTCTATGGCTTCCTCTTCCTCAATGCCACCATGTTGATCACTCATGTTTGATACATTGCTCTTCTCTTCACTCAAATCAATACTTATCTCTACCTATCTCAGAGTGTTCCCTCCCTTCCCCTACCACCCATGGTAACGAACAAAGAAAATTTCCTTCCATATAGAAACCTTTCCTTGACTTTTAACAATAACAGACTAATACAATATTTGTCATTTTGTGATTGACTTATTTTATTTCACTCAGTATAATGTCCTCCAAGTTCATTGGTTGATTTTTTTTTGTCGAATGCCAGGCATTACTTCCCAGTCCATTAGTCTGGCAGCTCTCTTAAAACACATTCAGCTTCACAGCAACATGCAAGCCTCAATTAAAAGATGGGTGGTGGCTGCATATAAGATGCATTGGCTGGGAATGGAGCCAGGGTCTCCTGTATGGAAGGTGAGGAGGTTTCCACCTCTGAACCACCACTTTCTCATTCTTGAGACAGGAGTTTGCATAAGAGGCCAGTGTGGTTGGAGCAGTGTCTGAGCTGAGGAGATGTTGAAGATGAAGTCCCAGTTATATTCTGGTGGAGAAAGGGGGTAGACACATAAGAGCTTTTAAAGATTTTAGTTTTCACTCTGAGTAAGAAGGGAAGTCATTAAAGGGTTTTGAGCAGAAAAGAGAAGTGATTTTACTTTAGAGTTCTGGTGGTCTAGTGCCAAAGGCATTTAAAGGTAAAAATATAACTTTGTTGACTGTATTGAAAATAAATGTAGGGAGATAAAGGTAGAATCAAGGAGATCAATTGAAAAGTTTACTGCATAATCCTTTCATGGTGTGATGATAGATTTGTCTGTGGTGGTAAAAAGTGGTAAGATAGTGGACATGTTTTGAAGGATTTGTTGATAGGGTTTACAGATGGCTCAGGTGGGGATATGAAAGACAGAACAAGTTAAAAATGATTCCAAAGATTTTGGCCTTAGACTGGAAAGGTGTATTGTTATTGATTGAGGTGGGAACATTGTCAGCCAGGAAATTTAGGAACCAACTCAATGGTATCTTACAATAATAACAGCCTTAGAATGCATAGTTTTTTTTCTCAACTTTTTTCCTCAACATCTCATACCTCCCAGCATATAGCCAGTGTTCTCAATGTCCTAACTCATTGTTGTTTCTCATATATCAGGCCTTCACTGTTGGCACTGATATCCAGTATAAAACTATGTTTTGTTTTTAATCATATTACAGACTTTTAGGCTATCTTAGATTGTCATGGGTTAAAAGACCTTTAAGTTTATTCAGCAAGGCACATCAACCAGATCAGTATCACTTTGGCAGAAGTAGTCATAAATTTATTTATGATTACATTTATTTATTAATTTATTTCTACCAAATCCTCTAAGAAACTTTGCTGAAAAAGAGATGACAGATTCAACACTTACAAAGATGTTACATTGGGAAATTCTGTGTAGATTCCAAACATGTAAACCTAGAAAGATAATACCAAATTTCTAACACAGCAAAAGAGATGAAAAATGAGGGAATGTGATGTTGTCATAAGTAAATTACAAGAAAATCTTAAGAAAAGCATACTGCCTTTAGCTTTCAAAGTTTTTTTTCTTTTCTTTCTTTTTTTTTTTTTTTTT
>NW_006921591.1:23403566-23405857 GCF_000298275.1 Orycteropus afer afer
GTATCAGAATGCATAGAGCAATTCATCATCTAATCAGTCATTTATGGCTGAAATTCCAAATCCAACTGATTAGATTTAGTGAGTGTAAAATATGATTATTGCTTTTTTCAATTTGACCTGCTGAAGAGAACATTATTTTATGCCTGATTTTTTTAAAGTAAGATTTTAACTGAAAGAGTAGAACAAAATAAAATGATGTTTAATGGAGATAAAATGTTCTTCCTTTGGCACAAATAGTATTTCTTATATAAGTTGATAAAAAAAAAAAAAAAAGAAAGAAAAAAGAAACTATTAAATATTTACTAAACACCGTTGTGTTTGGTTGTTTTTCTAGAATTATTTTCATCCCCAGGGCTAGGGAGTAGATGGTGTTATTCTTATATCTGATATTAGACTAATTATTTTTCAGTGTGGGATAAGGCAGACAAAACATGCTCAGATGTTTTATGAGGCATCATGAGAAGTGAAAATTGAGTTCTTTGGAGATGGGAAAACCTACATTTGAGTTCATATTCTACCACTTCATAGTTGAGTGTCTGTCTTGGGCATTACTGGATTTCTTTTAGTCTTAGCTTCTTTTCATGTAAATTGAGCTAAGTAATAGCAGTTTTTCAGGAGATGTGGTCTGCTTGGTGGTCAGAATAGGGTGTGGAATCATTTTGGACACACTGTCAGAATTGAATAAAGAAAATAAAAACTCACTGCCATAGATGGATTCTGACTCATAGTAACCCCCACTGGATTTCTAAGGCTGCAAATCCTTAGGGGCAGACGATCTCATCTTCCTTCCATGAAGCATCTGGTGAGTTAGAACCACTGACCTTTTGTTTAGCTACTACGTACCTTAACTAATACACCTCCAGAACTCTTCACTTATTGAATAGATGCTTATAATGTATATATAATTATGTTTTCATCACCATTTTTTAAGAAGGCACTTTGATAACAGATATTTCAATGAAGTCTAAGTAAATAAGTTATTATTAAGACTGAGCAATCTACTTCTGTAAAGATCACATCAGAAACCCAAAGGGGGTCACTATGAGTTGGAATTGACTCAATGGCAGTGAGGTTTTTTTTTGTTTTTTTTTTTTTTTTAATATACTTTTTATATGTTAACCTTGATGGATGAAGCAGATAATACTTAGAGAAGTTACTGACTTGACAAAGTCACACACTAGTCAGGGAAAGAAATAAGGCCAGAGTCTTGGTCTTATGGACTAATATTTTCTTTCTCCTGGATTGAGGCATGTTTGGTGCAGGTTCTGTCTAAAAATATTGCAAAAATGTAGCAAATATTAAGTCTTGGTCACAGTTGGATGTTTGATTAATTGTGTGGGCTAGAACTTCCCATAAGATAAAATGAATAATTATCTCTCCAGTATACAGTATTGAAAAATAGAGACAAATAACTAAGTTATGCAAGTAGAGTGATGTCTATGATTATAACCACCAAATATATATTACCTTTAATAGATATTGTATCTAATATATTTGATATCTTATTTATCTTTAATATATATTAACTAAAAGAAGTAGTAAAGCTGATCCCTATAAATCACTGCTCCTCTATATGGTGAAATTCAGTAGAAAAACACTGCTTCTAAATCAAGAGACTGCTGCTTTAGTATCGGGAGCTCTGGTGGCCTAGTGACTAAGGCACTTGACTGCTAACCAGAAGGCTGGCAGTTCAAACCCACCAGCCACTCCCTGGGCAATCTACTTCAGTAAAGATACCACCTCGGAAACCCAAGGAGTGGTTGCTATGAGTCAAATTCGATTCCTTGGCAGTGAGTTTGGTTTTGGTTTCTTTTAGTATCAATCATATTATTAACTTCAGGTTATTTGAATAGTTATTTCCTCTTGCAGTTCCTTTTCTCTATCTGGAAAAATGGAGTTTGGCTTATTTGGTCTCTATGATTACTATAAAGTCTACCATTTGTTTTTATCAAGATGTTTTGAGTATCTACCTCTAAAGAACATGCAACGATTGTGAGAATGGTGTAGTCTGAACAGTGTTTTGTTCTGTTGTACATAGGGTCACTATGAGTCAGAGATGACTCGATGGTACTTAAAAATAAACAACAAAAAAAAATCTCATTGCCATCGAGTTGATTCTGACTCATACTGACCCCCTTTTGTTTCCCTAGGTGATAAATCTTTGGGGAAGTAGATTGCCCAGTCTTCTTTCTGTGGAGTGACTGGTTGGTTTGAACTGCCAACCTTCTTGTTAGCAATCAGATGCCTTAGGCACTATGCCACCAGAGCTCCTTATTTAACAACAACCTCTT
>NW_006921591.1:23406366-23407172 GCF_000298275.1 Orycteropus afer afer
ACCCAGTGGGATGCACATGGTGCACAGGTATCAGCCCAACTTACAGACTGACACAGACTAGGAAGAAGGAAGAGGTCGTCCAGTGCTCAAAGAATTGGCCAGGGAAAACCTTATGAATAGCAAAGAAACAGTTTGATACATTACCACAAAACTTTATGAATAATCTGGTTAGATTAGAAGACTCTCAAAATAGAACTGGGAAAGAGCTGCATTATCTGAGTAAAGCCAGCCTCCTATGGATAAGGTAAAGCTTTCGAGATCTCTGTTTGCTGCTGTGACACCACTCAAATTGAAGAGAAACAACTGCAGAAATCCATTAATCATTGTAACATGGAATGTACAAAGTATGAATCTAGGAAAATTGGAAATTGTCAAAAATGAAATGGAATGTATAAAGATTGATATCCTCAGCATTAGTGAGCTGAAATGGACTGGTTATGTCCATTTTGAATCAGACAACCATATGATCTAAGATGTAGGGAATGACAGTTTGAAGAGGAATGGTGTGGCATTCAGCATCACAAAGGATGTTTCAAGATCTGTCCTGAAGTACAATGCTGTCAGTGATAGGATGATATCCATACACCTACAAGGAAGATCCGTTAATACAACTATTATTCAAATTTGCGCCTCAACTACCAAACCCAAAGTTGAGGAAATTGAAGAATTTTATCAACTTCTGCAGTATGAAATTGACCGAACATGCAATCAGTGTTAATTGTCACTGGTGACTGGAATGCAAAAGTTGGAAACAAAGAAGAATCACCGGTAGTTGGAAAATTTGGCCTTGGTGACAGAAATAATGC
>NW_006921591.1:23414458-23415792 GCF_000298275.1 Orycteropus afer afer
TTTGGTTTTCTTCATTCTTTTTGGCCCTGTAGGAGGAGAGCCCATCGTTGCATCTAGATGGCAGCTTGCAAGCTTTTAAAATCACAGTCGCTACTAGCCACAGTAGAAGGTGGAACAATGATTTGTGTAATATGTTATACCAATTGAGCTTGATGTCCTCTGGGACTATGGTCCTGAGCCCACAGGTTCAACTACTCAGTCCCTCAGGATACCTGTCACTGGCCAAGCAGTGACTAAAACCTTGTCCCTTGTCAGCCCCATTATACACCTGGGAATTCAGATCACACACATAAAGTTATTGGGCCACTGTCTGCCAACCCTATACATGTTCTTGGTTGCACTCTCCACTTCATATAGATACCTAATATTTCAGCCTGTCCACCCATAAATCCACGCATATACCCATGTTTGCCTTCACTGAGCACGTCGTATTATATGTGCAAAAGGGTTCATCTTTGTTGTCTGAACTTCCCACGTAGCTCTCTATGTATTTCTCTTCCTCAATGCCACTATATTGATCACTCCCATTTGGTAAATCGCCATTTTCTTCACCCAAATCAAAACTTATCTCTATCTATCTAACAGTATTCCCTCCCCTTCCCACCCACCCCTGGTAACCAACAAAGAAAATGACCTTCCATAGAGAAGCGTTTCCTTGACTATTACAATAACGGACCAATACAATATTTGTCCTTTTGTGATTGACTTATTTCACTCAGCACAATGTCCCCCAAGTTCATCCACATTATGTATTGTTTTGCAGATTCTACATTATTCTTTAGGGTTCATGGTATTCTATTGTGTGTATATACCCTAATTTGGATATCCATTTCTCAGTTGATGGGCACCTAGGTTGTTTCCATCTTTTGGCTATTGTAAATAGTGCTGTGATGAACATGGGTGTGCAAATGTCTGTTTTTGTCATGGCTCTCACATCTTTAGGATATACACCTAGTAATGGAATGGCTGGGTCAAATGGTATTTCTAGTTCCAACTTTTGAAGGAATCTCCATATTGTTTTCCACAATGGTTGTACCATTTTACAGTCCCACCAGCAGTGTATGAGAGTCCCAAGCTCTCCACATCCTTGCCAGAATTTGATATTTTCTGTCTTGTTGAACTTTGCTACTAGTGCTGAAGCAAGATGGTACCTCATTGTTGTTTTAATTTGCATCTCTCTAATAGCTAATGATCATGAGCATTTCCTCATATGTTGGTTGGCTGCTTGAATATTCTCCTTGATGAAGTGTCTATTCATGTCTTCTGCCCATTTTTTAATTGGATTGTTTGTCTTTTTGTTATTGAGGTTTTGGAGTTTTCTATAAATTCTAGAG
>NW_006921591.1:23417225-23448275 GCF_000298275.1 Orycteropus afer afer
AGGTCTTTTGTGTCCCTGGTAAGATTTATTCCCAAGTATCTTATTTTTTTTGTAGCTATTGTAAATGGTATTGAATTCCTTATTCCTTCTTCAGCAATCTCTTTGCTGGTGTAGAGGAATCCAACTGAGTTTTCAATGTTGATCTTATATCCTGCCACTATGCTAAATCTCTCAATTAGTTTCAGTAGATTTTTGACTGAGTTTCTTGGGTTTTCTAGGTATAGGATCATAACATCTGCAAATAGAGATAGATTAACTTCTTCCTTACCAATCTAGATTCCTTTGATTTCCCTTTCTTGCCTTATGGCCCTGGCTAGGACTTGCAGTACAATGTTGAATAGAAGTGATGATAGTGGGCATCCTTGTCTGGTTCCTGTTCTCAAGAGGAATGGTTTCACTCTTTCTCCATTGAGAATAATGTTGGCTGTTGGTTTTGCATAGATGCCCTTTATGATGTTGAGGAATGTCTTTTCTATTCCTATTTTGCTGAGAGTTTTGATCAGGAATGGGTGTTGGATTTTATCAAATGCCTTTTCTGCATTAATTGATATGATCATGTGGTTCTTCTCCTTTGTTTTATTTATGTGGTAGATGACATTGACTGTTTTTCTAATGTTGAATCATCCTTGCATGCCTGATATGAACCCCACTTGGTCAAGATTTTCTTGATATATTGTTCTAGTCTATTGGCTAGGATTTTGTTGAAGATTTTTGCATCTATATTCACGAGGGATATTAGTCTGTAGTTTTCCTTTTGATTGACGTCTTTGCCTGGTTTTGGTAGCAAGGTTATGCTTCCTTCATAAATTGAGTTAGGGAGGATTCCATCCTTTTCTATGTTTTGGAATACTTTGAGTAGGATTGGTATCAGTTCTTCTCTGAATGTTTTGTAGAATCCTCCAGTGAAACTGTCTGGGCCAGGACGTTTTTTGGTTGGTAATTTTTTGATGACCTGTTCAATTTTTTCTTTTGTGATGGGCCTGTTCAACTTTTCCACATCAGCCTGTGTTGTTGTTGTTGTTGTTGTTGTTATGTGCCGTCGAGTCGGCCCCGACTCATAGCGACCCCTCCTTGGGTTTCCGAGGCAGTATCACTACGGAAGTAGGAAGGATTGCCCAACCTTCCTTCCGAGGAGTGGCTGGTGGGTTTGAACCGCCAGCCGTCTGGTTACCAGGCAAGTGTCTTAGCCACTGTGCTACTTAAATGGTGTGCTTCTAGAAAACTGTCCATTTCTTCCAGATTTTCAAATTTTTGGAGTACAATTCTTCATAGTACCTTGATATTATCCTTTTGATTTCAGTTGGTTCTGTTGGGATGTCACCCATTTCATTTCTTATTCATGTTATTTATATTCTCTCCCTCTTTTCCTTTGTTAAATTTGCTAGTGGTTTGTCAATTTTATTAATCCTTTCAAAAAACCATCTTCTGGTCTTGTTGACTTTTTTCTATAGCCCTTCTATTTTCTGTTTCATTGATTTCTGCTTTAATCTTGATTATTTCCCTTCTTCTGGTGACTGAGGGCTTTTCTTGCTGTTCTTTTTCTAATTGTTGGAGGTGTTGATTTTGGCTCTTTCTTCTTTTTTGATGTGTGCTTGTATTGCTATAAAATGCCCTCTGATCACTGCTTTTGCTGTGTCCCAAAGTTTTAGGTATGTTGTGTTTTCATTCTTGTTTGATTCGAGGAATTTTTGAATTTCTATTTTTATTTCTTCCCTTACCCAGTTTTTCTCTAGGAGGGTACTGTTCAGTTTCCATGTGTTTACTCTTTTTCTGTTGATCTTCCTATTATTGATTTCTAATTTGATAGCATTATGATCTGAGAAGATGCTTTGCAGTATTTCAATGTTTTTAAATATATTAAGGCTTGCTTTATGGCCTAACATATGGTCTATCATGGAAAAAGTTCCATGTGCACTGGAGAAGAATGTATATTATGTCGCTGTTAGGTGAAGTGCTCTGTAGATGTCTATAAGGTCCAATTGGTGGAGTGTTTTATTTAGTTCTTCTGCATCTTTATTGAGTTTCTTTCCAGTTGTTCTATCTTTCAAAGAAAGTGGTGTATTAAAATCTCCAACTGTGAGAGTTGAGTCATCTAATTGGCTTTTCAACTCTTTTAAAGTCTGAATTATGTATGTTGGTGCCCTTTCATTGGGTCTGTAGAAATTTATTATGGTTATATCTTCTTGATCAATTGATCCTTTAAACATTATATAATGACCTTTCTTGTCTCGTATGGTGGTTTTTGTCCTAAAGTCAATTTGATCAGAAATTAATACGGCCACTCCTGCTCTCTTACAGTTGCTATTTGATTGATATATCTTTTTCCAACCTTTGATTTTTAGTCTATTTTTGTCTTTATCTCTATGGTGTGTCTCTTGTAGGCAGCATATTGATGGATTTTGTTTCCTTATCCAGTCTGCAACTCTCCATCTCTTGAGTGATGCATTTAATCCATTAACATTCAGTGTGATTATTGACAAGTATGATTTGGTTGTTGCCATTTTGGTGTTTGTTTTTTCATGATGTCCCTGGTTTCTTTGTTCCATATTATTTTCTCTGTTAAGCTCATTATGTTTAAGAATCCTGTTATCATTTCCTTTGTTGCTGTTGATTTAATATTTGCTGATTATTTGTGCTTGTCCTCTTTTTTATTGTGATATGAAGGTTTATCATTTTTCTTTGAGGTTAACCTATGATTTATAATTTTCCCCCTGAGTGTAGAGCAGTCCATTCTGTCTTGCAACTCTCTTAACTTCCTTACCATTTAGAAGTTCTGTAACTATACAGTCTTTTCCCTCTTTTTGTTTGCAGTTGTCCTCATTTGCAAATTGATGTGTCTGGTTCCCTGTTTACAGTCTTGTAAGCTCATTTTGCTTTTGATATGTCCATAGCTGTGGTTTCTGGGATATGTAATCTTGTGTATTATTGGTCGGTTGTTATTTGCTATTTTTGGTTCTGTGTTCAAAGTACTCTCTTTACTGTCTCTTGTAAGGTTGGTCTGGTTTTAACAAATTCCCTTAGTTTCTGCTTATCTGGAAATCTCCTAATTTCAAAAACAGTCACTTCTGATATTTACCCCTACTTATCAGTGTCTGTCCTGCCATATCTCTTTATTAGAAGTTTCTTTACATCACATATTTCTTAGGGACTTACTGCATTTATATCACGTTATGGATTAAGCTATGTTCCATGAAAAGCTATTTTGAAATTCTAACCTTTGTACTTGTGAGGGTGACCTTGTTTATAAATTGATTAATTCATTGGAGATGTTATCAGTTAAGTTTTCACAAGGTCATACTCTAATAGGTTGAATCCTAATCCCTTTGATGTCTTATAAAGGGTATCACATACATGGAGGCAGAGCCACACAATGAGAAGGTGCCATGTAAAGATATATTTACTAGCTGAGGAACTTCAAGAGATGCTTGCAGCTACTAGAAGCTGGAAAAGAAAAGAAAGATCTTCTCCTAGAACAGAAAGAGAAGCCATAACCCTGCTGATGCCCTCAATTTGTACTCTTAAACTCCAGAACTGTAACACAATAATGCTTTTGTTCTTTAAAGCCACCAATTTTATGGTATATTCATTATGATAGTCTTAGGAAATTAAGATAACACATAAATCCAATCTTATTGTCATGACTATCCCATAATGGAAATCAGTCAGAAAGTGGAACTCATTCACATAGTGACCTGGGCCTTTTAAATGTATTTTTAGTAATTAAATTGGATCTATATCTTGGACTTTTTATATCATGTAGAGGTAAATAGACTGTAATTCAAACCAAACCCAAACCCACTACCATTCAGTTGATTCTGACTCATAACAATACCCATTGGGTTTGTTGTTGTTGTTGTTGTTATGTGCTGTTGAGTCGGCTCCGACTCATAGCGACCCCTCCTTGGGTTTCCAAGGCAGTATCACTACGGAAGTAGGATTTCCCAAACTTCCTTCCGAGGTTTAAACCGCCAGCCTTCTGGTTAGCAGTCAAGTGACTTAGGCACTATGCTACCAGAGCATTGGGTTTAGATGGCTGTAAATCTGTATGAAAGTTGATTATCTCCTCTTTCTCCCATGGAGAAGCTGGTGACTTTGAACTTCCAACCTTCTGGTTAGCAGGCAAATGCCTTAACCACTATGCCACCAACGCAAAATGTAACCACTACCGTGGAGTCAGATCTGACACATAGTGACCCTTCCTTGCATTTCTGAGGTGGTATCACTACAGAAGTAGAATTTCCAGCTTTCCTTCAGGGGAGTGGCTGGTGGATTTGAACCACCAGCCTTCTGGTTAGTAGTAAAATGCCTTAGGCACTATGCACCAGAGCTCCTTAAATAGAATATAGTTGACAGAGATATGAATGATATACATAAGCTATGGGGGAGCGGTGGTTGCATAGTTTAGAGACTCAGGATATGTAATTTCTACAGAATTAAGATTGAGAGAGATGTGTCAAGATAACTACAAGTCAGGAAGAATCCCGTCCTCCCGAGAGAGGAGGAAGACAGAGAGGTAGAGGGAGATTGGTTTCTAGTTCTTTTTAGACAGAGTTGAAATTTGTGCTCTTTGTTTTCTTGATAATTTAGTGACTCCTTCCAATAAACTTTATGTTTGGGTCAGGCTGAATCTCAGATTTGGTCTTTACAACCAATTGATCCAGATCCTTAACACAGTCTTTTTTTTTTGTCAATTAAATACATATCTTTTAAATTCAGTGACAAAGAGGAAAGATATAACATAATTCTAGGATATTCTCCATCTTTGTCACAGAACCATGAACTGAGTAGTTTCCCAATATATATTTTAGCTAAATCCTTAACATTGACAAGGTGTGTGTGCTAAAATGATATAAGTTGAACTCTTAAGTAATAATAATCTTTCCAAGGACATTTATTTGCAATACATAGCTGAGATCATTTTCCTATTACATCAGTTGACATGAATCATTATCATAATTGGAAAAAATAATAAAAATACAGAGAGATGAGGGAAAGATTTTTTTATAAAACCATCTTCAAAGAAATTGGATTTTCTATTGAGTACGGAATAGAGCAAATGGAACCTAAAAGGCTAAAAATAAAATAAAATTTAAAAAAATCAATCATTAAGGAAAATGAAAAAAAAGATATTATTTTCATCTGAAAATTGCCCAGTATGTTCTTAAATATCCGGCTGAAAAGTAAAATCTTCAGTTACATATCTGGAAGTTTGTACCACAAGATGTCACAAATGTTAGCTTTCATCCAGATGTTTGATGTTATGTTACACACACACACACAAAAAGAAAAATTGCATCAGAAATTAAAGTTGTCAGGAATATCTAAATGGCATCATAAATAAAATAACGTTTCTAATATAGTTCATTGGAGAGGAAATGTTAACCAATAATTAGATATTAAAAAAGAAATTAATTTTTATTTAAGTGTTTTTCATCTGAACACTTATAACTAATAAAACATGGACACAGAGAATGAATAGTCCTGGAGGAAAATTGGCCAGGCTAACTGACACATAATCAAATGGATTTCACTTTCAAACTGAATTTTCTTGTACATAGAATATCAATGACCTAGAATTTTTGACCTGCTGCTCCAGAGGTCCCTGGCCTCTCCTGCTTCCTCTTTTTCCTGGCTCTAGGGGGCTTTTGGCCTAGCCTTGCCTCCCACCCCTTTTTACCTGGATATCCTGCCGCTCTGTAGGTCCCCAGTCTCTAATCCTCCCTCCCTTTCCTGGCTCTAAGGGCCTAGCCCAAGGGGAAGGAGGTAAGGCTAGGCTCTAAGCCCCTGAGAGCCAGGAAAGGGAGGGAAAAGGAGAGGCCAGAGACCTCCAGAGTGGCAGGATATCCAGGTAAAAGGGGTGGAAGGCAAGGCTAAGCCCCTAGCCCTTTAGAGCCAGGAAATGGAGGGAGCAGGAGAGGCTGGGGACCTCCAGAGTAGCACGATATCCAGGTAAAATGGGGTGGGAGGCAAGGCTAAGCCAAAAGCCCCTTAGAACCAGGAAATAGAGGGAGCAGGAGAGACCAGGGACCTCTGTAGTGGCAGGGTATCCAAGTAAAAGGGACAGGAGGCAGGGCTAAGCCCCAAGCTCCCTAGAGCCAGGAAAGGGAGGTAGTAGGAGAGGCCTGGAATCTCCAGAGCAGCAGGATGTCCAGGTAAAAGGGAGGGAAGAAAGGCTAGGCCCTGAGCCCCCTATAGCCAGGAAAGGGAGGGAGTGGCCAGGGACCACAAAATGGAAGGTTCCAGGTAAGAATTAGGTAAGGAGGAGTGCACAGGTTTCCAAAAGCTAAGGGGACAAACTTGTCTGCCAGTTGGTCATCCTGTTTGGCTTGTACATTGATGTGAGGCTTGAGGCTGTGTCACTGGTGTTTCCGACACCAACAGAGTTGCACATGGTGCACTGCTTTCAATGCAGCTTATAGACTAAGACAGACTAGGAAGGAAGAGGAGGCCATCCATTCTCAACAATTGACCAGGGAAAACCTTATGAATAGCAGAGAAACACTGTCTGATACATTACTGAGAAACTTTGTAAAGAGATTGGAAACACAGTGCAGGAAGACAAGCCTCTTGGGTAATAAGGCACTCAAAATAGGACTGGGAAAAAGCTGTCTCAGAGTAGAATCAACCTTAATGATATGGATAAAGTAAGTCTTTTAGGACCTCCATGTGCTGACATGGCACAATTCAAATTAAGAAGAAACAGCTGCAAACATCCAGTAATAATTGGAACATGGAAGGTACGAAGTATGAATTTAGGAAAATTGAAAGTTGTCAAAAATGAAATGGGATGCATAAAAATTGATATTCGTTGCATTAGTAAGCTGAAATGGACCAGTTTTGGCCATTTTGAATCAAACAACCATACGACCTACTATGCCGGGAATGACAAATTGAAGAGGAATGACATGGCATTTCATCATCACAAAGGATGTTTCAAGATCTGTCTTGAAGTACAATGCTGTCAATGATAGGATAATATCCATACACCTACAAGGATAACCTGTTAATATGACTATTATTCAAATTTATGCACTGACCACCAAAGCTAAAGATGAGGAAATTTAAGATTTTTATGAACTTCTGCTGTCTGAAATTGACCAAACATGCAATCAAGATATGCTGCTTATTACTGGTGATTGGAATGCAAAATTTGGAAAAAAGAAGAATCACCAGTAGTTGGAAAATTTGACCTTGGTGACAGAAATAACACTGGAGATTGAATGATAAAATTTTGCAAGACCAACGACTTATTCATTGCAAATACATTTTTCAACAACACAAACAGTGGCTATACACATGGACTTCTCCACATGAAGTACATAGGAATGTGATTGACTACATCCGTGGCAAGAGGTGATGGAAAAGTTCATTATCTTCTGCCAAAACAAGGTCAAGAGCCGACTTTGGAACAAACCATGAACTGCTCATATGCAAGTTCAACTTGAAATTGAAGACAATTAGAACAAGTCCACAAGAGCAAAAATATGAAATTGAATATATCCCTCCTGAATTTAGAATCTATCCAAAAAAAATAGATTTTATGCATTGAACACTAATGACCTAAAACCAAAAGAATTTTGGGATAACATCAAGAGCATCATCCATGAAGAAAGCAAGAGGTCATTAAAAATATGAAAAAGAAAAAAAGACCAAAATGGATGTCAGAAGAGACTCTGAAATGTGGCCTTGAGTGAAGAGTATCTAGAGCAAATGGAAGAAATTACAAGGTAAAAGAGCTGAACAGAAGATTTCAAAGAGCAGCCTGAGCAGACAAAGCCAAATGCTGTAATGAAATGTGCAAAGACCTGGAGTTAGAAAACCAAAAGGGAAGAATATGCTTGGCATTTATCAAGCTGAAAGAAATGAAGAAATAATTTAAGCCTCGAGTTGCAATATTGAAAGATTCTATGGGAAAAATATTGAATGATGTAGGAAGCATCAAAAGAAGATGGAAGGAATACAAAGAGTCACTGTATCAAAAAGAACTGGTCAATCTTCATCCATTTCAGGAAGTGGCATATGTTCAAAAATGAATGGTATTGAAGGAAGAAGTAAAAGCTGCACTGAAAGAATTGGTGAAAGAACAAGGTTCCAGGAATTGATGGAATACCCATTGAGACGTTTCAACAAACAGATGCCCTGCTGCAGGCACAAACTCAGTTATGCCAAGAGATTTGGAAGACAGCTACCTGGCCAACTGACTGGAAGAGACTGCATATTTGTACCCATTCCAAAGAAAGGTGATCCCACAGAATGTGGAAATTATAGAACAATATCATTAATATCGCATTCAAGTGAAATCTTACTGAAGATAAGTCAAAAATGGTTGCAGCAGTATATTGACAGAGAAATTCCAGAAGCACAAACTGGATTCAGAAGAGGATAGGGAATGAAGGATATCATTTTTTTTATGTTAGATGGATCTTAGCTCAAAGTAAAGAATACCAGAAAGAAGTTTATTTGTGCTTTATTGACTATGCAGAAGCATCGGATTGTGTGGATCATAACAAATATTCGATAACATTGAGAATGGGAATTCCAGAACACTTAATTGTACTCATGAGGAACCTGTACATAGACCATTAAGGTATTGTTCAAACAGAAAAAGGGAACACTGCACAGTTTAAAATCAAGAAGGGAGTGAATCAAGGTTGTATACTTTCATCATACTTATTTAATCTGCATGCTGAGCAAATAATCCGAGTGGCTGGATTATATGAAGAAGAATGTGGCATCAGGATTGGAGGAAGAATAAATAACAACCTGCGATATGCTGACCACACAACTTTGCTTGCTGAAAGTGAGGGTGACTTGAAATACTTACTGATGATGTTTGAAGACTACAGTCTGCATTATGGATTACATCTCAATATAAAGAAAACAAATATCCTCACAACTGGACCTATAAGTAGCATTATGATAAATGGAGAAAAGATTGAAATTGTCAAAGACTACACTTTACTTGGTTCTACAATCAATGCTAATGGAAGCAGCTTTCAGGACATTATATCACGTATAGCACTGCACAAATTTGCTGCTCTTTCAAGTGCTGAAGAGCAAAGATGTCTCATTGAGGACTAAGGTGTGCCTGACACAAGCCATGGTATTTTCAATCGCCTCATGTGCATGTGAGAGTTGGGCAATGAATAAGGAATCTTGCAGAAGAATTGATGGTTTTGAGCTGTGGTGTTGGTGAAGAATGCTGAAAATACCGTGGACTGTTAAAAGAACTAACAGGTCTGTCCTGGAGGAAGTGCAGCCAGAATGCTCCTTGGAGATGAGAATGGCCAGACCTCATCTCACATATTTTGGTCATGTTGTCAGAAGGGACCATTCCCTGGAGAAGGATGTCATGCTTGGTAAGGTGGAGGGACAATGAAAGAGTGGAAGGCCTTCAGTGAGAAGGATTGACACGGTGGCAACGGCGATGGGCTCAAGTATAGGAAGAATCATGGAGCTGGCTCAGGACCCAGCAGTGTTTTGTTCTGCTGTGCATAGAGTTGGAGACAACTCTACAGCACCTAACAATTATAACAACAAAATTTTTGACTATTAATTAAAGAACATAAGATTTGATTTTCAGGAATGCTTCAGAGAAATGAGACAAACTTTTGAGTTTCAGTCTTAGGATGATGCTTATTTATGAGACATAAAATCCAAAAAAATGCAACTTGTAGCAATAATCCAACTTCAAGAAATATTGAATGACATAGCTCACAAATTATATCTTATCAGAGAATGAGAAGCTATTACACCCAGAGAATCCAGGATGATAGAAGATATTTGGCTGACACTGCAGATTTGTACAGACAATGTGCTAAATGCAGTCAGGGCACTGAATGCAGAGAAGGAAGGACCGTATGTAGGTAATACTTCTAGGAGGCAAGGTTTACTAGCTAAGGAGTCAGAGAAAGTTAAAGCATACCACCAAGTCATGCTTTCACTTGGGCGCAGCTCTATTTTAAGCTCAGGGCCCGAGGTAGGCTGGCACAGAGCACTTAGGAACAACTGAGGGAGATGAACTTGTCTGTCAGTTTGTTATCCTGTGGTGGCTTACATTTTGCTGTGATACTGGAGGCCATGCCACTACTGTTGCAAAATGCCAGCAGGGTTATCCATGGTGGACAGGTATCAGCAGAACTTCTGGGCTAAGATAGGCTCAGAAGAAGAAAGAAGCTATCAATTTCTCAAACAATTGGCTGGTGAAAACAGTATGAATAACTGTGAAACACTGATATATTACTAGAAAGCTCTATGAATAGTCCTGAAACATTGTCCAATATAGTTCCGGAAGATGAGCAAATCAGGAAAGAGGGCACTCAAAGTTTGACTGTGGACAAGCAAACTTCTCAGAGGAAAGATAATCTTAACAATATGTATAGAGTAAAGCTTTTGGGACCCCCATTGGCTGATGTGGCATGACTCAAAATGAGTAGAAAAAGATGCAAACATCCATTATTAATCAGAACATGGAATGTTCAAAGTTTGATCTAGGAATTTAGGAAGTTGTCAAAAATGAAATGGAAAACATAAAGATTGGTATCCTAGGCATCAGTGATCTGAAATGGACCAGTTTTGGCCATTTTGAATCAGACAACCATAAAATCTACTATGCCAGAAATGACAAATTGAAGAGAAATGGTGTGGCATTCATTGTCAAAAAGACTGCTTCAAGATCTGACCTGAAGTACAATGCTGTTAGTGATAGGATAATATTCATACACCTACAAGGAAGACCAGTTAATACTACTTTTATTCAAATCTATTCACCAAACACCAAAGCCAAAGATGAGGAAATTGAAGTTCTACCAACTTCTGCAGTCTGAAATTGACTGAATGTGCAATCAAGATGTGTTGATTATAACTGGTCAATGGAAAGCAAAAGTTGGAAAGAAAGAAGAGTTACTGGTTGTTGGAAAATATGGCCATGGTAATAGAAATAACGTTGGAGATTGCATGATAGAATTTTACAAGATCAATAACTTATCCATTACAAATACTTTTTTTTTTCAACAACAAAAACAAAGGCTATGCATATGGATTTCACCAGATGGAATACACAAGAATTAGACTGTCTACATCTGTGGCAAGAGGCAATGGAGAAGTTCAATATCTTTAGCCAAAACAAGGCCAGGAGGTGATTGTGGAACAGACCATCAACTGCTCATATACATGTCAGGTTGAAATTAAAGAAAATTAAAATAAGTCCATAAGAGCCAAAATATGACCTAGAGACCATATAAGGAACAGATTTCATGCATTGAACACCAGTGACCAAAATCCAGAAGAACTGTGGGATGACATCAAATGGAGCATCCATGAAGAAAACAAAAGTTCATTTAAAAGACAGGAAAGAGAGAAAAGACCAAAATGGATGTCAGAAGAGATTCTGAAACTTGCCCTTGAACGACGAGTGCCTAAAGCAAGTGGAAGACATGACAAGATAAAAGAGCTGAACAGAAGATTTCAAAGAACCGCTCAAGAGACAAAGTCAATTTTTATAACGAAATGTTCTAAGACCTGGACTTAGAAAACCAAAAGGAAAGAACATGCTCAACATTTCTCAAGCTGAAATAACTGAGGAACAATTTAAGCCTCAAGATGCAATACTTAGAGATTATATGGGCAAAATATTGAATGATGCAGGAAACATCAAAAGAAGATGGAAGGAATACACAGAGTCACTGTATCAAAAAGAATTGGTCTATGTTCATGCATTTCAGGAGGTGGCATATGATCAAGAACCAATGGTATTGAAGAAAGAAGTCAAGCTGCAGTTAAGGAAGTGCTGAGAAACAAGGCTCCAGGAATTGGCAGAATGCCCATTGAGACATTTCAATAAATGAATGCTTCACTAGAGCCACCCACTCAGTTATGCCAAGAGATTTGGAAGACAGCTACTTGGCCCACTGACTCGAAGAGATCCATATTTGCACCCATTCTAAAGAAAGGTGATTCCACAGAATGTGGAAATTATCAAACAGTATCATTAATATCATATACAAGTAAAATATTACTGAAGATAATTCAAAAATAGTTGCAGTAGTATATTGACAGAGAGATTCCAGAAATACAAGCTAGATTCAGAAGAGGATGTGGAACAACAGATATCATTGCTGATGTCTGATGGATCTTGGGTGAAAGCAAAGAATACCAGAAAGGTGTTTACTTATATTTTGTTGACTATGCAAAAGCATTTGAGTGTGTGAATCATAACAAATTATAGATAAAATTGAGAAGAATGGGAATCCCAGAACATTTGATTGTACTCATGAGACACCTGCCAGGAGACTGTCATTTGAACAGAACAAGGAGATACTGCATGGTTTAAAATTAAGAAGGGAGTGCTTCAGGGTTACATCATTTTACCATACTTATTCAATTGTATGGTGAACAAATAATCTGAGATATTTCATTATATGAAGGAAAAAATGGCATCAGAATGGGAGGAAAATTTATTAACTATCTGCGATATGCAGATGACACAACTTTGTTTGCTGAAAGTAAGGATGATTTGAAGCACTTACTGATGAAGATTAAAGACTTCAGTCTGTAGTATGGATTACACCTCAATAAAAAGAAAACAAAAATCCTCATAATTGGTCTAATAAACAGCTTCATGAAGGATGGAGAAAAACTGAAGTTGTTAAGGACTTCATATTGTTTGGTTCTACCTACAATCAACACCAATGGAAGCAGCAGTCAGGACATCAGATGACATATTGCATTGGACAAATCTGCTGCAAAAGACCTCTTTCAAGTGATGTAGAGCAAAGATGTCTCCTTTAAGACAAGGGGGTACCTAACCCAAGCCACGGTGTTTTTTAATTGCCTCTTATGATTGGAGAGCTAGACAATTAATGAGGAAGACCAAAGAAGAGTTGATGCTTTTGAGTTGTGGTGTTGGAATAGAATGCTAAGAGTACCATGAATTGCTAAAAGGGCTAACAAATCTGTCCTGGAAGAAGTGCAGTCCGAATGCTCCTTGGAAGTGAGAATGAACAGACTTAGTCTCACCTACTTTGGTTGTATTGTCAGAAGGAACCCTGGAGAAGGATATCAGGTTGGTAAAGTGGAGGGTCAATGAAAAAGGGGAAGGCTGTCAACTAGATGGATTGACACAGTGGCTGCAACGATGGGCTCAGGTATAGCAAGGATCGTGAGGCTGACAGAGGACCAGGAAGTTTTTCATTCTGCTGTGCATAGTTTCACTATGAGTTGGAGATAACTTGACAGCACCTAGCAACGACAACACCACGTCATTCTAGTGGACAGAACCTGTAACACCTCAAGAAAAAAAAAATATGTATGTCCCTTGCTTCATTATTTATTATTATTATTGGTTTTATGTCTTTACGCTATGTGATGGTTAATGTCATGTGTTTGTCAGTGGAGGCTTCTATGTTGGAATGAAGCTTCAGTGGAGCTTCCAGAATAAGATAGGCTAGGAAGAAAGGCTTGGAGAGGTACTTTGGAAAATTATCCAATTAAAACCCTTAATTTCTTTTAGTTCTCTGGGATATCCAGACTAAGAAAGCATACATTAAAAAAATTCCCATCAAACTGCTCCATAAACAGGTTAATAAGAATTAAGATATACATCTCACCCAAAGAATAACAACAAAGTTCAAAAAAGCAGAAAACAAATGCTGGTGCGTGTGGGGAGGAACTGTTGTTGTTCTTATGTGCCATAGAGTTGGACCCAACTCATAGGGACTCCTCCTTGGGTTTCCGAGGCAGTGTCACTATGGAAGTAGATTGCCCAACCTTCCTTCTGAAGAGTGGCTGGTGGGTTTGAAACACCAGCTTTCTGGTTAGCAGCCAAGTGGAGCAACTGGCACTCTCAAACACTGCTGGTGGGACTGTAAAATGATGCAACCACTATGGAAAATGTTATGGTGCTTCTTTAAAAAGCTGGAAATAGAAATACCATATGATCCAGTAATCCCATGACTAGGTATATATCTTAGAGAAATAAGAGCCACGGCATGAACAGATATATGCAAACCCATGTTCATCACAGCACTATTCACAATAGCAAAAAGATGGAAACAGCTGAAGTGCCCAACCACACAAAAAAGAATGGATAAGCAAACTATGGTACAAACAGAGAAATACCACACAACGTTAAAAAACAATGATGAATCTGTGAAACATAACATGGATGAACTTAGAGAAAATTATGCTGAGTGAAACTAGTAAATCACAAAAGGAAAAGTATTATATGAAACCACTATTGTGAAAAGTCAAGAAAAGGGTTTCACAAAAAAGAAATATTCTTTGATTGTTACCAGGGGTAGTGGGGAAGGGATGGTAAACCATGAACTAGAGGGTAGGACATATATTAACTTGGATGAAGTAGAAGACCAAAAAAAAAAAATAAAAAAGAAAGAAACACTAAGATATATTCATTCTGTCTACATACAAGGAAGAGTAAGCATTTTAAGTCCCATGTACTTAAGTGGAAATGGAGACTTAGTCTGGTGATACATTCAAGAAGAATACTCAATTATGAAACAGCAGGTTTGATTAACTCCAAAGGCCACTTTTTTTTTTTTTTTTTTAAGTTTTCATACTGCCTTTTAAAGTATTTAATCATCTCAGTTGCCTTATTCTCAATTGAGATGAGGATTTCTACAATGAACCAGTTTTTTTTTCTGGATTCACATGTAGATATTACAGATGCAGATCACAAACTGACTAAGAAACACATCTGATTATTGAACAATGAACATGCTGTGCACAAAAAATAGAAAGTGCTAAATAATGAAAAGATGGTACATTTTATAACCAGAGAAATACAGGTTTGAGTTTCAGATTTACCAATCAAAATGTGGCAGATAACATATGTATTTATTTATAAAATGGAGATGACACCAATACTCCTTTTTTCTCTAAATTATCACCTATTGAAGACAAAAATCAAGGTTTTTCAAATTTATAACCCCATAAACTTGACTCCAAGCTCTGGTGGCACAGTGCATAAGGCATATGACTGCTAACCAGAAGGCTGGTGGTTCAAACCCATCAGCTTCTCTGTGGAAAAAGTTCGGGAAATCTACTTCCATAAAGATTTACTGCCTTGGAAACCCAGTGAAGGTTGCTATGAGTTAGAATTGACTCAATGGCAGTGGTTTTATTTTATTTTTGTTTATAAATTCCACTCATGCTTGATATATTTCTCTCTCTCTCTTTTTTTTTTTAGCAACTTTTGAGTTGGCTTTGACTCATGATGACTCCATGCACAAGGGAATGAAATGCTACTTAGTCCTATACCAACCCCATGATCGATTGCTAACCAGACTGTTGTGATCCCTAGTGTTTCATTGGTTGATTTTCAGAAGTATTTATCTAGACCTTTACTCCTACCTTTAGTCTGGAAGCTCCATTGAAATTTATTCATCATCTTAACAATATACAGGCCTCCACTGATAGATGAATGGTGTTTGCACAAGAGATGAATTGACTTGAAAATGAATCTTGGCCTCTCCCATGCAAAGTAAGAATTCTAAAACTGAACCAGCATTGCCCCCATATGTTCAGTACATGTTGTTCTTAGGTGCTGTGGAGTTGATTCTGACTCACTGCAGCCCATGTATGTCAGACTGAAACACTGTCCAGTTATTTGCTATATTCCCGGTCCTTGCTACACTTGAGCCCATCTTTGCTGCCACTGTGTCAATCCATCCCAATGAGGATCTTCCTCTTTTTTGCTGACCCTCCACTTTACCAAGCATGATATCCTTCTCCAGCGAATGGTCCCTTCTGACACCATGAACAAAGTAGGTAACACAAAGTCTGGCCTTTCTCACTTCCAAGGAGGATTCCAGATGCACTTTTTCCAAGAGAGATTTATTTGTTCTTCTTGTAGTCCATAGTATTTTCAGTATTCTTTGCCAAAACCACAACTCAAAAGTATCAACCCTTCTTCGGTCTTCCTTGTTCATTGTAAAGCTTTCACATGTATATGAGGCAATTGAAAATATCATGGCTTCGGTTAGGCACACCTTAGTTTTCAAATTGACATCTTTGCTCTTCAACATTTTAAAGAAATCTTTTGCAGTAGATTTCTCCAGTGCAATATGACATCTGATATTTTGAATGCTTTTTCTGTGGTTGTCGACTGTGGATACAAGTAATATGAAATCTTTGACAAATTCAATCTTTTCTCCATTTATTGTGATGCTACTTATTGGTCCAGTTGTGAGGATTTTCATTTTCTTTTTGTTGAGATGTAATTCATACTGCAGACTGTAGTCTTTATTCTTCATCAGTAAGTGCTTCAGGTCATATTCAATTTCAGCAAGCAAGGTTGTGTCATCTGCATATTTCAGGTTGTTAATGAGCCTTCTTCTAATCTTGATGCCACAATCTTTTTCATATAGTCCAGCCTCTTGGATTATTTGCTCAGCATACAGAGAGAATAAATGTGGTGAAAGGATACAAATCTGACACACATCCTTCCTGATTTTAAACCATGCAGTATTCCCTCATTCTATTGGAACAACACATCTTGGTCTATGTACAGGTTCATCATGAGCACAATTAAGTATTCTGGAATTCCCATTCTTTGCAAAGTTATCCATAATTTGTTTATGAATTGTGTTATCACTTCCTTCATTGCCATTGTTTTTTTTGTTTGTTTGTTATTATTTTAGTATTTGCTAAACACTTGTGCAGGAGTTCTGGTAGAGTAGTGTCTAAAGCATTTTACTGCTAACCAGTAAGGTGGGTGTTCAAACCCACCAACCACTCCTCGGAAGGAAGATTGGGCATTCTACTTCCTTAGAGTAACTGCCTTGGAAATCCAAGGAGGGGTCGCTATGAGTTGGGATCAACTAAGTGGCAGTGAGAGAGAGAGAGAGAGAGAGAGAGAGAGAGAGAGAGAGAAATTTGTGTTGGTCCTTTTTCTTTTTTTTTTAATTTTCATGTGAAGGGTTTATCATTTTTCTTTAAGGTTACCCTGTGATTTATAATTTTCTTCCCAAGCTTAGAACAGTCCGTTCTATCTTACAGTTGCCTTGACTTCCTTACCATTTAGAAGTTCTGTAACTACACAATTTTTTCCCTCTTTTTGGTTTGTAGTTGTCCTCATTTTTCAAGTGAGGCCATAGTCTCAGTGGTTCCACCAGGCTCTATCAGACCAGCAAACCTGGTTCCCCCCTCCTTTTTTTTTCCAAATGATTTTGTGTTTTGTTCCACATTCTTCTCCCTCTCTATCCAGGATCTTCTACATATATCTCCTCTGAGTGGTTGACAGTGGTAGCTGGTCTCATAGTCATTCAGGCTGTGGATTGCATGGTGTACCAGTCACTTGGACTGGTACATTATTCATGTTTCCATAAATCTTTGGTTTTCTTCATTCTTCTTTGCTCTGGATGAGGAGAGACCCATCATTGCATCTACAAGGTTGCTTGCAAGCTTTTAAGATCCCAGTCACTACTTGCCAAAGTAGGAGGTGGAACAATGTTTTGTGTAGTATGATATGTCAATTGAGCTTGATGTCCCCTGCGACTATGGTCCCAAGCCCTTAGATTCAACTACTCACTCCCTCTGGGTACATTTAATGACCTTTTACTTTCTCCATGTATGATGTTCTTGATGTCGTCTCACAACTCATCTGGTTTTCCATCATTGGTGTTCAGTGCTTTAAATCTGTTCTTCAGATGCTCTATAAATTCAGGGGGGCATTTAATCAAGGCCATATTTTGACTCTCATGGACATTTAAAAATTTTATACAGCTTCAATTTGAACTTACATATAAGCAATTGATATTCTGTTCCACAGTCAGCTCCTGTCCTTGTTTTGGCTGAAGATATTGAGCTTCTCCACCACCTCTTTCCACAGATGTACTCAATATGATTTCTGTGTATTCCATTTGGTGAGGTCTATGTGTGTAGCTGCTGACTGTATTGTTGAAAAAGGTGTTTGAAATGAATAAGTCGTAGGTCTTTAGGTCTTGCAGTATTCTATCATGCAATCTTTGTTGTCTTTTTACTACACTAAAAAAAAAAAAAAAAAAAAAAAACCTCACTGCCATTGAGTTGGATCCAACTCACAGTGACCCCTCCTTGGGTTTCTGAGTGGTATCACTAGGGAAGTAGATTGTCCAATCTTCTTTCTGAGAAGTGCCTGGTGGGTTTGAACCACTAGCCTTCTGGTTAGCAGTCAAATTCCTAGGTATTGCACCACCTGTATGTACTTTACTACAAAGAACTCAATAAATATGGAATAAATGATTGGCTACTGAGTAAATTAATTTTATAGCTTCATCTATACCTATTGTTTTTGTTGTTGTTACATGCCGTTGAGTTGGACCCAACTCATAGCGACCCCTCCTTGGGTTTCCGAGGCAGTATCACTATGGAAGCAGATTGCCCCATCTTCCTTCTGATGAGTGGCTGGTGGGTTTGAACCACCAGCCTTCTGGTTAGCAGTCAAGTGCCTTAGCCACTATGCTACCAGAGCTCTCATCTATACCTATAGATATATATTTTTTTTTTCTATATTTTACACACACCCATATATCTTTCTCAAAGTCAACCTCAGAGTTATGTGTAATGTATTAGTGTCCATGGATGTCATCTTATTTAGCTAATCATTTCACGCTTAGGTCAAGATCCAAACATCTTGCCAGACAAAGCATGATGTTGCCCATTTTAGAGTCTCTTTTCCAGGAATTGTCTAGGCAAATGTCTCAGCTGTATAGAACCAGTGCTTTATGTATGGTCAATAAGACCAAACCAAACCAGAACCACTGCCAGCAAGCCAATCCCAACTCATAGGGACCTTAGGAGGGAGTAGAACTGCCAAGGTTGTAAATCTTAACCTAATCATGCTGCCTCATCAATCTCTTGCAGAGCTGCTGGTGGGTTTGAATTACTGACCTTTCATCATTCTCCTGCATAGCAGCTATTGTGTTTGAAATACTAACCTCCTGGTTAGCAGCTGAATGCCTAACTACTGTGATACCAGGGCAGTTGAAATCACCTGTGCCTGGTTATCATAAGTGATCGCCTAACAGACATCAGTAGGAGCCTCCTGGCCCTTGAAAGCAATATTAGCATGTCTCAACATTCAATATTCAATCTTATTGTCTCATACTTTGTTTATTTGACTGATTATTTTAAATAACACCAGAAGTATGTTTGAGGCTGTTGAGTAAGGAGAGAATTGTATTTTAATTGCAAAGTTTGTCATTCTTCTGCCATTTTTTTAAATTTTATTTTAAATTTACTAATTGATTTTCTCTTCTTTTTATGCTTGAGTTTTGTTCTTGCAAGCTCACATGTTAAATCCAGCCTTTTCTTACGTATTTGGAAAGTGTCCTCACTCACAGGCATTTGTATTTCACCATGTTTACCAGAAAAAGTAGAAAAGGGTGAAAGAGATGTTTTTTCCTAACAAAGATAATGTAAATCCTATTAAGTTGTTAATAGCTCCTGTTATTTACATTTCTTTGGGTATCCCACCAGAAGAGCTCTTTTATATGACTCAAAACTTATCCCTGGCTCCTTCCTTTCCATTTCACTTTCTCTACTCCTCTCCTATTTTTCTTCCTCTCATTTTTGCATCCTTTGCATCCTAGCTGTTGTTTTGAGAGTTTTAACTTCTACTGAAACATGCTTATCATTTCATTTTTTCTTAAATAAGGAAAGATCTTCCAAAGTATCCAAAATATATACTTTTCACCTCTTGTTTCATTATTTTATCTCTGCTTAAATTATCTCTTGGTGATATTCACCCAGTTGCTTTTCAAATCAACCAGCAACTTTCATTTTAATTTTTTATGTTAAGTGAATTAATACATATTGGCACAGTCTGAGTACTCAATAATACCTAGACCAAATAGATTTATTATAGAGAGGTTCAGTGTTTGTGTAATCTCTTTATAATTAGATTCTTCCAGTTCTGCTGCTCAAATATCAAATAAGTTATTAATAGGATCTGAGGAGGGGTATATTTTATTTCAAAAGCTTAGAAACTATTGGCTAATTAAAAGTAAGTGACAGGAAACTATGTGGTCTGGGGGGGTCATGAATAAACAGGGAAGGTAAGGAAGCCTTATCTAGGTTCACAGATATGACTTGTGGGTAGAGAAAGGAAGAGTCTAGAGGGGAGATAACAGAGCATCTGAACTGTTATCTAAGATATTGCATGTGGGTGTAAGATGATTAGGAAAGCCTGTAGGCCTGCTGTTTTGAAATAACTAATGTTTAAGCAGAGGCTAGAACAAAAGGGATGTCAAGGTGTCAAAACTGAGCTTGTGGTTCTTACCACAGATACTATTTTCTTTATGTAGCTAGAAACAGGAATTTACCTTCTATAAGAAGGAAGTGTCACATTTAGGGTGAGGAAGGTATGAGAAATATAGTCTCTTGAACTTGTTTCCGGAATTCTTGGTGAAGTTATTAATTACATGTACAGCCTGCAGAATTCCACATGTAGTCAGATGCTGAGCTGAATGGGGAACATTAAATGGTTGTCTGGCCTGTCATAGATTGTCAAACTTGACAGACTAGAGTCAGAGTCCACTAAAAAATCTGGAGGACAGATGATTCATTAATTGAAATACCGGGATGGGAAATAGGTGGAGAATATTTCTGAACAATTGTCTGTCTGGTTAAGGGACAGTAATTCCCAACTGGACATATTATCAGAAAGGACATATCCCTGGGAAAGAATGTCATTCTTGCTAAAAAGTAGAGGGTCAGAACAAAAGAAGAACAATCTCAATGGCATGGATCGACAGAGTGGTGGTATCAATGGGCTCAAACATGGCAACAATTGTGAAGATGACACAGGACTGGGCAGTATTTTGTTCTTTTGTATGTAAGATCACTATGAGTGGGAACCAAGTTGATGACATTTAACAGCAGCAACAACAACAAATTCCCAACTGTCTTTTAAAGAAACAAAAGAGCTTTTGAGGCACAGTGGTTAAGAGTCAGCTGCTAATTGAAAGGTCTGTGATTTAAACCCACCAGCCACTTCACAGGAGAAAGATGTGGCAGTCTGCTCCCCTAAAGATTTACAGGCTTGGAAACCCTATGGGGCTGTTATACTCTGACTAATAGTATCAATATGACTTGGAATTGACTAGATGGCAACAGGGTAGAAGGAAGGGGTTTGAGTGTTATACTGTATAATATGATGTAAGATATTTTTAAAAAATCAATTTAAGACTTACGAGAAATAAAATTACTATACTTGTAATGTTTGGGAATAAAATGAAAATTGGATTACCTTCTATCTGAATTCTGTTTGTTTTCATTTTATTTTGCCTCCATTCCCCACCATTTCTTCTTCATGATAATGCATGATTTTATTTCTTGGACATCACATCTAATATATTTTTTAATCTCTAGAGAACCACAGCAAACTCAGAAGTGATTAAAATTGCAAAAGAACATCAGACACTAAATATGTTTTTTGTTTGTGTTTAGATTCACCAAAACATTGTTTTTCTTTTTCGTTTTTTATTTTCTTGGTGGTGGTGGGTGGCGATCTGATTCAGTTTGTGTTCTGTTCTCTGTCATTAACCAACTGGCAGCTGGGTAAATATTGGCTCACATCCAAGATGATGATTGCTTTTCATATGCACTGTCTTTGCTGTTGGCTCTTTGACTAATGACTTCTGTTTTTATTGGATGGAATTTAGTATCATTAACTCTCAGGTGATTAATAGATGGTGTTTATAAGAGCTAAATCATGAAGAAGCAGTTAAACAAATCTGATATATTGTCTTTAACACAAATCAAATAACACTTTTTCTTTCTTTTCCTTGAGCTGTGATTTGAGGGTCAGGGACAGGCAGCTTGGCAGAACACTACTCCTCAACATCAGACTTATTTGGGGTTGAGACTTATTAATGTGTCATTTAGAAAAAATACTGATTTAAGCAAGTTATTTAATCTTTTAAATTAAATAACTTTTGAGCCCCACTTCCTATATTTCTAAAACAAGAGTGATAATATCTAATCTGTATGGTTAAATGAAGAATAAATTACATTCTGTCATCAAAGTGTTTTACAAAATACCAAGTACATAGTGTTCAGTCAGGATATGTTAATTTCAAATACCTCCTCTTCCTGCTGTAACATTTCCCAGTCTCTTGAACCTGAAGTTTATTAAGAGATGGATAGAGCTTGTAATAAACCTTTCTTCCTTCCGTGATGTGCCACACAGAATTTCACAGTCTTGCTAGAAAGAATAACAGCTCAAAATCAAACAAATAAAAAAACAAAACAAAACAAATAATACATAATAGTTGTTGCTGTTGTTGTTGTTGTTAGGTACCATCTAGTTGTCTCCGACTCATAGTGACCCTATGCACAGCAGAACAAAACACTGCCTGGTCCCAACACACCAACTCCATGATCCTTGCTTTACTGGAGCCCATTGCCATAGCCACTATGTCAATCTATCTCGTTGAGGACCTTCCCATCTTTTGTTGACGTTCCACCTTACCAAGCATGCCATCCTTCTCCAGGGAATGGTTTTTAATGACAACATGACCAGAGTAGATGACAATAAGTCTGCCATTCTTGCTTCCAAGGAGCATTTGGCTATATTTCATCCAGGACAGATTTATTACTTCTTTTAGCAGTCGATGGTACCACAACTCGAAAGCATCAACTCTTCTTCAGTCTTCCTTATTCACTGTCCAGCTCTCACATGCATATGAGGTGATTGAAAATGCCATGGCTTGTGTCAGGTGTAAATTAGTCCTCAAAGAGACACCTTTGTTCCTCATCACTTGAAAGAGTCCTTTGCAGCCAATTTGCCCTGCACTATACATAGTCTGATGTCTTGACTGCTGACTCCATTGGCATTGTAGAACCAAGCAATATGAAGTCTTTGACAACTTCAATCTTTTCTCCATTTATCATGATCCGCTTATAGGTCCAGTTGTGAAGATTTTTTTTTTTTTTTTTAATATTGAGATGTAATTCATACTGCAGAATGTGTTCTTCAATCTTCATCAGTAAGTGCTCCAAGTCATCCTCTCTTTCAGCAAGTAAAGTTGTGTTCTCAGAGTATTGCAGGTTGCTAATGAGCCTTCCTCCAATCTTGATGTCATGTTCTTCTTCATATGGTTCAGCTTCTTGGATTATTTGCTCAGCATATATATTGAATTAGTATGGTGAAAGGATACAACCCTGATGCACTCCCTTCTTCATTATAGACCATGCAGTGACCCCTTGTTCTGTTCAATCAACAGCCTATTGGTCTATGTACAGGTTCCTCATGAGTACAATTAAGTGCTCTGGAATTCCCATTCTTCTCAATTACCCACATTTTGTTATGATCCACACAATCAAATGCTTTTGCATAGTCAATAAAGAACAAGTAAACATCTTTCTTATATTCTTTTCTTTGAGCCAAGATCCATCTGACATCAGGAATGATACCTTGTTCCACATCCTCTTTTGAATCCAACTTGCATTTCTGGAAATTCTCTGCCAATATACTGCTGCAACCTTTTTTGAATTATCTTCATTAATATTTTATTTGCATGCAATATTAATGATATTTTTTTGATAATTTCCACATTCTGTGGGATCACCTTTCTTTGGAATGGGTACAAATATGGATTTCTTCCTGTCAACTGGCCAAGTAGCTATCTTCCAAATCTCTTGGCATAGCTGAGTGAGTGCCTCTAGCGGGGGATCCACTTGCTGAAACATGTTAATGGATTTTCTGTCAATTCCTGGTGCCTTGTTCTTTGCCAATTCCTTCAGTGCAGCTTTGACCTCTTCCTTCACTACCATTGGTTCTTGACCATATGTCACCTCCTGAAATGGATGAAGATTGACCATGTCTTTTTAGTACAGTGACCCTGTGTATTCCTTCCACCTTCTTTTGATGCTTCCTGTATCATTCAATATTTTGCCCATAGAATCTTTCAATATTGCAAATCAAGGCTTAAATTTTTTAATCAGTTTTTTTCAGCTTGAGAAATGTCAAGGATGTTCTTCATTTTTGGTTTTCTAAGTTCAGGTCTTTGCACATTTCATTACAGTAATTGGCTTTGTCTGCTCAAGCTGCTCTTTGAAACCTTCTGTTCAGCACTTTTATGTTGTAATTTCTTCTATTTGAATTAGCTATACTCTATTCAAGGGCAAGTTTCAGAGTCACTTCTGGTCTATTTTTTCTTTCTTGACTTTTTAATGATCTCTTGCTTTCTTCATGGATGATGTTCTTGATGTCATCCCACAATTCTTCTGATTTCTGATCATTTGTGTTCAATGCATCAAATCCATTCTTTAGATGGTCTCTAAATTCAGGATGGATATATTCCAGGTCATATTTTGGAGTTCATGGGCTTGTTTCAATTGTCTTTAACTTCAGGTTGAACTTGCATATGACCATTTGATGGTCTGTTGGACAATCAGCTCCTGGCCTTGTTTTGGCTGAGAATAGTGAGTTTTTACACCACTTCTTGCCACAGAACAACAACAACAACTTGCCACAGATGTAGTCAATCTGATTCCTGTGTACTCCTTCTGTCCAAGTCAATTTGTGTAGCCACTGTCTGTGTTGTTGAAAAAAGGTATCTGCAATCAATATGTCATTGGTTTTGCAAAATTCTGTTGTGCCGTCTCCAGCATTTTTTCTGTCACCAAGGCCAAATTTTCCAACTACCAGTGATTCTTCTTTGTTTCCAACTTTTGCATTCCAGTCATCAGTGATAATTAACACATCTTGATTGTACATCCAATCAATTTCAGACTGTAGAAGTGGATAAAAATCATCAATTTCTTCATCTTTGGGTTTGGTGTTTGGTGTGTAAATTTGAATAATAATCATATTAACTGGTCTTTCTTGTAGGCATATGGATATTATCCTATCACTGACAGCACTGTACTTCAGGTCAGATCTTGAAACATCTTTTGTGATGATGAATGCCATGCCATTCCTCTTCAAGTTGGCATTTCCAGCATAGCAGATCATAAGCTTATCTGATTCAAAATGGCCAAAAGTGGTCCATTTCAGATCACTAATGCCTAGGATATCAATCTTTATATGTCCCATTTCATTTTTGACAACTTCCAATTTTCCTAGATTCATACTTCATATATTCTATGTTCTGAGTATTAATGGATGTTTGCAGCTGTTTCTCCTCAAATCGAGTCATGTCATGTCAGCAAATGGAAGTCCCAAAAGCTTTACTTTATCCATATCATTAAGATTGGTTCTACAATGATGAGGCAGCTCTTTCCCAGTCATATTTTGAGAACCTTCTGACCTAAGGGGCTTATCTTCCTGTGCTTTGTTGGACAGTGATTCCAGTCTATGCATAAAGTTGCTCAGTAATGTATCAGACAGTGCTTATCTGCTATTCATAAGGTTTTCCATGGCTAATTCTTTGAGAAGTGGATGGACTCTTCCTTGTTCCTAGCCATCTCAGTCTGTAAGCTGCGTTGAAACTTGTGCACCATGTGTAATCCTGCTTATGTTTGAAACACCAGTGGCACAGCCTCCAGCCTCACAGCAACACATAGGTCACTACAGTGCAACAAACTGACAGACACTTTTGTCTCCCTTAGTTTTTCCACACCTCTCCACCCTCCCCTTACTTGGATCCCACAACTCTGTCTGTCGTCTCTGGCTTTCCCCCCACTTCCTTCCTCTTAGGATGGGGCCTAGGTCCTTCTCCTTACCTGGATCCCATGGCTCTTTCTGTCATCCCTGGCTTCCTCTCCTCCCCCCACCTACTTCCTGCCTCTTGGCATGGGGCTTGGGTTTTTCTTCTTACCTGGATTCCTTGACTTTGTTGTCCCTGGCTCCCCCGACACACACATCCTGCTTTTTTGGGGTGGGGCCTAGGTCCCTCCCCTTACCTGGATCCCATGGCTCTGTTTGTCATCCTTGGCTTTCCTCCCTGCCCCGTGCTTCCAGCCCCTTGGGATGGGGCCTGGGTCCCTCCCCTTACCTGGATCCTGGATACATAATAGGCAATTAATAAATTTTGTATTTTAAACATTTTATGATGCTGTAAATAAAAATTAAAAAAAAATAAATTAAAAAATAACAGAAATAGGCAGGCAGTTGGACTTGGACTTGATCTATTTATTAATCGGATTATGTTTTGTTGTTATTGTTGTTATGTGCTGTTGAGTTTAACCGACTCATAGTACCCTTCTTTGGGTTTGCAAGGTGGTATCACTATGGAAATAGATTGCCCAACCTTCCTTCTGAGGAGTGGCTGGTGGATTTGAACCATAGCCTTCTGGTTAGCAGTCAAGTGCCTTATGCATTATAATACCAGAGTTCCCAGATTATGTTTTATTAACAAACAAACAATCCCAAAATCTGAATTGCTTACAGCAACATGGATTACTTTCTTGATAATACTTTATACAATTTAAAACATTTCTCAATTGTATCTTTTACCATTTAGAGATTAGAAATAATAGCACTTAACCAGATATCTTATAAACTGGTTAATTCTTATCTTTCCATCAGTTTATAAATTTTTTGTTGTTGTTGAGGAATAATTTACACATCATAAAATGAGTAGTTATTAAGTGTTCAGATTAATTAGTTTTTTTCCTATATAATTTGAGTGAAAGTTTACAAAATAAATTGTTGTTCTATTCAACAGTTCATACATATTTTGTTTTGTGACCTTGATTACAATCCCCACAATGTAACAGTACTCTTCCCATTTCTTCCCTGCATTTACCATTTCTCTTTATCCTTTTTTTTCCCCCCTAACTCTTTCTGCCTGTTCAGTTTTACCTCTGGGCAAATGTTGCCCTTTTAATCTCAAAACCACAGCCCAGCCAAGTTGACACACAGCCTTAACTACCACAAGTATGTATGTCCATGGTGTTCTTGTTCATGTTATATGTCTGTGTCTTAGGCTAACTTCTCTAGAGAAGCAAAACTAGTGAAGTTTACACATGTAGAGAGAGAAAGAAATTTATCTTAGTGAGAATGTTCATACAGTTGTAGAGACTGAGAAGTTCCAAGTGTCAAATGTCAAGCTGGAGACTTTTCCTGATTCATGTAACTGCAGGAGCTGATGAACCTAAGATGGGCAGGGAGTATAGCACGCTGCTGACTTTGGGGGATGATGAATCCAAGTTCAGCAGATAAAATGATGGACCATTGGCTCAAAAGCTGTGAAAGCAACAAGTCCAAGATCAGCAGGCAATATGGCAGGACACTGGTTCAGCTCCAAAAACCAGATGATAATAAGCTACTTGCAGGGTCCAGATCCAACAGAAGGTTTGAGAATTTTCCCTGAACCTCCATATGTATATATAGGAACCAGGCCATACTGCTGCAGAAACTCTCTTTCAACTTGGCTGCTCACAGCATATCCATTGTGGAGGTGACTGTCTTTCATCAGATCTTATTCATGGTAATGCCCACACCACAGCTGCTTAAATCATTCAAAATTATGGTTCAGCTAAGTTGACACACAGCCTTAACTATCACAGCCTGTCTACCACTTAACAGAAAGTTGAGCTGTAGGGGTGATTTGGTCACAGGCTTGAAGGGTGTCTAAAGTTTAATGGGTTCCACCAGTATATACCAGACTAGTAAGCCTGGTCTTTTACTCACTTATGATATTGAGTTTTGTTTCATATTTTTGTCCCACTTATCAGAGACATCCAATTGTGATCCCTTTCAGAGCAGTCAGCAGTGGTAGCCTGTCACCATCTAGTTTTTCTGATCTCAGGGATCTGGAGGCTGGGATTCACATGATCTATCAGTCCTTTGGACTAATTTTTTCCTTATGTCTTTGATTTTCTTCAGTAATCCTTGCTCTGAACAGAGAGAGACCAGTATTTGTGCCTTAGATAGCAACTCACAAACTTTTAAGACCCCAGTTGTTACTCACTAAACTAGGTTGTAGAACATTATCTTTGTAAACTATGTTATGCCAATTGATCTTAGTGTCCCCTAAGGCTATGGTTCTAAGCCCCCAACCCAGTGACTTATTACCTCAATGTGTTTGCTTATTGTTAACAAGTTTTAATAATTTAATCCCTGTATCGTCTACTAAATTCTTGATATATTTGCAACACATATAAATACATATGTAGAAAAATCCCGTCAAAACTACATGTTCATGGGTGTAGTCTCATTTGTCATTCCACCCCTCCTAACCTTGAGTGTATGTGTATGTATCCATTCTCATACATTATTGTTGTTATGGAATTTGGGAGTATTACAACTTTTTCTATGTTCTAAAATAGTTTGAGGAGCTCTGGTAGCATAGTGCCTAAGGCACTTGACTGCTAACCAGAAGGCTGGCAGTTCAAACCCACCAGCCACTCCTCGGAAGGAAGGTTGGGCAATCCTACTTCCGTAGTGATACTGCCTCAGAAACCCAAGGAGGGGTCGCTATGAGTTGGGGCTGACTCGAAGGCATATAACAACAACAACAACATATGCATGTGAGAGCTGGACAATGAATAAGGAAGACTGAAGAAGAGTTGATGCCTTTAGATTACAGAGTTGGTGAATAATACTGAAAATACCATGGACTGCCAAAATAACAAACAAATTTGTCATGGAAGAAGTGCAGGCAGAATGTTCCTTGGAAGTGAGAATGGCCAGACTTTGTCTCACGTACTTTGGTTGTGTTGTTAGAAAGAACCATTCCCTACAGAAGAATATCATGCTTGGTGAAGGAGAAGGTCCGTGAAAAAGAGTAAAACCCTTAACAAGATGGTTTCACATAGTGGCTGCAATTATGGGCTCAAATATAGCAATGATTGTGTGGATGGCACAGGATTTGCAGTGTTTCATTCTTTTTTAGATAGGGTTGTTATAAGTCACAGCTGACTCAATGGCACCTAACAGCTATCATAACAATTTGACTCAGTACAATTTACTCTAGATTCATCCAAGTTATGAGATGGTTAACAAATTCACCATTATTCTGTAGCATCGTGTTTTATTCCATTATTTGTATGTACCAAAGTTTGTTTATCCATTCATCCATTGATGGACATTAAGGTTTTGCCCATCATTTTGCTATTGTGAATAGTACTGTGATGAACATGGGTGTACATCTATCTGTTCATGTCATGGCTCTTATTTGTCTAGGATGTATACCTAATAGTGAGATTGTTAGATCATATAGTATTTCTATTTCCAACTTTTTAAGGAAGCTCTGTGACATTTTCCGAAGTGGTTGTACCATTTTACAGCCCACCAGCAATGCATGAGGCTGCTTGTCTCTTCACACCCTCACCAGCATTTGTTGTTTTCTGTATGTTTAAACTTTGCTATTAATGCTGGTGTGAGATGATATAGCATTATTTGTCTTGGTTGCCATCTCTCTAAGTCAGAATCTACTCTATGGCAGTGACATTTGTTTAATGTTTAATGATTCTGAGCATTTCTTCATGTATATATATGTTTGTCATTTTCATGTCTTCTTTGATGAAGTGTCTGTACATGTTCTTTGCCCATTTTTACATTAGGTCATTTGTCTTTTTGTTGTTAAAGTGTTGACGATTTCTATAAATTTTAAATATTAGTACCTTGCTTCATTGCCATTTTTTCCTCCAGACTGGGGGTTTCATTTTTACTATTTTGATGAAGTCTTTTAATAGGCATTGGTGTTTAATTTATAAGAGTTTCTAGTATCCTTTCTTGTATTCTGCTGTTTTTGCATTTTTAATTATGTTTTATAGTGTATTTATGTCATGTATTAAGGTCCTTAAAGTTGTCTCTATTGTTTATCTGATGATCATTATCATTTTAAGTTTTACATTTAAGTCTTTGATTCATCTTGACTTAGTTTTGTAGATGGTGTGATATACAAGCCTGCCTCATTTTTCTCCAATTAGATGATATACAGCTTTTCCAGTACCATTTATTAAAAAGGATATCTTTTTCACTTTTAATAGGTTTTGTGCTTTTATCAAATAGCAGCTGTCCATAAGTGGATAGAACTACTTTTAAGTTCTTAATTCTGTTCCACTGGTCTATGTGTCAGTCACTGTACCAATAAACTAAACCAAACCTGCTGCTATTGAGTTGATTCCAACTAATAGCAACACCCTTTGGGTTTTCAAGGTGGTACATGTTTCCAGAATTTGATTGCCCAATCTTCCTTCCATGGAGTGGCTGGAGGGTTTGAACTGCTAAACTTCTGGTTAGCAGTCAAAAGCTTTAGGCACTATGCCACCAGAGCTCCTTACTGTACCAACAGCAGGCTGTTTTGTCTATTGTGGCTATATAGTAAGTTTGGCAATTTACTTCCATAGTGATAACTGCCTCAGAAACCCAAGGAGGGGTCACTATGAGTCAGGGTCAACTCAACAGCACATAAAAACAATACAACTGTATGTTTGTTCTTGTTGTTAGGTGCCGTCGAGTTGTTTCTGACTCATAGCCACCCCATTCACAGCAGAATGAAATACTGCCCGATCCTGCTCCAGCTCCACAATCCCTTCTATACTTGAGCCCATCATCGTAGCCACTGTGTCAATCCATCTCGTTGAAGGCCTCCCCCTCTTTTGTCAATGCTCCACCCTACCAAGCATGACATACTTCTCCAAGGAATGGTTCCTTCTGACAACATGACCAAAATAGGTGAGACCAAGTCTGGCCATTCTCGCTTCCAAGGAGCATTTCGGGTGCACTTCCTCCAGGACAGATCTATTAGTTCTTTTAGCAGTCCATGGTACTTTCAGCATTCTCCGCCAGCACCACAACTCAAAAGCATCAACTCTTTTTCAGTCTTCCTTATTCATTTTCCAGCTCTCACATGCATACAAGGCAATTGGAAATATCATGGCTTGTGTCAGGCACACCTTAGTCCCCAAGGAGACATCCTTGCTCTTCAGCACTTCAAACAGTTCCTTCGCGGTTGACTTTCCCAATGCTACACGTCATCTAATGTCCTGACTGCTGCTTCTATTGACATCGATTATAGAACCAAGCAACGTGAATTCTTTGACAACCTCAATCTTCTCTCTATTTATTGGGATGCTGCTCATTGGTCCAGTTGTGAGGATTTTTGTTTTCTTTATATTGAGACGTAATCCATACTGCAGACTGTATTCTTCAAC